>NW_027316056.1:8462576-8595076 GCF_026437365.1 Eucyclogobius newberryi
TTTGCGAGAAGCCGGGCGAGTGCAAGTAAGTGTGTTTTGGCCGTGTATTTTTTTTTTTGTGCCATTGTTCAGTCACCGGACCGAACTCACCTGTGTTTTGGTTTTTCACCCACTTGTTTTGAACAGGTGCAGAGTCGGGTTCAAGGGTCGATACTGCGACGAGTGCATCCGATATCCCGGCTGCCTCCACGGGACCTGCCAACAGCCCTGGCAATGCAACTGTCAAGAGGGATGGGGCGGTCTCTTCTGCAACCAAGGTGAGATTTAGAGGAGTAAATGATGGATAAACATGTGTACGGTGTTAAGAAGATGGCATAATAGTGGCGAGTTAATCTGTAAGTGATGCCAGGGCTGCTGGGAGAGGGTTTCCTGCCTCGACAGTCGCCCAAATGGGGAAGAAAAATATGGAAATGAATAAATAGTTTTAATAGTCTCATGATCCAGTTGTTTTTTAAAATGATACAGTTTGGAATGATATATACTCCACTCTTTTGTATGAATTCCTAGACTCTCTTGTAGATTTAAAATGCCAAAACATAGTCAACTAGTAAGACAAGAAAAGGTAAATAGTGTCATTTAAGCACACAACGCGTCAGATAAGGATCGAGGACACCAAACATTTAGCAAAATTGTAAAAATGACTTTCTAACATTGTGATAAAGCTATAAAATACTATCTACAATACAATGTTATACGCATGCCATTGTTTTTATGGGTTACTGGGCTTTCATGGATCCAAAATAGAAAGTACCAACCAAAATGAACTAATAAGAAGACAAGAATAGGCAAAAAGAGTAATTTTTAAGTTTTTTCCCTGTGGATAAATGTCAGAAATGGTATTGTCAGCATTTCTTAAAGGTTAAATTTCCAACCAGGCCTTTAAACTCGTCTGTGGGTGGCAACACGGAGGTATTTTCAACGCATTTGTGTGGACCAGACATGAAAAGGAGTCAGGGTGGATTGAGTTAGGGCGGGGGTGGGGGTGGGGGTGGGGGGGGGGGGGTGTGGGGGGGCAACAGAACAGCAGTTGTTTTGGGGGATGAGAAGCTTTGGGACAGCAGGCCAGCGGCTACGGGAGCAGCGGTAACAAAAAACCACTGGAGAGACAGGGCGCAGCAGAACAAGAGGGCCACAAGTGTTGGCGGGACAAAAGGGCCGACTGTCGCCAGACCTAATCCACATGTGTTACTCACTCTCTCTCTCTCCCTCTTTTTCCTCCCCTCCACAGATCTCAACTACTGCACTCACCACAAACCGTGCATGAATGGGGCCACTTGCAGCAACACGGGCCAGGGCAGCTACACCTGTTCCTGCCGCCCGGGATTCACTGGAGCCAGCTGCGAGATCCAAGTCAACGAGTGCGCTGGAAACCCCTGTCGCAACGGAGGGAGCTGCACGGTAAAGACGCACAAAAAGCTGAAGAAAGACGCGCAAAAGGAGGCGCGAGGCGTTAAGGCAGGAGCGGCTCGCGGTGGAAGAATAGACTTGTTGAGTAGTTGCTAAGTTTGATGTAGCCACGAGTTTCCACTTCTTGTCATGGGGAACATTTTGAGGACTTTTTACCGTGCAAAAGATGGGATGTTTTTGTTTTAAATTGATAATTGTCATGGCAACTGATCTTTTTTTTATGATTATGAAACCCGTGGATTATTTTTCAATTGGTCGCCTCAAATATGAAGCGTCGTAGCGTCCGAGTTTGCATGAATTTGTTGAATTGGATAATGTATAAGTACTGCCTTTCTATGACCAGGGCACATACTTCTGCACAAGGCAAATTATTCATAAAGCACAATTTGGGCACAAGCAAACCAAAGAGACAAATATAAATGATAAGTGAAACTAATTGAGGCACATTTTATGTTGGCAACTGCAGCTGTGAAAGGTTTAATCACTTGTCACTCAAGGTTTCGATAATATTTTGATTGACAAAATCTGAATTTGAACACGTATAAACCGATCATCATCTCTTTTCTCTGTAGGATATGGAAAACACTTACAAATGCACCTGCCCTCATGGTTTCTACGGCAACAACTGTGAGTTGAGCGCCATGACCTGTGCTGACGGGCCGTGCACCAACGGGGGGCGCTGCAGCGACCACCACGATGGAGGCTACTTCTGCCAGTGTCCCAGCGGCTACGCGGGCTTCAACTGTGAGAAGAAGATCGACCACTGCACCTCCAGCCCCTGCTCCAACGGTGAGACGGCCAGTCCAGAGTCGGGACACGAGCACACAGAGGGTTTATGTTTGGAACACGTCTCTAACACCTTTGGTTTGATTCCCAGGCGCTCGCTGTGTGGACCTGGTGAACTCGTACATCTGCCAGTGCCCCGAGGGCTTCACCGGGATGAACTGCGACCACACGGGCGACGAGTGTGCCATGTACCCCTGTCAGAACGGCGGCACCTGCCAGGACGGCCCTGACGGTTACACCTGCACCTGCCCACCCGGCTACACGGGCCAAAACTGCAGCTCGCCCATCAGCCGATGTGAACACAACCCCTGTCATAACGGAGCCACCTGCCACGAGAGGAACAATCGCTACGTGTGCGCCTGCGCCCCAGGCTACGGCGGCAGGAACTGTCAGTTCCTTTTGCCGGAACACGCCGCCGTGCGCGGGACGGACGTGCCCTGGATGGCTGTAGGCTCCGGAGTGGCCCTGGTCCTCCTGCTGTTGGCGGGATGTGCGGTTCTGGTTGGGTTTTACCGCTCCAAAGCTCAGCGCGGAGGGCCCATCGAGGTCATAGGGGAAATCGAACCAATCAACAACCTGAACCTGACAAACAACTGCCACCGCAGCGACCGCGACCTGGCAGTGAGCGTGATGCCCATGCCCGGCGTCAAAAACATCAACAAGAAGATGGACTTCAGCAGCGACCCAGAGGAGGGCTCCTCCCCGGGACGCAGCAGCTACAAGAGCCGGCCCCTCACCGGAGACTACAACCTCCAGGAGGTGCACTACGACCAGAGCGCCAAAGACGCCATGTTAGAGGCCGCCTGTGACGACAAGTGCCACTCACTCGACTCGTTTGAGTTTGAGGAGAAACCAAGCAAACGGTTAAAAAGGTACATCTGGTCCTTATGTGGTGTGTTTATGCTCTGTCATGTAATGAGTGACTCACCTCTGTCCTGTTTCCAACAGTGATGCTTCAGAAAAGAAATCCCCAGAACTGTCTGCATGTGCGGACACCAAGTACAAATCTGTGTTTGTCATGTCGGAAGAGAAGGACGAATGTATAATAGCAACAGAGGTGAGTAAAGTCCACATTCACAGAGACTGTAGTGTGGCTCCTGTCGTCCTGGCTCTTACAGGTGTTTTTGTGTCCTCAGGTATAAGAGCCTGTTGGCTGCCCGTTGCACATTGCTCTATGGAGAGTTTTAACTCCTTCAGATGCTGCTGAACCCGGGGGGATGTCCCGCCTTGAGACTGCTGCTGATAGTTTACTGATATTCAGATGAGCTGGTTCTCTACAGGAGGCTGAGCGCAGCGGCGCGGCCTGTGGGAGGAGGACTGGCGGGGGTAATATTATGGTCATAGAACCACTAGCTTTCACTGCCTTTTTTGGGAAAGGGGTAAACAATGTAATGGACTCATGCTCCAGTTTCTGCAACATTTGCACCCAGGCCTTTTCTGCCCCACACGCCAAGGCCGAGCGCTGCATCGATGTGGATGTTTGGCCATAGTGGCCTGTTTGTACTGATCACTGTGTAACTGAAGTGTCTCCAAACCCCATGACATAGTATTGTTCTTTTCTCTTCTTTTGGACATGAAACTGTCTTAATTATTACATATGTTTTTGATACAGATTGCCCTTTTGTAAAATATTGAAAAAAACAAGAAAAAAGATTTAAAGTTATGATTTTATTTAAGTTAATTTAATTATTTGTGTTGTTTTATTTGATATTGTATATTTGTGATGTTTGTTATCATTATTTAAGTTGCTTTTTATTTTAACTATATTTGCAAAGGCACTTCAGGTCAATGGGACTTTTGAATAAAATGTTATTTAAATGGGATTGTATTGTACAAAATGTTATGTCACTGTGTCCTTTACCATTTGTTGAATGAAGGAATTAGCCAAGACTATTTTTCCAAATAAATATTGCTAAATCTGACTTTGCCAACTTTTTGCTTTGGTTGCGTCCAGGGCAGCGTTTCTCAAACTGTAGTTCAAGGACACTGCTATAGTTCTGGTGTTTTGGCTCTTCCTGGGGTAATTGGTGGCATCGGTGCATTCCTGTTTAAGACTTGGTTCCTTGGTGGTACTTTATGTACAATATTTGAGAACCACAAGCATAATACACACATTTAGCAGTAGGAATGACTTCACCACATTTTCTAACAAAGAAAACCAAACCAAAAAGTAATAATAAGTTGTTGTAAGTTGTTTTGGGGTCTGTGTGGAGGCAGTGCTGTAAACAGACTCCCCAGTGGGACATCCATCTGAATTTTAGGGCCATGAATTACCTGACTTTCTTTGGGGCGCGGAGGCGGGAGGGGCGAGTGTGGCGTGGGGGCATTGTTTTTGGTGAATGGGCCCCTGTGCGTCTCCACGGCGACACTCGGAGCTCGTGGCAGCAGTCGGCAGAAAAACTCACCGAGGGGTCCGGCCGCCAACACAACAGATGTTCACGATTAACTTTGTTCACAGGAGCACACGGCCTCGCTGCAAGAAGACAGACTGCAGCAAACTCACAATGTTTAAGTTGTTCTGACAGTTGCAAAGGTGGAGGAAGTACTTAACGTTGTTACTTAAAGCCTATATGTCGGGTTAGACGTAGTGAACACAATTATATTTCAGATTTGACTCAACATTTTGCCTATTGGTCCCCCGTTTTGGTAAAGTTTATTATTGTACTTCCTGGTTGAACATGGGCAGCAAATATGACATAAGCAGAGGTAATTCCACAACTGTTACCAAGCAACCACTGACTGTAAACAAGAGCCGAAATCCATACAAATGACACAACAGTTGGGCTTTGACAAACAATAATAGCATATAACACTTTTATTGTGTTGAATGGTGGTTTAAACTGTCAGGAAAGTGTGTCAGTTCAGGGTCAAATTGGCCCTGTCCCAATCCCAGCACTTTTCTAAACCCTAACCCTTCACAATGAGCCACTGAAGGGTGCAGTTTGTCCCTATTATATAGAACGTTCTGATCCGCACTTGACTGCAGCCTTTGTCTCGCACGTACAGCAAGTCTGGAGTGGCAGAATGTTGGTGATTGGCGATCGTCGGTGACGTAATTGTCAAAGGCGTGACATCATCGTCACGGCAACTGCCGTGCATTACCCAGTCGCGACGGCGGGAGAACACCAAAGAAGGGAAGTCCAAAGAATGATGTCTAAATAAAGAGTGAAGCCTAAAGAATAAAGCCTAAAGAATAAAGTCTAAAGAATAAAGTCTAAAGAATAAAGTCTAAAGAATAAAGTCTAAAGGATAAAGTCTAAAGAATAAAGTCTAAAGAATAAAGTCTAAAGAATAAAGTCTAAAGAATAAAGCCTAAAGAATAAAGTCTAAAGAATAAAGTCTAAAGAATAAAGCCTAAAGAATAAAGCCTAAAGAATAAAGTCTAAAGAATAAAGTCTAAAGAATAAAGTCTAAAGAATAAAGTCTAAAGAATAAAGTCTAAAGAATAAAGCCTAAAGAATAAAGTCTAAAGAATAAAGCCTAAAGAATAAAGCCTAAAGAATAAAGTCTAAAGAATAAAGTCTAAAGAATAAAGTCTAAAGAATAAAGTCTAAAGGATAAAGTCTAAAGAATAAAGTCTAAAGAATAAAGTCTAAAGAATAAAGCCTAAAGAATAAAGCCTAAAGAATAAAGCCTAAAGAATAAAGTCTAAAGGGTAAAGTCTAAAGAATAAAGTCTAAAGGATAAAGTCTAAAGAATAAAGTCTAAAGAATAAAGCCTAAAGAATAAAGCCTAAAGAATAAAGTCTAAAGAATAAAGTCTAAAGAATAAAGTCTAAAGAATAAAGCCTAAAGAATAAAGTCTAAAGAATAAAGTCTAAAGAATAAAGCCTAAAGAATAAAGCCTAAAGAATAAAGCCTAAAGAATAAAGTCTAAAGAATAAAGTCTAAAGGATAAAGTCTAAAGGGTAAAGTCTAAAGAATAAAGTCTAAAGAATAAAGTCTAAAGAATAAAGCCTAAAGAATAAAGTCTAAAGAATAAAGTCTAAAGAATAAAGTCTAAAGAATAAAGTCTAAAGAATAAAGCCTAAAGAATAAAGCCTAAAGAATAAAGCCTAAAGAATAAAGTCTAAAGGGTAAAGTCTAAAGAATAAAGTCTAAAGGATAAAGTCTAAAGGATAAAGCCTAAAGAATAAAGCCTAAAGAATAAAGTCTAAAGAATAAAGTCTAAAGAATAAAGTCTAAAGAATAAAGCCTAAAGAATAAAGTCTAAAGAATAAAGTCTAAAGAATAAAGTCTAAAGAATAAAGCCTAAAGAATAAAGCCTAAAGAATAAAGTCTAAAGAATAAAGCCTAAAGAATAAAGCCTAAAGAATAAAGTCTAAAGAATAAAGCCTAAAGAATAAAGCCTAAAGAATAAAGCCTAAAGAATAAAGTCTAAAGAATAAAGTCTAAAGGATAAAGTCTAAAGAATAAAGCCTAAAGAATAAAGTCTAAAGAATAAAGCCTAAAGAATAAAGCCTAAAGGATAAAGCCTAAAGAATAAAGTCTAAAGAATAAAGTCTAAAGAATAAAGCCTAAAGGATAAAGCCTAAAGAATAAAGTCTAAAGAATAAAGCCTAAAGAATAAAGTCTAAAGAATAAAGCCTAAAGAATAAAGTCTAAAGAATAAAGTCTAAAGGATAAAGTCTAAAGGGTAAAGTCTAAAGGATAAAGTCTAAAGGATAAAGTCTAAAGAATAAAGCCTAAAGAATAAAGTCTAAAGGATAAAGTCTAAAGAATAAAGTCTAAAGGATAAAGTCTAAAGAATAAAGTCTAAAGAATAAAGTCTAAAGAATAAAGCCTAAAGAATAAAGTCTAAAGAATAAAGTCTAAAGAATAAAGCCTAAAGAATAAAGCCTAAAGAATAAAGCCTAAAGAATAAAGCCTAAAGAATAAAGCCTAAAGAATAAAGCCTAAAGAATAAAGCCTAAAGAATAAAGCCTAAAGAATAAAGCCTAAAGAATAAAGCCTAAAGAATAAAGCCTAAAGAATAAAGCCTAAAGAATAAAGTCTAAAGAATAAAGCCTAAAGAATAAAGCCTAAAGAATAAAGCCTAAAGAATAAAGCCTAAAGAATAAGGCGTACAACTGCAGTAGGTGGCGGCAATGTAACGCTTGAAGAATAAAGTCTGGCTATGGTTATGCAACACATGGATGGAACAACTTGGATAGCAACCATCATAAAACATCAAAGAAGAAGAAGAAGTATGATATCACAGGATGGAAGCTCTCTTTTCTCTCCTTTTTTTTACGGTATAGTGTAAAACACATACTATGAAGACGTACAACTGCAGTTGGTGGTGGTAAATGCACCTTTTCAGCTGTCAGAAGACAGGAGAATCTTATTTCGACTGGATTTTGGTGGAGACAGAACGAGCCACAGAGCAGAAGTGAGACAGAAGTATATATTTATACACTGTACCAGCTCCAATCCTACATCAAAGAGCTGGAGGAAGAACAGGAGGCTTCAAGAGTAAAAATCCAACTGGTCTAGAGAGGCTTTTGAGGAGGAACCGCAAGCCAACCACTCTCTCCATAATGTCCAGTATAGATTACAGCGTTTGGGACAACATCGAGGTGTCCGACGATGAAGACGAGACCAACCCGTACATGGACACCCCGAGCTTATTCACATGGAGGCACCAGACACGTGTCGAGCAGATGGAAGAACTTCAAAAGAAGGGGGAAGAACTCAATAAAGGACTCCGCGATTGTCAACGCCAGCTTGCAGATACACAGAAGAACTTAAAGGAGCTAAGTATATCAACAGCAGACGATGCAGAAGCAGAGCTCAGGAAGGTCCAGGCTGAGGAGGAGAAACTTCAAAAAGAGGAGCAGGATTGGGAGAAAAAAGTAGAAGACCACGACCGAGAAGAGAGGAAGATGCCCTGGAACGTGGATACGCTCAGCAAAGATGGTTTCAGTAAGAGCGTTGTAAATGTCAATCCTGAAACGGACGAGACCAAAGAGAAGGAGCGACAGCAGAAAAGCTTTTTCGAGAGGTATGAAATGGAGATGAGGCATTTTGCCATGTTGCGACGTTTGGATGAAAGCCAAAAGTATCTGTCTGATAACCTACATCTACTTTGTGAGAAAACTCTAAACTACTTACATAGAATGTGCATTGACCTGGAAGTTGAGGAGGAACACGCCCTGATGGAGCAGGTGGCTCATCAAGCCACCGTCATGAACTTCATTTTAGAAATTGCCAAGTGTCTTAAGGAGGATCCGCGCTGTTGTTTCGGATATTTCTTTGCAAATATTATGACGGCGGGACAGCAATACCAAAATTCCTTCAACGATGAGCTAGAGTTGTTAAAGGAGAGTTTTCGCAAAAGTGTAAAGGTGACAAAATATGAAGTGGAAAAGAGACAAAAGCGCCTGGGGCCAGGGGGGTTAGACCCTGTCCAGGTTCCCCAGGCTCTTCCAGCTGAAACGCAGAAATCATTATTATTATCATCATTATTGTTGTTGGTTTATTTGAACTGGGCCAGTGCACATTAATCAACATTTTTAATCAACGTCTTATGCTATATCGCTCAAAAAAAGGAGAGGGAGAAAGAGTGAAAGGTAGAGAGAAAGAGAAATAGAGGGGGAGTTTTTAAAGGCAGACTAACAGGTCTTTGAGACAGAATTCTTGCTGCTGGGCAAACACTTATTTACAGCAATAACATACGAATAAATTATTTTACAATCGTACACATTGTATTTAGGTTGTCTCACAGAGGAAATGCACATACAATGAACATTTCAGACCCTTCCATAATTTATAAGTGCTTAGAAATGATGCCAGACTTGCAAAATGGCAGGGCTTTCAAATACTTTCCTGATCGTTCACATCAACAACAATCACATGGGAGGATCATGACACTAGACGCACACTCAGTGGGCAGAAGGACACCAGCAGCAAAGGAATGTTTCTTTTTGAAACTATAGTCACAGGGTTGATTCTAACCATGATTTCAATATATGTTTACAAGTTCTGTGTGTATTAGCGTTGCCTGAGGTATTGTGTTCCAAAACTGTACTGGCCCTTTTTTCCAGGGGGACGACTAGATTATTTGACGACAGATCTGGTGTGTCTGCTACTCTGACTAAACAAAGTAGACGTGCAATGGCAAAAAGTCATTGCGAGTGACTGCGTAATGCATGGCTATATCATGTACAGCTGCCGCGATGATGTCACACCTTTGACAATGATGTCACTGACGACGATGACACCAATCACCACAACTCCGCCACTCTAAGAGAGAGGGAAAAATCGCAACTTTGATGTCAAATCACAAAAAACGTCAAGAGGGGTGGGAAGAATAAAGTCTAAGACGTAAAACTACAGTAGGTGGCGGTAATGTAACACTTGGATACCAACCGCCATTAAACACCAAAGAAGAGGAAGATTATCTAGAAAATGAACTTTGACGGAAATCGGACAAGAGATGCGACCTGTGATACGTGCATAAAGAGCTACGGTAACTACTAAGATAAGATATTCCTTTATTGTCTCACATGGGGAAATTTAATTGATGCAACGCAGTTAGATACAGAGGCAGATACAGAAGAAAAGAACAGATCACTTATAGGAAGTTTGAAAAACACTTTCAGTAGAAGATCTCCTATAATAATAGTGACATTACATAAGTGGAGGTGGGGCCAGCCCATGCAGGATTGTAAAAACCAGGTTGGCCTCATGAAAACTCTCTTTTTTTTATGGTATAGTGTAAAACTCAGAAGACATACAACTACTGTAGGTGGCGGTAAATGCACCTTTTCAGTTGGCTGCCAACAGCCATTAAAAGTAACAACGTTATTAAGCCAAATCGTTTTTTTCGGCGTGTATCACGGATCGCACCTTTTGTCAGATTTTCATCATTCGAAGTTAGTTTTGTAGATAATCTTTGTTTGATTCTTGTCATTTCGGGATGCGTCATGAAATTTGCCATGTTTCTCTATCTCTTGGGATGGCGGAATGTGGTGACTGGTGATATCGTCAGCGTAATCGTCCTCAAACGACTGTCAGCGTCACGGCAACTGCACAGGATATGGCCATGCAGCACGCAGTCACTCGCAATGGCTTCTTGCCGTTTTACGTAGTTATTAGGCCCAAGTGCCACAAGCTGGTGAGAGGCCTATAAGGTCTGTAAGGCCGTAGAGCACGGCTGCGTGTGCACAAAGTGCGTACCAAATCGAGCGCGATGCACTCGCCCGCTTCACAAACACTCTTCCTCACACATACTAATTAGTAGTAGGAAATGTAACATTATTTGATTATAAGTGCATATTAAATGAGTGCTTTACATGGGGATGACGACCGCGAAGCGGTTTACATCTCTTGGTCCAATTTGTTCACATATTAAATACAAATAAATTACAGAGGGGATTTTGGATTTCTCATTTTTTGTATGAGACTGAAAAAAAAAAATTTTAATAAATAAGGCTTGGAATTTGATTTCAACAAATCAAAATATCGTTGAGTCCAAGATTTTAAAGTTTGGTGTGTGTAGGTGCTGCTTTAAGGGCTGAACTTTATGTGTATGTGGGAGAAAAATGCATGAAAACAATAAAAATGGAAATAAATGAGTTTTGCCCGCTGACTCTTGACATTAATGACTTGCAAACTAGAACCATAACTGATAGGTTTATTTGTTTATTCAAAAGCGTTCCCAAGATCTGAAAGCGGTGCAATCAGCTAGTCTGGTAACTAGGTCACTTTTTTATCCATTTCAGGCTATTTAAATAATGAAAATATAGTGAAACTAACAACGATTATGATTGACCCAAATTCAGAAAATAACTCAAACTGTGGAACGACAAGAACCTGGCTCTGTTTCCTGCAATTTATATTTCTTACTTTTTCTGCAAATTTGCTGATATAAAACTATGACAAATATTTTCTACAGGTTTTTATTGCACCAAAGTAATAATTAGCAGAAAAAAAGACCAAACTGCACTTGCTTTTTCCACCACTGACAGTCAAAGTGTCCCTTGTGTCATTGAAGGAACAGCCTTGGACTTCGGGACACAAGGAGACAATGATGGAATTGACAATGGTGCGTTGACAAAGGCATGCTGGGTAATGCCGGCTCACAGGGGAACAGATGTGCCGGAGCAGCAGATGCCTCCTGGCCACAGCGCGGACCCCTTCAATGGGCCACACAGGCACAAGCTGTCATGGCAGGCCCCAGAGAAAGAGCAGAGATAAGCCACAGAAGAGCGGAGTGGACACGATGGGGTTAGTTACTACGAGCAGATGCACTGTACGCAAAAGAACTGGAAGAATGTGTTATTTTGTGTTATATTATTAGGTCCGTCGGTAAAGAAACAAAGCGCCACACATCAGGTGGAGGCGTCGACGAGAGTCGTCGTAAAAGAAACATGCGCTCAGCACAGGCAGGTGTAGTTTTGCAGAAAGCGAGCAGATCTGGGAACAAATCCATCTAAAAGTGATGTGTCCATCCCGGAGACGCCTGTCATGCTGCAATGTCAAATCAATATGGGAAGGAGTGTCTGGAGTGTCTGCCAATGTGGTCCCATAAATTTGGATTTGGCTAGATGTTTTTTATTTTAAATTTTGTTCATTTGATTGTATTTCTGTTTCTGTCATTTCTTTGTGATTTTAATGCATTTTTCCTGCTGTGAAGCACTTTGAATTGCCTTGTGTATGAAATGTGCTCTACAAATAAACTTACCTCGCCTTATTTTCTACATAAAAGTATATTCAAAGACGTTCATTTCATAAAGCATAGGCTAGTTTGACGTTACTATGAGCAGTCAAAAAAATAAATTAATTTTGAGTAACTGTTGATGGTAAATGACACATGACTTAATACCCCACTTAGGCCACAGTTATTTTATTACTTGGTTTAAGGATTTTTAAATGAAATATATTGAACAGGCGAGCAAAATATAAATATAATTTCAATTTCAATAGATTTTTTCTTCCGGGGTTTACACAAAACGCACCACAGGAGGAGGGGGGATGGGGACGTGCAGGTGAGTGTAACAGTAGATTTAGAGTGTTTTGCTTTGGTAGAACTGAAGCTTCTAAGTGTGCAGTCTTAGTCACAGCAAAACGCGCTGGAGAAAATGTGGTAAATGGGTTTAAAATGTATATTTGCGATATAAAGGCGTTGGCGCGGCGCACAGCAGACAGGGAAACAGGCACATGCATCTTCACATGTTGTCCCGGGGCCGCGCGCAGGGTCCGAACAGACTCCCGCAGGAAAAATTGCTTTTTTTTTTTAACTTGATACCGCTTTTTATATTTCATTTAATGCTTTTTTGCGTTGTCGGCAGTATTTTATATATATTTTTTAATATTAATTTATTTTATTTATATTGTAGAAATCAATAATCTGAGTGCGGCGGATCCGTAAACCAAGTAATAAAATAACTGTGGCCTTACTAATGAATATAATTTGTAAAATTTACATGTAAAGGCGGATGCATTAATGGCCCGCTTCTCTTCAGATCGTGAGTCACTTTTGCGACACGCCCCAGTGCGCAGAAGGAACCCCATTTTCCACGGTGGCGTCGGGGAACAATTTCTAACTATGAATGTTTTGTGCAGAAACGAGGTGGATTTCTTAGCTCAGATTTCTACTGTCTGCAGCTGCTTGCACAGACTAATGCCAAGTCTTCTCTGCTGCATCTCATTTCCTTGCGGAATTTACATGCAGGAAGTATAATCCAAGCTTTAATTGACCTCTTAAAAGCAAAAGAATAATATAAAGTGCATGAATTGAGAACAAGTTGAAATTGTGATCTTGCTCCGAGAAAATCCTGATTCATTTTTGCCGTAGTCAAGTTTTCAAGTGAGGCTTTGACGTTTGCATGGTTCATTCGTTTATTCATTGTCTGCCGCTTGTTCCCATTAGGGGTCGCGGGTGAGTGGAGCCTATCCCAGTGACTTTGGGCCTTAGGCGAGATCATGCAGGCCATATTTACATAGTTTGTACCTCTTAACTGGACAGATAGGCCTATGTGTAAGAAATACCTAACATTGCATCACCATATTTAGTCTTGAGTGTGTATATTTGAGGCACGTGAACATTTTCTGATGGTTAAATGATTGAGCCGCCAATAATTTCCAGAATATTATGCAATTAATGAAACACCTGTGATCGTCCCAGTGTGAGCAAGAACAAAGACTTTGAACCCGTCAGCCTCTTAAAATCATGAATTCTCATACATTACATGTAACGCCTGAATTTTATCCCTGCAATGTTGTGAGGGAAATGTGTTAAACTCTATTGTTAACGTGCAGCATTAGCAGCTTTTAGGTGTGAAAATCTCAGCCAACACAACACAGTCTCTGTACATGACAAGAGGCTTGTGTTAGTCATCCCTGTGTTTCTTGGTCCTTGTCGATAAACGGAATACAAAATGAAACAGGAGACAATGTTTGGCCTGAAGCCATAGAAGACTTTTATTTGGAGAAAGAAATCTTGGAAATCACTCATTTTTAAAATTCAATTAATTCATCGAGTACGACATCGAAGATCTCAGAAAAAGTTAAAATCATGCCTTTAGCTTTTTACAGAAAACATGTGGTTTTACCATGACTATAAAATGACTGTTTCTGTTCTGACACACTTTTTACCTTTGTTAAAGGAATATTAATGTAGAAAAACAATTATTAAGTTCCCTCCCAATGAAACAAAAACAGAAAGGCAAAACACAGTACGTTACAATGCGCTGACATGGCTTTAAGCACACATATACAGTACTGTACAAGGGTCCGCCGCAACAGATGCACCAAACTTCACTGAAACAGTTCAGCCTTTCACTGCAGAGGAGCCAGCCTCAGACGCAACGCACCCCAGCACGAGCCACACCCCAGCACGAGCCACACCCCAGCACGAGCCACACCCCAGCACGAGCCACACTTCAGCTTTAGCTCAGCTCACTTTGTGGTTAGCTTTAGCTAAGCTCACTTTGTGATTAGCTTTAACTAGGCTCAATTTGTGATTAGCTTTAGCTCAGCTCACTTTGTAGTTAGCTTTAGCAAGGCTCACTTTGTGGTTAGCTTTAGCTCACTTTGTGGTTAGCTTTGCCTTAGCTCACTGTTGTTAGCTTCAGCTTAGCTTACTTTGAGTTAGCTTTGTACTTTGCTCGCTTTGTGGTAAACTAGCTAAGCTCATGATCGTGTTAGGTTTAGCTTATATCATTTGTGGTTAGCTTTGGCTAAGCTAACTTTGTGGTTAGATTTAGCTTAGCAATAGCTCACTTTGTGATTAGCTTTAGCTCACTTTGTGGTTAGCTTTAGCTTAGCTTGAGCTGACTTTGTGGTTAGCGTTAGCTTTAGCTCACCTTCCGACAGCGTCACAGTGTGGACTCGATGGAGGGCACTGTGCAGAGGCCAAGCTCCGCTCCCAGAGAAGAGACTTTTCCACATCAGACATTTCATGTCAATATTATAGTGAACCCCAAACAGAAGGGTTTAAATGTCTTTGTAGCATTCACTTGTTCTTAAAAGTAAAGTAAAGTTGAATTGTAGGCATTTTTTGTCACTTGTCAATCTGACAGTGACCGAGGTCCATATTAAGCACGTTTCGATTAAAGGCTTTTAAGCTTCAGTAAACTACAGAATAACAGAATCCGCTTCGACTCACAAACATTAAGAAAAAGCTGGGACACAAGGATTTAAAAAGCACCTTTTAGGCAGAAAAAGAAACAAAAATGAAAAAATAAAATAAAATCTTAGGCCAAATACTTCTGGGAACAACATCAAGCTCTTAGTTACACTATGTGCAAACTCAAGTGTGCATAGAGATCAGATCTAATAATTTTAGAGTGGCAGCTTGCACTGTCACCGCTTTGACTTTGTCAAAACTCAAGGGCTGATTGTACATGTTATGATTCATTTTGTCTTACTAAAACATTACAAAGTTTATTTTATAGTGCTGCAAGATTTTTTTTGTTTCATTTTTTTCAGCAACAAACACTTCCATGTTTTAAAGATCCCAAAAAGACAAACACAAACACTCATAGAAATCCTGAAAAAGTCATTGATTTGTCTTGATTTCACCTGGTTCACTTTTGTGAATGGCTCTTATTTTAAAAAGATTTATAAGCTTTAAATCTTATTTCTGCATCAAAGAATCACATGAGCAACAGAGGACAGACTGAGCGCTAAGCGATGTACAGGAACTTTACACAAGGATTTAGTAAACCATCTTAGCTTTCACTGTGCACAATGCCTGTCTTTGGACCACCGAGGTAATCATAGGTATGTGTGGATGTGTAAAACTTGCTGAAATGTTTCCCAAACATTTCACGAGGATAGTGTCCATCCTGGTTCGAGGTATATGATCCTGGGGCCGACCGGTGGCGCCGTGGAAAATGTTAAAAGCTGTTCAGATGATGAGGTGAAGTTCAATCACAACACTGGACCCCCATGACCCCCCCGTGACCCTCAAACGCTGCAGCTCTCACTACACTACACTGCTCTCCTTCATGGCATCATTCAACAGCTGTGTCTTTGTCAACGCTCTGCTCAGAACAGCTTCACTCACTTTCAATTCAACCCGTTCAGGACCTTCACAGTGGCAGAGAAACCTTGTGATTTTTTTTCTTCCCAAGTGACAAATCTTAAGAATGTTGTAAGTGGTCTGTTGAGGGTACGTGAGGAGGTATTTGTGTATGAGTGTGAGTGAGGTACTTAGTGATAAATCGTACTCTGGACTCCCTAAAGTACTGTATTACCTTGAAAATGGAGGAAGAGTCACGGTTTGCATTGACCAGCCACAAACCTTATGATCAGCTTTTCAAAATAAAAGATGTGGATTTTCATGCTTGTGCCCCTGTACCAGAAGGTTTACGATAAAGTCTGAAGGGAATGGCCCAGTTTTGACCTGAAGTAGACCTGGTGTGGACACGTTCTTGTCCACGTTTGATCTCGATTTAATGTGAACACATCTGGACTTTTTGCATGTAATTGGTGCTAAAGCAATTCATACTTTATTAAAAAAAATTATGCAGCTACATGTTTTTTTCACACATTTATGCAATCACTCATCTTTATATATGCAAATTGTATGCATGTTCTCCATCTAATCAAACTGAATATCACAAACGCAGTGAATTGGCTGCAACTAAAGATGAATTTGTAGTAAACAGGTTAAACGATTATTTCAAATGTACTATTTAGACGTAATAAAGGTTGAAATATAATGGCTGAAGTTTTCTAAATCGAGAATATTTACGAATAAAGTGTGTCATTCATGAAAATCAGAAAAAAATACACATTTTGATTTGATAATGCGGCTGTCTTTGTTATAAAAATGTCTTTCAGATCGTGTTTTAGAGTCTGAAATGCCCCGATGATCAAAATACCACTATCGACAGCCCGATAAGTCAGTATTTTTAAACTTTTAACGATTGCTGCCTAATGCGTCATGTTGAAGTTTCAATCAAAGAAACAGCTGTTCACATAAAAAATGGAAACGTGTTGGCACTCAGAGCGATCTGTAGAAGCGTCTACTTTCCCGGCTCACTTTGCCATATTGTTTACATTCATAAGTCCGACTATATACATGTTTTGTGTCATATCTCATATACACTTTTGATATAAATTCATGCTCGAGTCTGACAAAAACTCTAATAATCTCCAAGAGCGGTAAATAAAAACTATGTGCACCAAACTAAAACGGTAATTATTCCCGTCAGAACTCTGTGGTAGACGTGGAATAAATCAGATATTTTTGTCCTGGTTTACGGTTAATATCTCTGTAATTACTGGGTCCATCCACGTGAAACAAATACTGTCAAGATTCAAGATTTGTGGATCTAAAGTTTTCACATTTCTTTCAAAAACATTGAATATAGAGTTTATTTTTTTCTGTTTCCATCTGAAAATACAGAGCTGCAACTATTTTTTTCAATTATTTTATGAATCGACAAGTCAAACTAATATACTTTAAATACATTATCAACCAAATAAAAGTTGAAATATAGTACCTGAAGGCTTTTAGATAGAGATTGTTTACGAATATAGTGTATTATTAGTGAATAACAGATATATTGTATATATCTGTTATTCACGGGATAACGTTCGTCACGTTATCCCGTCGCAATACTGACCTAACCTAATACTGATGTGCAATTCTGTCGTATGTGCAATTACTGTGAAATTCATGTGCAATCTATGTGCTGTCGTGACACATATTCATGTGCAATTACCGTCGGGATCACATGCAATGGTATTTATGTATTTATTTGTCTATGAGAGTTTTTATTTATTTATAGGAGATCTTCTACTGAAAGTGTTTTTCAGACTTCCTATAAGTGATCTGTTCTTCTGTATCTACCTCTGTATCTACCTGCGTTGCACCAATGAAATTTCCCCATGTGGGACAATAAAGGAATATCTTATCTTATCTTATCTTATAACGGCTCTACGGTTCATTTTTATCATCGACTCGTCACAGTTATTCGTTGCAGCCCTAATTTCCATTATATCCTCCAGTAAGTTTGGCAAGTATATTCATCAGGACGTGTTTTGAGAAGTAAAATAGTTTTAAAAAATGCATTGCAAACTCACAAAGTGCCCTGCAATACTAAATAGATAATGTGCTATAGTTTATCTGATCATTCATGGCTTTCAAAGTGATGAAAGGTCAGGACCGGCGCTAAATATTCTTTCTTTGTCGCTGTCAAAGGTCCTCAAAATGAGAGAAAACTGAAACGCATTAATATATATACAGTATACTTTAGCCTGAGTTTTTACTGGTCATAATGATTTGGCTGGTCATTTTTGTGTGTAAATGCAGGTCCTTTATTTAATATCATAGCACCAATACTGTTTTGGCCACAGTCAAAATATTGCACTAGAGTTCAGCTTATGTTAAAAGAGGTAATGGTTGGATAACAGTAGAACGTGCGATCCAAAAGAGAGAGAGGAAAAAAAAAAAAAAAAATAACAACTGCTTATACAACTGTAGAAAATACCCGTGCGCATAAGACCAAGTACATTTAGTTTTTCCTTAAAATGTGTCACTTTCTGTGCATTTTTAATCCGGTTTCCCCCTCTCGCAGCAGATCCGCGCGTCGCTCTTTGATTGACAGGTTTTCCGGCCGATCAAACGCTGTACCCGCGGCGCAGCGCTAAAGCTAACGTTGCCCGAGTGCCATTATCGGCGCGGCTAATGGGCTTCTGCGCGACAGCTGTCAAAAACACAAGCGACTCTGGCCGTTTCACATTTAACCAGTTTAATAATAGACCCGTGACGACCTGTTTCCGTGCCTGACGCCGCGGTTAGTCACGAGCGTGCTCTGTCCCGGCGTTTTGAAAAGGTTGTGTTGGGCATTGGTTGTCGATTAATCAGTCGACGGCGTCTTGGCTGACCAACGACCTTTCACTCGCCGACTAATCGAAAAATGTAAAGGATTTGTATTGGGAGAAATTGTGAACACTGGGAAAAAAAATTAAGTAAGAGACGAGTTAAAATGCAATTGATATAAGTTGTATTTATCTTAATTTGAGTGTATTTTGACTTTCTTAAAATAAGATTTTCCAATAAAACAAGTATGTTTTGTTATTATTTCTAGTTCAGTAGCATTTATTTCCTTTTTCAAGTTAAAAAATTCTTGTTTTTTTCTCATTTAAAGTAAAACAATATATGTTATGCTTGCTCCACTGGCAATCTTAGTTCAAGGTAGTTAAAACCTAAAGATAAATACAACTTATTTCAAGCACATATTCACTTATCTTATTTTAGACGGTAATTTTGCCAGTGAAGTGAGATATGTTGAGATTTGGTTGCGAATTGTGAGTTTAATCTGTCTTTTTTACAGATAAATACACTGTTTACAAGCGGTTTTCTGTATAAATATGTGTAATTGCGTGATCTCCTGTGATTTCATGGTCTTGGATCAGGAACTCTAAATGTGGAGATATTCAACCAGTTTCCAGTCCGGGATTCCTTACTTGTTACGTTCTACCTTGAGCGCTTTCTTTTTCCTCTCTTCCATTTATTTTGGTTTATTTACACACACACAAAGATCAACTAGAGAACAGAACCCACACTCCTTCACGTTGACGGTGCATTGTCTATTGAGACACTATTGCGCCATTGTTGAAAAGACAGCGCCATGAGCAGTGCTGGGAAGAAGTATTTAATGACAGAATACTGAATATCTTGAGCTATTTTGAGTTCTATATTCTGAATACTTGGAATACTTTCACACACAGCCTTTTGTTGCATCGTTTGTTCATCATTTAAAAACGTAGGAGAACCTTTATCATAAATTAAAGAAGTTTGAGTGCAGCTTGAAGCCTAAATTTCATGATGGAATACCACAATGTGATTGATCTGATTTTGAAAAAGTAACTGCATTCTGAACACCATCAAATTAAAGAGTAACTGTGGCGGAATACAGTTCAAAATGAGTATTCTGATCATGTATTTTCAACACCGGCCACGACGCAGCTTTTTAAATGATTTATTGATGCACAGAGCGGATCTTTAGTCGAATAAGAATGTCTTAAGTATTTATTTCTATTATTGTGTGGAAGGTACATTTATATGTGGCCGTGAAACTATTTATGAACCATTAAAAATCTATAGTCTGCTAAATACTGCTCATTTACGATGAATAAAAACAGATGGAATATTTGTGCTCTCTGGACATTTAACTGGCAATTATTTTGGCAGCAGACTTTCAAAATAATACTCCGAATGTCATTGGCAGTAGAGTTTTTTTATTTTTATTTACAACTACATTTTGTTCTTGTTTTTTATTCCCTGTGGTCATTGTTTTAAAGTTGATTTAACAATTAGACTATATTACTATGTTTCTGAAGCGCTGTGTGTGGATTATTTGACTAATAATGGACAGGGGAAAAAAGTACTGCACTAACAAACAATGTACACAAGTAAAAGTACTGTACATATATTTGTTAAAGTATCTGTACCCGTTACTGAAATACATTTTGCTTCACTACATTTGAGCAGGAATCTGTACTTTTGACTATATTTTTCAACTGGACTGACCATGTTCATGATGCCATTCTGCCTGAAGGTTTTGAGTTCAAGTCCCGGCTTTTTGAATTTCATTCATTGACAATGGCAATAAACCGATTCTGAAGTTCACAGGAGTTCATGCGCAATTAAGCGGTAATCAGAAAAGTCTGTTAAACGACAGAATAAACTCAACAACTCGCACCTCTACCAGCCGCGTCGAGCTTTAATACACGTAATATCATCTAAATATGTTATAAAAATATGTCTTTTTGGTTGCGTTCCATTCACAGTTTGGTCCGACGCAGCGCTAGGCCTGGGCGATATCGACAAAAACTAATATGTCGGTATTAATTGTCTCCCTAGTCCGACAGAAACGTATAAGTTAAGATTTAATTAACAGACAAATGTGAAATGTCTGTACAATTAATCACAAAGGTGTCGAGATATCACCATAACCCTATTAAAACATTAACTTTTTTGACATTTTCATATTTAACAAGCCTCTTTTTTTAACTAAACAACATTCAAATTCAGCATATCTTCACAATTTTCTCTAAATTCCCACATATTGTCCACCTCTGAATGGATTTGCAAACTTGTGTGAGGATCTCGCTGCCGCACGAGAAAAACCGAGTCATTTTTTTTGTTTTTTGCCGTTCGGTCCTGAATGTGTTGAATTGTTCGTGAGTGAAGCCGGTTTCTTTTCTTCAAGCTCCGCCCCCTCCCGCCCCCGGCACGTCGGCCCTTTCCCCCGACCGCCTCGCGTCCCTAACCTCTTTGGTGACTCCAGGTTTCTTTTCAAACAGGGTTCCTACTCTTATAACCTTCACAAAAACTAGTATATTTGGCTACTTTTTATGCACGTTCTATGGCTGTTTGGCGTTCATGATTGTTAGCGATGATTACAGCGTTAAAATGTCACAACACAGAGCGATGATGGCTACGTTTTGTTTTTTTTCCTTCCTTCTTCCTTCTTTTCAAAACTACAATTTACACCTTAAGTAAATGAGGCCTGTGTCCACGGTGAGTTTTTCTGCTCCTTCTGTAGGGGAAAAGTGCTGAGATGTATGCGGCCCGTGTGCAAAAAAATAAAAGTGAACATTTTTCCTTACAGTATGGTTTCCATGACAACTCGGCACCGCTGTGACTGCAGTAAAATGTATAGAAGACTGTGGTTGAAATGAGAGCTTCGCACAGGCAGCAGGGAAGCCTGATGCGACGTCTCTATGAATATCTGTGCAATTTAACGTGGAGCCAGAGTATATATACGCAATATATATATTATGCAATTATGCTGCGTTTCCTGTAAGTCAGACCGCCACTCAGGATTACTTTAGCAGTCGACGAGTAAAACGATGATTTCAAATGCACATTGTGACTTTTAAAACACATTATCAGCTAAATAAAGGTTGAAATACAGTGACTGAAGGCTTCTAGATAAAGAAGGTTTATGAAGTGAAATATAGATGAAAATTTGAAATGTTTTAGTCTTTTTTTGACATTCTTATTTAATAACGCCACTGTATTTGTTTGTAAGTGTTTTAAAGTCTTTAATGTCCAAATAACAATTACAATGATCAAATGAGTGATTCATTGTTGCAGTTTCACCAGTAATTTAAAAATATACTACTATAATACTACGTTTAGGGGCAGTTAAAAACAACCCAAGCAGCAAAGGCCATTCTAATTTAACGCAACATCAATGTCATTTGGACTCGTGCAAAGATCCATTTACATGAACTTGTCACTTCACAGTGTTTGATCATGAGAGGAAAACGCTTTCATTATTAATTAGTGACAGATTTGAAGGCTATAGTTTTATAACCTTTTCAGTGCAATATATTTCTTAAAGTGTAAACACCTAATATTTTATCAATTTGACAATAAAAAACAAGATAAATTTGCTACATCTACTCCGGGAGCTTTGAGCTGACCGGATTTGGAAAAGTGCCAGTTTGACTAGCAGCTTCTAAGAGCTAAACGTGCTAAATATTCTTTGGGTCTCTGCACATAGAAAAGTGCTGGTAAAAATCAAGTTTAAATCATTTTCATGAAGGAATGAACAACGTCAAAGCGGACACAGACCTCAAGATTCCTTTTTTTCTAAGGGTTTCTTCCTTACTATTTTGTGCATTTCCTATTTTAGATCGTATAAATGTACATGTTACCTGTTTGTAGGAACCCTGAAATGTGTCTTTGAGCTGTTCCTACCAAAAGAATTGAGGCTGTGTCTTAAGTGTACTTTAAAGGACGCCAGATTGGACAGGTCAACTGTGCAGTCAGATCATATTGGCAGTGGTTCATACGTGTCATGAGAGTTCAGATTCTTCACCAAAGTCGTCATTAGACATTGTGTTTTTGAGTTGACCTGCTCAATTTGGTGGTCCAAATGGCAAAAGCCAATGTTTCTATTGAACTAAATTCTTATTCTGTAAGAGCCGTGGAAAGAGACTACTCAGTGCAAGTTTTGATGCCCATAATTAAGTTCTCTACTTTTGGCAAGAACCAATGACTGCTACATGTGAAAAGCATCGGGAACTATAGACTTTGCCTGTAGAGGAACACTCTGTGCAATTGTTAACAAGACTCTTTGTCTATAGCTAAAGCTGCCAATAAAAACGATTCAGTTCTTCACATTCAAATCTGGTGTATTTTCTATTCCATTTAATCACTTCATGAAGTGGATTAAGGCTTTGGTTCCAGACAATAATATCTTTGTTTATGGAACTCTTCTGAGCAGCAGTGAACATGCAGTGTCCTTTCTCTTTCACGGCTCTAGTTTTGGGCTAAATATGTCTACATTCCCCCTTTTCCCCCTGTGTGATCACTTCCTGTGTCTAAGACGTGGGCGCCCCGTGGCTGGGCATGTTGGCCATGCCGCCGACCATGCCCTGGTTGGGGGCCATACCTGAGGGCCCGCCCAGCGCCGGGGGACTGTGCTTGGTACTTGGTGAGGTCATGTCTCGTCCCGGGGCCTGGGGGGCGCTGTGGTGCGCGTGCTGCAGGGCGTGGCGCTCCAGCAGGGTGCGGTGGGTGAAGGCGCGGTGGCACACGTTACACTGGAAGGTGCGCTCGGCCCGGTGCGTGCGCATGTGCACGTTCAGCGAGCTCTTCTGGGTGAAGCGTTTGCCGCACATGGAGCACTGGAAAGCCCTGACGCCCGTGTGCACCACCATGTGTTTGAGGAGGTAGTCGCGCAGTGAGAAGGAGCGCCAGCAGATGGAGCACTGGTGAGGTTTCTGACCTGCACCGGGGAAAGCGCGTGTAGTTAGAGCAAACATGAGCCAGGACAGGAAAACAGTGACATTTGCTTTAGGGATGCAGTGAGGAACATGAACAGAAAGAGAACAACACACTTCAAACATGTCGGTGTAATCCCTCATTCGTCCAGGAAAATGGGCTATTAGTCTCCCTTTTGTCCCAGTCTCTCTCTTTGCTAATCAGGTAGTCGGGGAAGAGAGAGACTGGGACAAAAGGGAGACTAACAGCCCATTAAAGGACTGATAGTAAACGAGAGGCTAGCCTGATAGAAAACAAAGAGGTGTAAGTTTCTGTTGAAACAAAGAACTTTTTCTTCTACTTCAGGAGGGCAGGGCTTACCGCAGAATAGAATAAATATCTGAGTTCCCGGTCTAAATTCGCAAATTGACAATGACTCTTGGATTGAGAGTCGAAATGTCTTGTTTTTTCTAAAACCGAATCCAGATGACGACAACTGAACCTTTTTCTACAACACACTTCAAACACAATTCCATACCAAGAAATAAGCTCGATACAGATTTCGAGACTACAATGATGATAATGATAATGACGATGGACAGTAATTTTCAACATAAACCATAACACCTTTTACATGTTACCATGTGGTCTAATATTAGTTCAGATAACGCTCAAAACCATTGCTAAAGTGTTTAATATTGTCCAGTTTATGTGATTTTTTCGGGTATAAATACTTTCAATATTAATTTTGGTATTGAATATTGTCTGATTTCCGACACTTTGACAACACTACTAAAGACAAACTATATCATATTTCTTGTGTTGCTGAAAAGCCGTGAGACCCAGAGGAAGTATTCAGGCTTCAGCTTGAGCTCACAAACAACAGCAGGCTATAAAATGTAAATGCTATAAGAGTTTAGGCCCCGAGGTCGTCCTTCCAAGAAAACAGAGAAACTTCCTAAGTACTATCAGCTGTGAAATTACTGCAGTGCACTTAAAGAGTTTGAGTGAGGCTGAAAAGTAAGACGCATATGGATTTCTACAACAACTGCATAGCCTTTCACAAACTCAACTTTACCATTTTATGGGGCGACTGTTCCTGATTATTGACAGGAGCCAAACAATAGTAAAATACTTCAATTTCTCCCATTTAAAGTGTCTAAAATATCACAATTTGTCTAGTCTGTGTAATCAGTTTTATGAAATCAAACTTTCTGAACGATAAATTAAATTGTTATCTTATAATGATCTAGTTAACATAAACAGCCAGATGTGGAAGCTTTTCAAACGGTCAGGTTTACTTTTTCTAAGAGAACAGATTGAACTGAAATAACTAAATGGTCACAACTATTATGTTTTATTTTTATTTTGTGACAGAATAATCTTGACATTCCTGGTCTATAACACTGTAAAAAATGCCAACATTCTTAAAATGATGCATATTGTTGACCATAAAATGTTTCCAGTAATATTAGTAATATTAATATTATTTCTTTGTCCCCAAATACAACGTAAACCAATAAAGTATTAATTGTACTGACAACCGTTCAGAAATGTATTATTTTTCACTACAAAAACACTAAACGATGGTCAAGTTGTTTATAATTTCATTCTGTGTTTTGGTTCTCAAGACAATAAGAGAGGAGGAAGTGGGATCAGGCTTCTCACTTTGGGGTCCAGATCATACCACAACAAGGCCAAAACCTTGATTCAATTTGAACTGCAGGGAAATGGAAATGGATATTTTTTTTCCTGTTGGCCTTTTTTAGTTTATGCAGGAACATGAATGGAATCAATGCATAAACAATAAATATAATAAATAAATCACACTCTTTTACCCCAGATCACGTCATAATCACGCTCTTTTACCCTAGAACATGTCATAATCACGCTCTTTTACACCAGAACACGTCATAATCACGCTCTTTTACCCTAGAACATGTCATAATCACGCTCTTTTACACCAGAACATGTCATAATCACACTCTTTTACCCCAGAACATGTCATAATCACGTTCTTTTACACCAGAACATGTCATAATCACACTCTTTTACCCCAGAACACGTCATAATCACGCTCTTTTACCCCAGAACATGTCATAATCACGCTCTTTTACCCCAGAACACGTCATAATCACACTCTTTTACCCTAGAACATGTCATAATCACGTTCTTTTACCCCAGAACACGTCATAATCACACTCTTTTACCCTAGAACATGTCATAATCACGTTCTTTTACACCAGAACATGTCATAATCACACTCTTTTACCCTAGAACATGTCATAATCACGTTCTTTTACACCAGAACATGTCATAATCACACTCTTTTACCCCAGAACACGTCATAATCACACTCTTTTACCCTAGAACATGTCATAATCACACTCTTTTACCCTAGAACATGTCATAATCACGTTCTTTTACACCAGAACACGTCAAAATCACACTGTTTTACCCAAGAACACGTCATAATCACACTCTTTTACCCTAGAACATGTCATAATCACGCTCTTTTACCCCAAAACACGTCATAATCACACTCTTTTACCCCAGAACACGTCATAATCATGCTCTTTTACCCCAGAACACGTCATAATCACGCTCTTTTACACCAGAACACGTCATAATCACACTCTTTTACCCTATAACATGTCATAATCACACTCTTTTACCCCAGAACACGTCATAATCACGCTCTTTTACCCCAGAACACGTCATAATCACACTCTTTTTACCCCAGAACACGTCATAATCACACTCTTTTACCCTATAACATGTCATAATCACACTCTTTTACCCCAGAACACGTCATAATCACGCTCTTTTACCCCAGAACATGTCATAATCATGCTCTTACCCCGGAACACGTCCTAATCATGCCCTTTTACCCTAGAACATGTCATAATCACGTCCTTTTACCCCAGATCACGTCATAATCACGTCCTTTTACCCCAGAACACGTCATAATCACGCTCTTTTACCCTAGAACACGTCATAATCATGCTCTTTTACCCCAGAACACGTCATAATCACGCTCTTTTACCACAGAACATGTCATATTCATGCTCTTTTACCCCAGAACATGTCATAATCATGCTCTTTTACCCTAGAACACGTCATAATCACGCTCTTTTATCCCAGAACACGTCCTAATTATGCTCTTTTACCCTAGAACACGTCATAATCACGCTCTTTTACCCCAGAACATGTCATAATCACGCTCTTTTACCCCAGAACATGTCATAATCACGCCCTTTTACCCCAGAACACGTCATAATCACGCTCTTTTACCCTAGAACACGTCATAATCACGCTCTTTTACCCCAGAACACGTCATAATCACGCTCTTTTACCCCAGAACACGTCATAATCACACTCTTTTACACCAGAACACGTCATAATCACGCTCTTTTACCCCAGAACACGTCATAATCACACTCTTTTACCACAGAACATGTCATATTCACGCTCTTTTACCCCAGAACACGTCATAATCACACTCTTTTACCCCAGAACACGTCATAATCACACTCTTTTACCCCAGAACACGTCATAATCACGCTCTTTTACCCCAGAACACGTCATAATCACGCTCTTTTACCCCAGAACACGTCATAATCACGCTCTTTTACCCCAGAACACGTCATAATCACACTTTTTTACCCCATAAAATGTCATAATCACACTCTTTAACCCAGAACACGTCATAATCACGCTCTTTTACCCCAGAACACGTCCTAATCACGCTCTTTTACACCAGAACACGTCATAATCACGCTCTTTTACCCCAGAACACGTCATAATCACACTCTTTTACCCCAGAACATGTCATAATCACACTCTTTTACCCCAGAACACGTCATAATCACGCTCTTTTACACCAGAACACGTCAAAATCACACTGTTTTACCCAAGAACACGTCATAATCACACTCTTTTACCCCAGAACACGTCATAATCACGCTCTTTTACCCTAGAACATGTCATAATCACGCTCTTTTATCCCAGAACACGTCATAATCACGCTCTTTTACCCCAGAACACGTCATAATCACACTTTTTTACCCCAGAAAATGTCATAATCACGCTCTTTAACCCAGAACACGTCATAATCACGCTCTTTTACCCCAGAACACGTCATAATCACGCTCTTTTACACCAGAACACGTCAAAATCACACTCTTTTATCCCAGAATACGTCATAATCACGCTCTTTTACCCCAGAACACGTCATAATCACACTCTTTTACCCTAGAACATGTCATAATCACGCTCTTTTATCCTTGAACACGTCATAATCACGCTCTTTTACACCAGAACACGTCATAATCACGCTCTTTTACCCTAGAACATGTCATAATCACGCTCTTTTACCCCAGAACACGTCATAATCACACTTTTTTACCCCAGAAAATGTCATAATCACGCTCTTTAACCCAGAACACGTCATAATCACGCTCTTTTATCCCAGAACACGTCATAATCACGCTCTTTTACCCCAGAACACGTCATAATCACACTCTTTTACCCCAGAACACGTCATAATCACGCTCTTTTATCCCAGAACATGTCATAATCACACTCTTTTACCCCAGAACACGTCATAATCACGCTCTTTTATCCCAGAACATGTCATAATCACACTCTTTTACCACAGAACACGTCATAATCACACTCTTTTACCACAGAACACGTCATAATCACACTCTTTTACCCTAGAACATGTCATAATCACGCTCTTTTACCCTAGAACATGTCATAATCACGCTCTTTTACCCCAGAACACGTCATAATCACACTCTTTTACCCCAGAACACGTCATAATCACACTCTTTTACCACAGAACACGTCATAATCACACTCTTTTACCCCAGAACACGTCATAATCACACTCTTTTACCCCAGAACACATCATAATCACGCTCTTTTACCCCAGAACACGTCATAATCACACTCTTTTACCCCAGAACATGTCATAATCACGCTCTTTTACCCCAGAACACGTCATAATCACACTCTTTTACCCCAGAACACGTCATAATCACACTCTTTTACCACAGAACACGTCATAATCACACTCTTTTACCCCAGAACACGTCATAATCACACTCTTTTACCCCAGAACACGTCATAATCACACTCTTTTACCCCAGAACACGTCATAATCACACTCTTTTACCCCAGAACACGTCATAATCACGCTCTTTTACCCCAGAACACGTCATAATCACACTCTTTTACCCCAGAACATGTCATAATCACGCTCTTTTACCCCAGAACACGTCATAATCACGCTCTTTTACCCCAGAACACGTCATAATCACACTCTTTTACCCCAGAACATGTCATAATCACGCTCTTTTACCCCAGAACACGTCATAATCACACTCTTTTACCCCAGAACATGTCATAATCACGCTCTTTTACCCCAGAACATGTCATAATCACGCTCTTTTACCCCAGAACACGTCATAATCACGCTCTTTTACCCCAGAACACGTCATAATCACACTCTTTTACCCCAGAACATGTCATAATCACGCTCTTTTACCCAGGGCCGGCCCAAGCCTTCAGGGGGCCCTAAGCAAAAACATTTTTGGGGGCCCCTCACCACGTCATCAGAATCAGTTTTATTGCCATTGTCAGTAAACAATTCACATATGGGAACTTTCTTCAACGCAAACAAAGCGCACCAAAACTCCAGGGCATCCGTTTGCCAGTTAGTTTATTCTCAGCACCTCACAAGCTCAAATATTGCTAACTTAAATCCCACAATGCAACTTGGTATTCCGCTGACATCACCTCTACTCCCTGTACAAATAACACACGTCCCAGATATGTTTTTGGGTGTATTTGTGGGCGTTAAGGGTCGACAGCCACATTAGCAGTTTAAATTAATGAATAATAATGGGGGGGGGGTTTCCAGACTTTTTTGGGTCTTCTGGTGCATTTTAATGTGGTCCAGCCTTCTAAAGTAAGAGTAAAATGTTGAGGTTGTAATGCTATAAAATGATGATGTGATGAAACTGTGCCAGGAGAAAATGACTAAAGCCAGTTATTAATACATTAGTGTACTTAATTACTCAATACAATATTGGCTATGAAAAATAATTATGGTCAAATTGATTCATTTTAACTGAAAATGTAAAAGTAATAGTTATCCTTACTAATTTATCTTTTACTGCTCCCAACTGTTCCTTCTTGCTAAAGTGACAAAACAAGTTATATTAAATTAAACAAATGGCATAAGCATTGCTTGATTAACAATTAACACTGATAAAACAAACATGTTATTCCCAGAGAATGAACAGAACTAGAAGTGAAGGTCCAAACCTAGCTATTGTGAAGAGACTGCGTTTCTGCAACTTTGCCACTTTTGTATAAAAATATATAGTATTATTCTATAACAGACGTAATCATAATATGTCTGGTTATTTTTCACTATCAATTTATTATAATTTATAACAAATAGTCTAATGATGCTTTTTAAATTGAAATGTTTTATTGCTCTATTAAAAGTTAATTACAATATAAATGTTTGTTCTGATCAGAACATCACACACTGGACTCCTGCACCTTTACGTTCCTCTCATTCCACGTTAAGAAGTCAAAGTAAAACAGACATCACGAGTCACGATTGATCTCACACATGGTGATGTGAGAGAGAGCAAACTCAAACCGCTCATCTCTGACTGAGGCTGCACAGGGGCCCGGGACAGGGGCCCGGGACAGGGGCCGCACACTGTTCACTCCAAAGTCTCACGTCAGAGGTTCTGGACGAGACGGCGCTCGTCTGGACCGGATCTCCGCCTCTTAGTGACCGGGGCATAGAGGCCCCTCACCGGCCTCACCTGCAGCTAACACTACCGGGCTGGTGTAAATGTGAAGCTTATTATCTTTCATTCAGACTGTCAGAAAGACTAAGGGGGGAACCAAAGTTTAGTTCCGTGTTTCTGGACGGCCCTCTTTTACTGTTACTATTCAAGCTAACTATTCAGCAGCACCACATATTGTGTGCGTAATTACTATAAAAGTGAGTATTTGGTCGTGTTAATGTTTATCAATTGTATATTGTTGATGTTTATCCTTATCTTTGACAGTTAATGCACTGTATTCAGCTAAACTGCCGCGATCCATTACTTATCGCTGTTTTCGCCGTCAACTAGCTTGTTCTAAAAATAGCTCCGTCATCGGCGCATATGTAGGTTACTAATGTAACCCGTTCTATACTGCATATACTGTGCAATGTAGAAGTTTAGTAATGTGACTTAATTCATGTTTACTGTCTTTCTGTTCCCAGACCACACACACCACCAATTTGTAATATGTACAAATTAAAGGACATTCTCAATCAATCCAGTTTCCCCTGATTCTCTAACCGGAATCAACGGCCCATACTGTCCGCTCCAATCAGCGTTATTTCCCCTTGGCTAATGTGGATACTTCTACACAGACATATTATTGTGCGCGGGGCAGAGCTCTCGTCGCCTCCAGCCTGAGCGAACGTGACAGACTCGTGTTGTTTCAAACAGCAGCATTAACCGTCTCTTTGTAAGAGAAGTTCAATACCTGGAGAGTGTTGTTGAGTTTACAGTTTCTTTACATCGTCAAGAAGTTTCTTCTTTCGTTTTTCGGCATCGGGGGGATATATTCCTCTGGACATGAGGACCACGCAGGGACCACGTTCTGTTGTGTTTATGTTTTGCTCTTCTCCTCACGCACAATGAAGTTGACCAATCAGAGCAGGTTTGGTGTCTTGGTTGCCAGATTGTCATTACAAATAAATGCGGTTTGTGCGTTATATGTTACCGCTGTGTGCGCTGCCGCGCCAGCAGCGCTACTACACTAGTGGCGCACGCTGCGCTTGCACTTCTCATAAGACGGGTTGCCAGATTGGGGGCCCTTTTAACGCCTCGGGGCCCTACGCGGCTGCTTAGTTCGCTTATAGGCTGGGCCGGCCCTGCTTTTACCCCAGAACACGTCATAATCACACTCTTTTACCCTAGAACATGTCATAATCACACTCTTTTACCCCAGAACACGTCATAATCACGCTCTTTTATCCCAGAACACGTCATAATCACACTCTTTTACCCTAGAACATGTCATAATCACGCTCTTTTACCCCAGAACACGTCATAATCACGCTCTTTTACCCAAGAACACGTCATAATCACGCTCTTTTACCCAAGAACACGTCATAATCACACTCTTTTACTTTCAGAACCTGTCACAGAAAAATATCTCACCGGAGTGGATGAACATGTGCTTGCTGTAGTTTTTCCGTGAGCGCAGAGATTTGCCACAGTGCGTGCAGTCGAATGAGGTTTCCGATCCCTGCGATGAAGGAGACGGTCCCGCCGAACAGGACGAGGTGGGAGGGGGAGGTGCCGGCGGCATCTGGGCAGGAGGCGGGGCCTGTTGATTCGGCTCCGCCCCTGTCATGCTGTCCATTCCAGTCATTGGTCCTCCCACAAAGTACGGAGCGGGCTGCGATTGGCTCACTGGGTACTGGAACAGAAGCTGAGGAAGAGGAACAAGAACAACGGTTAGTGTCACCGTTACTGCGGGAAGAAACATTATAATTTTACAATGAATCATTCAGTCTGGTGAGTTTAGTTAATTTTCAGTTCAAAACCACATTGGAAAACCATGTGCAATGAGCCTGAAATTCAATGTCTGGAGAACAGAAGGTATAAAAGTTTTTCAGCAGATTGTAAAAGATAATCACATGAAAAGCTTTGATATGTTGAAAGAATCCTTTGACTTGGAGAAACAGACTTATATTTACAAATTACGAGTTATTATAAGCGAGGAATTAAACTAAGTAATGACCATTGTATGAATATTTTTATCAAGGCTTATAAATCAGAACTTTCAAGGGGAATAATATCTAAATAAATGATATCAATGCATTACTAATCTGGACAACTACTCCACTAAATATATCAAAAAAATACGGGAAAGAGAATGTAATCTTGTTTTGACGGATGAAGAGTGGAAAAATGTGTTTACATCCAATTGAAATAACATGTGCGGAGGATGCGTTTTTTCACAACACCACAAAGTGCTCATTACTCAAAGGGAAACGCTAACGGTTGGAGAAACTGGCAAAACCAGGACCATCACGTGCTTTGGGACTGTCTTGTCGCCCAAACATATTGGACTGTTTGTGACACTGCCATCCCTCTGAACTTTAGAACTATGTATTTGGGCCTCAAAACTCATGAACACAATAAATGGATACCTTTGGAATGTACGTTTGGCGGCGGGACAAAAGGCCATCATAAAAAAAATGTATGACACAAACTGGACTGACAGAAAAATGGAAAAAGTAACACTCGGACTCAATTTGGAAATGCACACATTTGACCGACTTGTGTTTCCTTTGTTTTCTGGTAGATGTCTATTTGTAATTTGATTTTAAAACTTAACTTTTAACAAATTACAAAAAAAGAGATGTGCAAAGAGTTCATTTGACCAAACAACAGGGAAATCTGAAACTTTTTAAATTTGCATTCACATTTGTCTCTACTTATAGGTAGGTCTCCTTGGAAAAAGGACACAGCATTCATCTTATAAGTGTAATATGAGATCGTTTCACTTTTTAAGGCAAACACCATGAACCAAGTACAAAAGGGCTGACCCCACACAAACAAAACCTGAAGAGAGCAGGAAGTGCATTTATTGAAAAACTCATCCTTGGGTCTCCCTGTGTGTTGTAAAAACAGATGGACATCCAAGATGTAAAACCTGTCCTCATAAAGTTGCTGATGTGAGCCAACATCTTCCAGATAATAATCCATCGCAATTTGGCCAAGCAAAGGTAAAAAAGTGTCAAATCTTCTGAATAAATTGGTACAGAGTCTGAGTCAAAATCAACTGTACCACATTTTGATATAAACTGTGATCGTTGTCTTTCTGTTTATTCAATCGACAATTCTGGAAGTACATGGATGCAACTGCTGTAAATGTAATCGAATCTGAAAGTTTTTTATTTTAAATGAGGCATGCGGTCGAGTCTGTGAGCTCAGAGTGAGTTTTTCTGTCCCAGGTAAAGCTAACAAACATTAGCATGCTAACTCCTGCTCTATAGTCAGAATAGAGTCTCATTCACCTGAACAGATACATTTACAATCTCCTGTACGTGTACTGGGGACAAACAGATTTGACTTTATAACATGCAAAAATATTACGCACAGGCCTTTTGAAGAAGAATAAGCCATTGTTTAAACCAATTGGCAAAATGAAATGAGAAAATAATGTTTCATCTATAAATCAACGCAACCAATAAAAAAATGACTTTTCTTCATTAATATTGAGCTTTATTAAAACATTTGGATCAATATACTATCTTCATTGTGTGATGTAATCCATCATGCATTGCCTACTAATTGTAAATCTCATAATAATAATAATAATAATAATCATAAATGCATAAATTGTTCATAAATGAGTTTGTTTCCAGTGTGATGAATACGTTCCTAGATTACTTGACCTACATTTACAGTTACCTGAACCTAAACCCATGTAACGCCTGAGTGGACATTATTTATCTTACCGGATTGGTCATGGACTGTGAGGTCGGGGGCGGAGTCAGGGGTTTGTTGACACGCCCTCGGGGGTTGAACTGCATGGTCTGAGCTGGCTCGCTCTGAGGCCAAAAACTCTCTGAAAACACGCCCTGTTCATCGTAGAAATCCTGCGGGAAACACACACAGAGGCAGGCGTCAAGCTGGCACCGGACGCAAAACAAGCTAAAGAATTATTTTGGACGGTGAAAAAGAAAAGGAAAAAAATGAAAACATATCAAATTGTTTCAGAAATCTATTAGGTTTTGTGGTCTTACTGTGCAAAAGACAAATATATAACATAATAAATGTCATCTGTTCATCATGCAAGACAATAAAAGATAAAAAATACAATGTCCCGGACCCGAGAACCCTTTTTTCTGTCAATTGGAACAAGCATATCTTGATTATTCGTTGGTGCTTGACCATTTAACGCCTGGTACAACAGAAGCAGTACTTTAAAGTCACTCTCACGGCTCATTGTAAGTCATAACTGCAAAACTGGTGTAATGTGATCCATTTTCCTGGCATTTGTAAAGACTCTTGCAGCTGCATTTTCATATGGATTGTTATTTTTTTTTTAGCCTTTAGACCTGTATATGTTTATTGCCATTGTCAGAGAACAACAATTCTCACAAAGTATGAATTTGCTTCTGTGATAACGTGCGACATGAGACGAGGATAACAATGGGAAAGACATATGAATCAAATCAAATAAAAATAATGATCTACTGAATAATATAAAAATTAGACATCGACTAGATATTATATAACCTACTAAAAATAAAAGCATGTAATAGCATATAGAAATATATCGAAGACCGAGCCTTTTATTTAGTATAAATCAAGTTTGAAATGATCATGACCTGAACTTGCTCTTTCCTAAAAACAAAGAATAGGATGTTACTTGTTGAGCCAGAAGGACCAGTTTTTTCTTCTTAACTCTATATAATTATATCTATATGAACTCGTTAGGTGGAGTCCTCGTGTTATACGTTATAACCATGTAGAGAAATCTGTGCTTTTTGTGTATTTTTGGACATAACCATCACTGAGGGAGGAACACGTTCGTGGAAGATCATTTGTTTCACCAGATTTTGAATTTTAAAATGCTCTAAAAATGTATTCTCAATCTGATGAAACAAATTGTCTTCCATACAAATGAAAGACTTGTTCAAGATCGGATTCAAAAATGATTAATGTCCTGAAACCCCCCCAAAACAAACCATAAACAGGTCAAAACATCTGCATTTTGACAATTGAAAGACTCATTCTATGACAAAAAATTATGATGCATTATTTTAAACCGATTCAAATAAAATGTTGTCTGTCAAATGAACATTACGATGTTAAACTGTCAAACTTGAAGAATTTACTCGATTCGCAACGACAAATTAAAAAATGTGCTTTTTTTTAGGTCAAGGTTTTAGACAATAAACTCACATTTTCTATATGTGCATTTCTTTATTAAACCCTGTGTGGTCGTTTACTAGTTCTGATAAAGATTGTTGAGGAAAGGTCACATTCTGTCCTGTTTATGTGATCGTTTTAGTATCGATACTTGCTCAAATGATTATCTATATTATAGTTGAAGTATGGATTAATGCCATATTTTCTATTCAACCAACAACTGAACAAAAGTTTTAAGAGTGCTTTAAGTAGCTTCTTTGGTTCCTCTTGACAACGGTCATAAAAATAGCTTTAAAACACAAACAGTCGTTAAATGTGTTGCTCCGAAGTTTGAACTATGCTCCAAACAACATCAACAGAGGATTGACTGATTGATTCATTGCAGATCCTGACTTTCAATGTGAATTCCCTGAACGTAAACGACACAGACTTTTAATCACAGCTTTTCACCGCGAAAAACAGTCAAATCCAACAGAAATGTGTCTTTGAACGCATTAGTTCAGGTCTAATTATCAGACAAATGTGAAACATATGCCAAATTAATCACAAAAAGTGCAGAAATATTTGAAAGTGTACAACTTTTATCCATTCTCTATTGTTAAATCAGCTCTTTTTGTACAATGTTTTACTCTAAACTCTAAATTTAGATAATATCCTGAATATTTTTTGAAGATATGCAATCTCAATATCAAGTGTATGATATTGAAATTGCACATCTTCAAAAAATATTACACACAGCCCACCTCTACAACACAAACATTCAATCCAAACCATTAAAAAACTTAAAATCAAACGTACACATAGGCCGACACAGCTGAAAAACACTGCAGAAGTCAGTTTTGGAGTAAATTTGAATACTTACAAACTGCATTGCCGCTCTGCTCACTGGAAAAGCGTGCGTGTAAGTCATGAGCGCAGGCTGGTTTTGACTAAAGTGCAGTCTTGAGGGCCCAGGTAGTTTCCCTGTTCCTCTCACTGTGGCGCATACATTGCAACCTGACTTTATTTGCATATGCACCCACCAAAGATAGCGTGTTGTGGTTAGACCTGTCACGCGACTTTTTCTGAACCGTACAATGTGTCCCAAACCCGAGCTAATAGACGTTTGCAGACAAGGGAAGGGCCGGATTAATGTGTGCGAAATATGACATGAAAAATATGTTTAGGCGCAGCACAACTGTTATGTAACATTATATCAGATGTGTCGACACAGACCGGGATTGACTAAACCTGTTTAAAAAACGTGACTAGCAATTATTTCTGTTGTACTTTGAGACGTTTTTAACAACTGGAAAAGTGAACTGAAGGCTTCTGGAGAGAGAATAATCACAAATAAAAGAGTATTGTTGTTGAAAATCTGACATGTTTTTCTTGTGTTGTAAATATATAATTGTGAGTTTAATGCTAATTATGTGTTTTACCACATTGACATGCCTTTTTAGCCAATTCAGGTACATTCACATTGTTTATTAGTGTTCACTGTCTCACTGATAAATGAGAAAAACAAAAGTAAAGTAAAAACAGCCACATTAAAAGCACTTTACAGTTACGTTTGTGTCGTACTGATTGAATTTAAATGACTAAAGACTGAAGGCTTCTGGAGAGAGAATAATCACAAATAAAGAGTATTATTGTTGAAAATCTGACATGTTTTTCTTGTGTTGTAAATACGTACGTTTGTGTCGTACTGATTGAATTTAAATGACTTTTACCTCTAAAAATGTTACGTTTTTGACTTTTTGCGGTAGGTCAATTAGCATTTAGCATATAGTATAAAAATGCGTGCTCATTTTATGGTTAATTTGCTAAATAAAACAAAACTTTTCACTGAATTACAATATACATTTATGAAGTCTATAGGCGATTAAGTCAGGGGTTTGTCGTTTAATTAATAGACTATATTGTGTGTGATGCAAATTGTACCGTCAGTATAAAAGCAATAAACCAGATGAACAGTGGGAGAAGCATTTCACCTGAGCTGTTTTATTGAACAGCTTTTCACGCACTTTTAGGCAAGGAATAATCTATAATACTTCCACCAGTGCACTCGAGAGGAGGTCGACCTGCACAATCATAAAAATGCCAGCGCCCGATTAACAAAGCAAACAGTTGAGAGAATTGTACTGGAGACTAACTCTAGGTTAGCGACTGGCGTCAAGAATACGCTGAATGTCGTTCCATCTGTGTGTTCAGTCTTCAAAGTAACAATGCCGTGTGATCGATCCTGTTTGTGGAGCAGTTTTTCACAGAGCACAAGACGCTTACACATAAGGCAGGCATGTCCAAACTAGGGCCCGGGGGCCAAATGCGGCCCTCAGACCAATTTTTGTTGGCCCAAACAACAAAAAGTAGTACTTTTTACTGTGAAATTGGGAACATTCAGGCATATTGATGTTATACCAACCTAATATTAATGTTCTAGGTCTGATTAAAGCTGTGGAGGCTCATCGCAACTACGCCAAATGCAAAATTTTGAATGATTCACCAAATTCGACTTTGTCAAGTTGTTTGTGTCTCTTTGCCTCGTTTAAGTTTCAAGATGCCCTTGTGAAAAAAGTTTGGACACCTCTTACATAAGGATTGTTCAAAATTTGACCCCACATTTGACTTCACATTCCGTTTGATTTGTACAATAACTGTCCAATAAAACTAATATTTGACCACAAAACATTATCTAAAAACCAGGGGCGCCCATTTGGAAAAGAAGCAAAGGCTGCAGTTATTCCGTTTTTGCAAGTTTTCAAAGTGGCAGTGGCTAATTGTGAATACCGTATTTTCCACACTAAAAGGCGCACTGTCAATGGTCTATTTTCGATCATTTTTCATATATAAAAGGCGCACCGGATTATAAGGCGCATTAAGCGAAACAAAATCGCTTCGAGGTCGTTAAGCACAACCACATTAATCCATATATAAGGCGCACTTTTTTTTTTTTTTGAGAATATAAAAGCTTTTAAGTGCGCTTTTAAGTGCGCTTTATAGTGCGGAAAATACGGTATATTAATTTTTTAAGACATTTCGATGAACTTATAACAGTTATCAAACGGTGTTGCCGCTGATGGTACTGTTGGTAATCTCCATAGCAACACCATAGCAACAGCTGTTTGAGTTCACAGGGGGCGGGGCTTAGGCAGCAGAACTTCTAATGAATATGAAACGTCTGAGCCCATAAGAAAGAAAGACATCTCTTCTTGTTCTTTACAGTTCCAGGTGCGAGAGCAAAACTTTTTGCTTCTCGTAACATATGAATTTGCCTTTATTCTTTACTGATGGTTCTTGATAGCGTGATAATTCTATTGTAGGTGATACAGGTAAACTACGATGTAAAAATCCATAGCAAGGGCTACAAATATATGTTAAGTTATGTTAAAAATGCTAAAGTTAACTCTTGTAAAAGCCTAATTGCTATTTTACTCCCATGTGGAGCCCTGTGGTAACACATGTGAGTTTAGTGAGTTTATAGTTCGTTATTATTAACTATGCGCAAACCAAATAGCACGATATGATCACGATATTCTTTCCGCAGTACAATATTTATGGAGATGTTCTGAAGATATATGGATTTCCCCTTTTGAAAATCCCAAAGGATCATGGTCTATGTGGTTTCCTCGATCTTTTTCACTGTTTCTGTATCAATACTATTTCTATTTTTTTATGTCTAACATTGTTTTCCTGTGAATTGCTCAAATAAAGTGAATTTAAAAAACAAAAACAAAAAACAAAACCTTTCTTATTCAGTTATTCAGCCTTTCACAATACAAGTCCCAGGGGGGCTTTTAATAGACCAGATTACAACTAAATACAATAATAATGAGTACAACAATAATTTAAAAAGGCAATAATTACAGTGAATTGGTGAATAAGACCAAATAACGCAAGAGAATATGATCTTAAACTTCATCAGAACTGGTATAAGACAAAACTATTATATTGTGCTGAAAATAAAATCAACAAAGAAAGATTATTATCATCGAATGGGGTATTGAGTATCAAGCCTTTTAGTAATACAATCGAGTTTGAATCGGGCCATCAAAAAAAACATATTAGTCATATAAGCGATCCTGATATCGGATTTGCAACGTCGTTCGTCCAAAATCATTTCAAACCCATTTTAAAGGGGACGTATTATGCTAAATCCATGTTGTGTTTCCTTCTCATGGGGCTGCAAGATTAATCACAACCAAATCGAAATTGGAATTTGAATTGACGCAATTAGAAAAAAACGCAAAGGCAGCAGTTTTTTGAAATACCATAATTCCCTTCACAACCAACTCAAAGTCAGGTCTTATTTTGCATCAAAACTTAAAGACTTAAGTTTAGCTCTGCACAAACATGTTTTGCAATACATCTGAAACACTTCACTAGTTCGTCAGTTCATTGTCTAATTTCAGTTTTTTTTGTAAACCCTGACAGTAACAGTCATGTTTTTCTTGTGCTGTAAATATATAATTGTGAGTTTAATGCTAATATGTGTTTTAGCACATTGACATGCCTTTTTAGCCAATTCAGGTACATTCACATTGTTTATTAGTGTTCACTGTCTCACTGATAAATGATAAAAATAAAAGTAAAGTAAAAACAGCCACATTAAAAGCACTTTACATTTACGTTTGTGTCGTACTGATTAAATTTAAATGACTTTTACCTCTAAAAATGTCACGTTTTTTCTTTTTGGAGTTTTTACGATTATACTGTGACCTGAATAATCCAGATTATTGATGAACTAAATCATCTCGACATCCCCAGACCAACCAAGGTCTGGGGATGTCGAGGTACATCTGAAACACTTCACTAGTTCGTCAGTTCATTGTCTAATTTCAGTTTTTCTCCGATTAGATTTCGATGAGTCTTTATTGCATTTGACCCATCCTTCATGATACGTCCCCTTTAAGTCGCATAGGATGATATCTGATGTGTCTGGCGTTCCCCGCGGCACCTGAACGCCTCACTCCGGATGCATTTGACAGCCGAGTCTTTTCTCTGGTGTGGCAGATGTTCCCTGCACAGTCTGCGGATACAGCAGGCTGCGGCAGAATCCACTCCGACCGCTCCAGCTCCAGCTTCAGCTTCAGCTTCAGCGCGGAGCCGCCGCAAATCACTCTAAATTATTCACGCGGGCTAATGCTATACATTAGACTTAAGTTTGGAATAATGAGCTGGCTCACCATGACGCGCCAGATTTACATTCCCAACACATCGTAAAGTGTTCAAATGGAGGCTTTTTATCCTGTTTTTCTAACCAAGCGCTTTTTTAAACACATTAGGAAGTGGTTGAGTGTGTAAAGGGGATGAATAGGACAATCGTTTGATTTAAGTTCAAACAAATCCACCGCATTTTGTTGTTTTAAATTATTCTTTTTTTTTTGTCAACTTGATCACTTTTAATAGTATGCGGCAAGTATCGTGAGAACTAAAAAAAGAACAATTGTGACTATTTCAAAAGCAAAATCAAGTATTTTTTATTTCAATCCAGATTTCATAAAAATACATCTAAAAAGTACTTTTTTTTGTCTGGCTTTACTTTATTTTCTCATTCATTTCATAAAGCCGGTCATAAACTTGAAGAATAGTCACGCGTTAGACAATGGGAATTGAAGAAAATGAGAGATTTCTCTGTTTGATCATGTTGAATAGTTGTTAAATTGTGATTAATGCTGTAAAGATGAATCAACTAGTCGCGACTTGTTAACCGCAATTGTATTTTGATGATCGTAAGCGTTATCTGGACTATACACACTCTAAAACTCACATTATATATTATAACAAAGACAGCAGCCGTATTAAATCAAACTGTTCTGATTCTGATCAATAATACACTTTATTCATATGTATTCTCAATCTAGAAGTCACTATAGTTCACCTTTATTTGTTTGAAAAATGTATTTAAAAAGTCACAAAAACAGAAATAATCTTTTGGCTGGTCGACCTCTAAAATATTCCTTAGTGACAGACCTAATTGTGATGTTTTTTTTTTTACATTTTACATCATGACATCCAAGTCCTAATGTATGTAATTCAGAAATGTCTCTCTTTGGCGCATACACTCTCACAGGAAGGACTTTTCTTAGCGCTTTTGCATTTTTTCCCCCTTCCCCTGTGCCTCACCTGTCCAAATCCTGCCATGGTTTCCTGCGCATCCTGGTGCTCTGCCTCCCGCCTGCCGTCCTCCAGCGCGTACACCGAGCCGTCAGCGTCCTGCACCCCTTCATCCTTCACCACCACGCCTTCTCCCCCCAGCACCTGCCGCACACACGCAACGGGAAAAAGTAGGAGTTCAGAGAAAAGGAACAGAATACACGAATACGGCAGCACACACACACTTGAAGCAGCAGCAGAAGCAGAAGCAGAGAGAGCGACAAAGAGCTAAAGAAAGAAGAAGCGGCTGTGGTTGGCCTTTTGTTTTTTCCTGCAAGCAGCGGGCGCTAACAAGTTTAACGACCTACAGTAAATACGCAGAAGTCCATAGAAAAAGGCAAAAGGTGCTGAAGTTGGGATGAGCGCTCGCCTCCGAATGTGCAAAGTGCCGAAACATCTCTATACGCGCTCTATACGCCAATGCAGTGAGAGAAGAGGGAAGAGGGAAAGCCAGCAGATACAGAAAAAGGAAAAAGCGGCGCGTTGCAGCTCTGCATGCCTGAAAGCTGTAACCATGGCAACCTCCCCCCTCCTTTCCCTCCCTTCCCTTCCGTCTTTTACAGAGTAAAGTGAATGTGCAGAGCCGGAGGCTGCAGGCTTAAGGACCGCACCGAGATGTCCAGCACTCAGATGAGCCGTCTTCCTGTGGTTCCCCTTCCTCGGCGTCCCTGTCCGGCTAGCGCAGTGTTAGCGGCTAGCGCAGCGTTAGCGGCTTCGTGTCCAAATATGTCTCCATGGGGTTTTTGCCACGTCAGGTTAAAATGTATAGATACTTAAAGATGCTAATGCTAAAACATAAAATAAAAAACTACCAATGAATGATTTACAATAAAGACTCCCTGATTGTTTTTATTTATAGATTACTTGCTATTTCAATTTGTCTTATTTTTTTTTAAATTAACAAAGCCTATAATTCATACGTCTAGGGACAGCAGGTGGAAAATAAGTGTTTAGGCCAATTCTTGTACATTAACATAAATGTTTATGCATGTACATCATCTCAGTTAAATCAACTAATGTTTTTTTTTTTAAAGGAGGACCTCAGGGACCGGCCTCCTGCTGGTGCCAGAGTCAGGACTAAACATGGACCGGCCTCCTGCTGGTGCCAGAGTCAGGACTAAACATGGACCGGCCTCCTGCTGGTGCCAGAGTCAGGACTAAAAATGGACCAGCCTCCTGCTGGTGCCAGAGTCAGGACTAAACATGGACCGGCCTCCAGCTGGTGCCAGAGTCAGGACTAAACATGGACCGGCCTCCTGCTGGTGCCAGAGTCAGGACTAAACATGGACCAGCCTCCTGCTGGTGCCAGAGTCAGGACTAAACATGGATCGGCCTCCTGCTGGTGCCAGAGTCAGGACTAAACATGGTCCGGCCTCCTGCTGGTGCCAGAGTCAGGACTAAACATGGACCGGCCTCCTGCTGGTGCCAGAGTCAGGACTAAACATGGTCCGGCCTCCTGCTGGTGCCAGAGTCAGGACTAAACATGGACCGGCCTCCTGCTGGTGCCCAGAGTCAGGACTAAACATGGACCGGCCTCCTGCTGGTGCCAGAGTCAGGACTAAACATGGTCCGGCCTCCTGCTGGTGCCAGAGTCAGGACTAAACATGGACCGGCCTCCTGCTGGTGCCAGAGTCAGGACTAAACATGGACCGGCCTCCTGCTGGTGCCAGAGTCAGGACTAAACATGGACCGGCCTCCTGCTGGTGCCAGAGTCAGGACTAAACATGGACCGGCCTCCTGCTGGTGCCAGAGTCAGGACTAAACATGGACCGGCCTCCTGCTGGTGCCAGAGTCAGGACTAAACATGGACCGGCCTCCTGCTGGTGCCAGAGTCAGGACTAAACATGGACCGGCCTCCTGCTGGTGCCCAGAGTCAGGACTAAACAATGTGGACTATCATATATACACCTCAATTATGCCCAAAAGAATGGAACAAATACTCCCAAATTTAATTCACAATTATCAAGATTTATTTAACGAAAAACTACGGACAACATAAGATGATCTATACACATAGTGAATCATATTCAAAATCAGCAGAACTAATTAAATAATAATTAGTTTGGACGCTAAGAAAGCTTTCCTTCTGTTAGCTAGCCTTATTTGGAGCTGCTGACTCTGGAAATAGGGTTGAGTCAGGGCTGTGCCTGGTCACCTCTCCTGTTTGCTTTGTACTTGGAACTATTGGCCCATTATATTAGACAATCCAAAACAATTCATGGTGTTAGAACCAGCTACGCAGATTTTGTTCTATTATTTTTGAGCAAACCAGAAATGTCCATATCACATGCGATGCTTTTTTTCAAAATATTGGTCCAATATCAGGATAAAAATTCGGGTTCATTTTTTCAATCTTTACAAAGACCAATCCATTCAAATGAGAAAAGGAAATACTTTGGTCTTGTCCATACAATTAAATCTTTTTTTCCATACTAAAGTCTAAGTCAAAGGATAGAAATGATAAAAACTAATGTTGTGCCCAGATTTTTTTAAATTAAAGGTGCCATAACATGCTTTTTTTCACGTTTCGTAGTCTATCCTAAGTGTATAATTGATAATAATAAGGGTTGTGCAACACCCTTAACATAATAGTTAAGAAATATCACCCAGACCTTGGACCCCCTCACCAACCCGGAAATGCAGACGGCTTGGTTTGATATTCGCCCCCACCCTTGTGAAGAGCGATCTGGCTCCCCCGCCCAACCCGTGACGTAGTCTCAGAGAGAGCGTGTGTGCCCCGCCCAACCCGTGACGTAGTCTCAGAGAGAGCGTGTGTGCCCCGCCCAACCCGTGACGTAGTCTCAGAAAGAGCGTGTGTGCCCCGCCCAACCCGTGACGTAGTCTCAGAGAGAGCGTGTGTGCCCCGCCCACCCGTGACGTAGTCTCAGAGAGAGCGTGTGGCCCGCCCACCCGTGACGTAGTCTCAGAGAGAGCGTGTGTGCCCCGCCCACCCGTGACGTAGTCTCAGAGAGAGCGTGTGTGCCCCGCCCACCCGTGACGTAGTCTCAGAGAGAGCGTGTGTGCCCCGCCCACCCGTGACGTAGTCTCAGAGAGAGCGTGTGTGCCCCGCCCACCCGTGACGTAGTCTCAGAGAGAGCGTGTGTGCCCCGCCCACCCGTGACGTAGTCTCAGAGTGGGTGTGCCCCACAGCTGTGTGCTGTAAAGCTCTGCGGTGCGCCGCTCCATGCGAGTGAGTGAGAAAGAGTCTACTTTGAGACTAAATAAAACTGGTGTTAATTCTACAGTCAAGTCAAGTCACTGCTTTTAGCCCCCTTTAAGTCATCATGAGTGTGAATGTCTAATCTATCAAGACTCTTTATGTTCAGCCCCATACGGAGCATTCCACTTATAAACTGATCTTAGTGAATCCATTTACACTGTAGCAGCAGTTGATTCGGACGTCAATAAAATATAGCCAATTTTGTAAATGTGTGAATAATAAAATTCACATAATAAATATGCTAAGCTAAACTTATTATTAGTGTGTATTTAATTCAATGTAATGGGTTTGGTCAAAAATCTGCTATTCAGTTTTAATGCATTTTACATTGGTATTATCTATGACCTTGTATTAAAATGTTCATTGTTATTCAGGTTGTAATGCTTTTTAATGAGCCAATGTTCTCCAATGCCAATTAAATCTTTAAAAACAAGAATATACTCGAACTGTGTTACTGTTGATCAAAATGAAATGATTTAAACCTGATAAAGTTTCTATGTCGTCCCCCTGTTAGTGCCCCTAGAGATTGCTTGTAAATAAGGCCCCTGGACGTCACAGAAGTGTGGTCTAATGTGGCCCCTGAACATCACAGGCTTCATAGACTTGTATGTGGGCGTCCGAGGGAAACACTTTGATGCAGCTGAAGGAAAACGTGCATGCAAAGAAGCACTTTCACCCCGTCCTCCCATAAGTGATTAGAAGCGCTGCAGTTGTGAAACAGAAAGTATAAGAGCACGTGGCTCATGTAAACACAAATGCTTTTGCCGCATTATAGTTCTATAGAAATATAATTATACCGTAAAACTCAAGGTATTCCAAGTCATTAGGTTCAAGTTAAAGTCAAGTCTCAAGTCACAAAGGGCAAGTCCTAAGTCAAGTCAAGTGTTTGAGGGACATGAGGGAAAATGAGGCCTCGAGTCTCCCACCTCTGTCACTAAGACACGGACACAAGCCACGCCCACGACCAAAGACTGGACCGACATAGTGACAAACATCAGACAAATGGAAACAATTTATATTCATCTGAAAAAATGTTAAATAGGACTTTTATGTTGACCATTTTAAGATGTCTCTTGTTTTTTCCTCATCTCCTTTGCATCCTCTCTCTGTGTCGACTTCTATGTATCTTTCGTTCCGTTCATATACTTTTTAAAAACCACGCTGAGGGAACATTGTTTGTCTAGTAAAGGAGTTAAATTATGGAACAATTGTTTGCGATTAATTAAAAAATGCAACGTCTTTATTTCAGTTTAAAAGGATCTTTAAGAAAATAATCATAGAAAAATATTTTGCAGAATAAAAATGCAGTTTTGTTGTTATGAAACTTGGAATGCTTGTGGAGGATACTTGTGAGCAGACTGTCCAGTATTATGTAGTGTTGTTTTTGTCGATGAACTGTCGCTTGTGAACTATAAAATGTCCACCAATGTTGAGAGTTTGAGAAAAGGGTCGGCACAATAAGCCTTGGCCAAATAACATAAATGTATCTCGAAGTTTGCTTTGTGCTTGAATGTTGAGCGCCTTTTGTTTTTGACCAAACCACAATTTAAAAAAAATAATAATTCAGATTCAGACCGCTGCTTGTACCTGGAGTCGGAGAGGCTGCCTCTGCTTGCGGCTGTGCCCGGCCCCCCGGCTCTCCCCCCGGCGCTCGCGGTCCAGCAGCTCCTCCTCCTCGCTGTAGCGGTCCATGCCCACCAGGTCGTCGGAGAGGTCGTTGCCGCGGAGACTGTCCCGGCTGATGCTGTCCACGCTGCCCACCCCGGAGCTGCAGCCGCCCGAGAGGTTCCCTGTGCTGCCCCCATTGGCGCCGTTAGCCGTCTGCGCCAACAGGTCGCGCAGCTTGTACCTGTGAGGGCGACAAACGCAGAGGTCTGAGGGTCGTTCTGTCTGAGCGGACCGGTACAAAGAAAGTATTAGGTTTCTTAAAACAGCTTGCGGCGTGTGTTCCTTCTTGAGGAGACGAATAGGTCTGGTCCATCTGGGCTTTTTTTTGTTATTTTTTTAATTTAATAGTTCAGCCCCAGATGTGCCGTGTAAAGGGAAGTGCAGTCGTTTTTAAATAAGACAAAAATCTAATTTAGAGTAGTTAGTTAGTTACAATTAGACAAGAAGGCAATTTGAAGTGACATAATAGATAAATTGATCATTTTGTGTAATACCGTCATATTCATGTGCAATTACTGTCATACTCACAAGCAATTAAGGCCATATTCATGTGCATATAACTGATGAGAGTGTAAGTACTTACCATCAGAATTAGTATTATTTAGTCTTATGTCAGCTATTTTTACTTCACTTTATTATTTTATTTTTATCTTTTTATTTTATTTTATTTATTTATTTTTTCCTCCATTTCCTATTAAGATATGAGAGGAGTTTTGTTTATAAGAGTTCTTCTATTAAGAGTGTTTTCCTCTGTATCTACTGCGTTGTAACACCAACATTTCCCCATGTGTGGACAATAAAGGAATATCTTATCTTATTTCCTTTGCCAACAAACTGTTCAGGAAAGGTCAGATTTTGTCCTGTTAAAAGGGAATTGTTTTAGGGCTGCAACAAATTAATCACAACTAATCGATTATTTAAATGTTCAGAAACAGCTGGGAAAATAAATGTTATGACTCAAAATGTAGCTGCAATTATATGAAAATGTATAAATTGAGTGCATTTGATGAAAATACTATTCATCTATAAATGTGCTCCACCAGGATCCTCACCGTCATACAAGTCTGAAACAATTCCGGATTTGTAAAAAGCAAAAGGCAAAACTAAAACTCAGAATTCATACATACATTATACATTTAAAATTCCTTTTCAAATGGAAGACATTTGGTTCTAAATGTCTTTTTATTTTTCAACATCTGCTGTCCTCTGATTTTGAACATATAGAAATGAAACATCTATTTGGCACAAGTGATATCCACCGTGTTCCTCGGAGTTTGTCTATAGGTACATTAAACTCTGTAGAGGATGTTGCTTATGAGTCATTCGCTGCAGCACACGAGCAGCAGCAGAGGTAAAGCTACCGTGCACTTAGTGAAACTTTCCGCCTTGCTAATAAAGCGATTAGGTCGAAATGATCTTGATTTGATGGCAGAAATGCTCAGAACAAGTCTGGTGATGGTTTATGGACTTAGAAGACAGAGAAGAAGGTCTAAGCAGCCACGTCACAGATCGAGAAAACATCACACGTTGTGGAAATTGAAGTGTTTTTCATGCCGGAGGAGAGAGGACTTTCTAACCAAGACTCAAAATGCTACTCCAGGTGTGTTTTTTACATTAGAACATGGAACAAAGCTCAAAAAGTCAATATAGCATAAAATGTGTCCTTTAACAGGGCCCATAATTAACTTTTTTACTTTGAAGCACATGTGCTTCAAATGTCTAAAATTAGGACAAAGATTTAGGACAAAACCAAATTTAAAGAAATAATTAATTATATTATGAATTTATAGATGGTGTCACAGTGAAAACATCTGTGCTTCACCACATAAGACGCTCTCACAGAAGAGGCTTATTTTTATTAACTTTTAAAAATGTACCTGTTTTGACGGCCATAGATGTATCCAAGGTTTTGGCTAAAGTCCAGTATGTTCCCTCTCGCTCTCCTGCAGCAGCAGCTCATCCTCTCCTCTACCATTTCTTGGATACTTTTTGAAGGGACCGTTTATCTTGGCTAAAAAACTGTAGGAAGGCTTCTTAAAATATTACTTTGACTAAATCCTTGTGCTGTATTTGAGCCACATTTAGCACTGCCACACTACATCCACCACATTTTATACTTCCTTTAAAAGATCTGATCCTGCACTGTTGTGATTTTTTTAAAAGACGACAGGCAAGGACAAGCAAAGAATCGCCAGCTCTACTCACAGACAGAAGCACTGCTGACGTCACTGAGTCACGAACGTTATGAAAACTGTAGGACTGTCACTGATGTAGTGATGTAGTTTGTCTGGTCACAGATGTGAGCTTTGCAATGTTCTTTCAGTGCTGTGTAAAGTAAGTACGTCTTCCACTGCTGCTCACGGCTCTGTTTATTTTGATGCTTTCTGTCGCACGTTTGCCACCAAATATTTTTCTTCCGTTGCAATGGCCACATTTGTGACCCAAACGGTCATTTCGAGCCCTATTTAAAATGTGCAGAGTGAACACAATGTACAATTTACAAAATAGATTGTTTTTGTAAAACCATTCAGCCTCATTGTACCCAGGGCCTATATTGACTTATGAATGAAAGAAATAATTAGTATAGTGTTTATTACAGTTTTTAACACTATTGTACATTTGGAGAAATTATATTGATAACTTATTTTATTGTTTATGGTTTGTACTTTTGGTGTGTTATTGTACCAGTGTGCAGACCGTAAACCCCTGTATTAATGAGTGCTGCACACAATATTAGGCCAATCATTGTGTAAAAAATTAAAAAAATAACAAAAAATAAATAAATAAAATAATAAATAAATAAAGCAATAAACTAATTATTTTGTTATTCCAAAATAAGGATCAAATCTATTTTACAATGTATAGAACCAATGAGAACACACAAATGTTTGAAAGGGCTATAATTTATTCAACACTTTGTTTAGGTAAGCTATAATATGATTAAACTTACTATACTATACTATACTTACTATACTATACATACTATACTTACTATACTATACATACTATACATACTATACTATACATACTATACTTACTATACTATACATACTATACTATATTATAGTATACTTACTACACTATACTTACTTTACTATACTATAATTACTATACTATAATTACTATACTATAATTACTTTACTATACTTACTATACTATACATACAATACTATACTTACTATACTATACTTACTACACTATACTTACTATACTATACTTACTATACTATACATACTATACTTACTATACTATACTTACTATACTATACTTACTATACATACTATACTATACTTACTATACTATACTTACTACACTATACTTACTACACTATACTTACTATACATACTATACTTACTATACTATACATACTATACTTACTATACTATACATACTATACATACTATACTTACTATACTTACTATACTATACTTACTATACTATAATTACTATACTATAATTACTATACTATAATTACTATACTATACTTACTATATTATACTATACTTACTATACTATACTTACTATACTATACTTACTATACTATACTTACTATACTATCTAAACCATACTATACCATAGTATAGTATAGTATAGTATACTTAGTATAGTATAGTATAGTATACTATACTTAATATACCATACCATACCATAGTATAGTATAGTATACTTACTATAGTATAGTATAATATACTATACTTACTATAGTATAAGATAAGATAAGATAAGATAATCCTTTATTGTCCCACATGGGGAAATTTCATTGGTGCAACGCAGGTAGATACAGAGGTAGATCCAGAAGAACAGATCACTTATAGGAAGTCTGAAAAACACTTTCAGTAGAAGATCTCCTATAAATAAATAAAAACTCCCATAGACAAATAAATAAATAAATAAATAAATACCATTGCATGTGATCACGACAGTAATTGCACATGAATATGTGTCACGACAGCACATAGATTGCACATGAATTCCAACAGTAATTGCACATATGACAGAATTGCACATCAGTATTAGGTTAGGTCAGTATTGCGAGTGTTCAGTACTAACAGTGTTTGTTATAAAGTCTGACAGCAGCAGGAAGGAAAGACCTACGGAACCTTTCCTTCACACAGCGAGGGTGGATCAGTCTCTCACTGAAGCTGCTCTCCAGAGCGGACAGAGTGTCCTGCAGGGGGCGACACTCATGGTCCAGCATAGATGTGAATCTAGCCAGGACCCTCCTGTCCCCCACCTCCTGCACCGAGTCCAGAGCACAGCCCAGGACGGAGCTGGACTTCTTGATGACTCTGTCCAGCCTCCTCCTCTCCCTCTCTGTGATGCTGCTGCTCCAGCAGGCCACACCGTACAGGAGGGATGATGCCACCACAGAGTCGTAGAAGGTCTTCAGGAGTGGCCCTGTCACTCCAAAAGACCTGAGTCTCCTCAGGAGGTAGAGCCAACTCTGGCTCTTCCTGTACAGTGCGTCTGTGTTATGAGTCCAGTCCATTTTGTGGTTCAGATATGTATAGTATAGTATAGTATAGTATAGTATAGTATAGTATAGTAGAGTATAGTATAGTATAGTATAGTATACTAGTAGCCTTCACACTGTTCTATTTAGATGATTTCTCATATTGTCTCTCTGTACCTCCAGTCCATGTGTGGTCATGTAGCTCCGCCTCCTCCTGTAACAGCAGCAGTAACAGTCTCTCCTCCTCAGACACTCAGTCTGTTCTCCTTAAAACCTCTCACACTTAAGTCATTTGGAGTAAACATGTCCAAACTGATTATTTAGGTGGAAAACTAGTCAAATCATATCTGAAAAAAACCCCATTGCGTTTATCACGGGTCGTGAGTGACTTTGTCACGCTCATATTTAATGATAAGTGTGTGAAAAGTCTGTAACTTTGTCATTTCTCTCTATCTGTGGTTGTGGACTGAAACAATATTTGACCTGAATATCGGCCAATATTGGGCCAATATATCGGTGCTTCCCTAGTATTACTGTGAGAAAATATAAGTTCTTGCATTTGTGTGTCCATCAATGAACTTTTGTTTTGTTGCATTATTAAAAGTAGCATATATGTTTAGGAGAATAACTATGGCATGAGTAAAATAGGACAAATGTGTTCAATATTGCACTTACCGGACGTCCTGAGTGCAGGCGGAGCTCTGCTTCATGAGCATCTGTCCTGACCCGAGTCCGTCTCCTCCGCACATGGCCCCGGGGCCCATGTCTCCGAGCCCCATCAGACTCACTGCGTTCTGCTGCTCCATGCCTCCACTCTCCGACACGTTCACGCCGTTCCCCAGACCCGACATGTTACTCGCGCAGTCGGCCATAAAGTTAGAGAAGTTCGGATACGGGCCCGGATTTCCAGAGCAACTCCCGCTGATCTCCCGGCCCTTTCCCCCTCCGCGGTCCTCCTGTTTGGGCAGAATACCCCCGAGCATGGCGCCTCCGCTGGCAGCCGCTGCCGCCGCCGCCGCCGCCGCCCCTGCCGCCGCCTTCCTCTGCGAAATGATCTGCGTGCACTCGTCAATCACCGTTTTGATTTGCAAGATGCTGGCGGCGGTGAGGATGCACAGAGCCTGAGACTGGAGCACGACCAAGGAACCGCTGTACATAAAATCCACCAGCTGCTTCACCGTTTCGGCGGGCACGAGTGGCGGCACGGAGATCTCGGAGTGACCCAGGAGCAGCTTGTCTTGGAAAAACGGGCTCCCGGCGGCTAAAACGCAGGCGTGGGCTCGGAGCGAGGAGTCGTGGATCCGCACGGTGACGTCACAGAACAGGCCCTCTCGTCGCTGGGTGCGCAGCGCTTCCAAAACAGACTGGCTGGAGTTGTGTAGGTGGATGTAGTGCACCGTCTCCGTGCCAGGGGCCATAGCAGCAGGAGCGTGAGGCGTGGGCGGAGGCGGGGAGTGGCTGGGGACCGGGTGCGAGATGGGGTGGGGAAGGGGAGGGAGGTGCCGGGGGTTCTGCGTCAGCTTGAGGGAGCAGGAGGACAGGGAGGGAAACGGGTCCAACGCATGGGCCACGGTGAGCCCCGTCCAGTCACACGGCCATGAGGCGCCGGGAGAGGGAGAAGTCTGCGGACGCCAGGGGCAGCGGGCGTCGTCCTGAGAGAGGGAGCACGGCTTCAGTTGCCTGGGGGAGACACAATGTTACAAACGGATTAGTGCATCGATTTGAAGTTTGAAATGCTCAGCACATTACCAGAAAAGACAGTCTGTGTTTACAGCATAAGAGACGTCATGTGTCAGTTAATCCATGGATTTTTCTTTTAGTATCTCATGTATTTTTCAATCTTTAACATTTTCTTTTATTTTTGCATAATTTAACCCTGCATAGGTGCATGGCAATTCAATAAAGTGATAATTCCAGGAATCCAATAATGATCAGATGTTTGGTGTTCATGTGTCTGCTCTGTTGTTAAATTGTTATACTGCTGTATTAAGTGGACCGTGTTCCATTTAGTCTGTTCTTTTAAAAAGGTGTAAGCAGCGTGATAGACTATGTTACACTTTGATTGCACTTGACGGCACGATAATGACATGATTACTAAATTAGCACTTGATTAGTCTCCGAGACTCCAGCAGCGCTGCTCTTAACTTGGTGCCATGGCAATTATCAGTGTGATTTTAATGTAGGGTAACCACCTTAAAGAGTGATAATAGGTGTGCAATGCAGTGGGACGGATATGATTGAATTAGGCTTGAAGACAAATATTTTCAATGTTTAGCCCTTAAAACACTAAGAGTTTGAAAAAGCAATAGATCACATCATTTAAGAACCTACAACTACTCGACACATTTTTCACGTAGTTGGCTCATCTGTATTATAGCATATACTGAGACTTTTAAAATAATAACTACATGTTAAAATATGGACACTGAAGGCTTCTAGGTAGAGAATATTTACGAATAAAGTTCATTTTTATTATTATTGATGACGATCACAAATTGTTTTCTCATTTTCTCACATTTTGATGTAATAATGCAGCTGTCTTTGTTATAGAAACGTCTTTTTTATGCGTGTTTTATTGCATGCATAGTCCAGATAACGATTACGATTATCAAAAAACGCCGACGATTATTCGGTACGGTCGACTTGAAGCCAGGCGGTCACTCGACGTGCACGTGTGTAAATAATGTGCTCCTGTGGCCGCGAGCGAGCCCCGTTTGTTGGCAAAATGACAATAAAAACGCGCATTTGGGCCTGAAAGAAACACCCCGCGTGAATAACGACATTTATCTGTATTTATGGGACATTTATAAAGACATAAGACACAAACGCATATCGAGTCCCCCGCACGCGGCGCGCGGACACGTATCTGTGCGTCACCTGACTCACCTGTGTGACAGCACGTGCCGCCGCGGGTCACTCTTGTGGGTGCTCTGTGGGTGGCCCCTAATGCACCGCACATGACACCCCGCTCCTCCGTTAAGAACCTGACAACCGCAGGCGAAGGTAAAACAATAAACACGGATAAACCCGCGGCGCCGTGTCGTCGGTAACGCGCCGTTCTCTCCGGGTTAAATGCGAAAAGGACGAGGAGAAAGTGGCGACGCGCTGATGCTAACGGCGGCTAGCGTTAGCTGTTGACATTAGCGCCGCGGCTCTCGCACGGACATCTGCAAAAAGCATCTGGGTTTATTCATGCAAACGACACACATTTACCGAGCAGGTCGTTACCGGGTCACGGTGGACACGTGGACCGAGCTGGCACGTCGCGGAGCCGGTTATTTATTCGAGTTGAGCCCATTCCATGGAGCTTTGCTAACGCGGCTACCAAATATGTGTAAGAAAGGCTAGAGAGATCGTGTTTCTGTTGCCGTGGAAAATGGGGCGGCCATCTTGTGAGTGGAGGAAGATTAAAAATAGATAAAAAATATATATAATATGTTATAAGTTTATAATAATGGAAATATACATTTCTGTTGTAACAATGTGAAGACATTTTTCCATGAATTATACAAAAATTATCTTGGCAAAAATAAAACCACTGCGCTGCACTATTTTATACAAGATTACTATGAAATAATCTTTTCAGAATTAGAATGAATTTGGTCCATTCTCTTGTTCAAGACTTGCAGCCAATCAGCCGAAGAGTCGAAATAAGAAACAAAAAGTAATTGGCAGTATCGAGTCTGTATACATCTATTTATTTTTATTTTTTTCAGCTGAACCTCCTGTAAAAACTTAATAAATTTACATTTCAAATGATAAAACTAATACCCTCAATATATTTGAATGCTCATATACAAATATCAAGTGAAAGGTATAAATATTACATATTTACTTTATTTAGGATTTTACAGTACAGTATAACCTCAAATATTTATATTGTTATTATGTACAATTTCTTCACATTAGTTTAGTAGAACATAATATGAAATAATCCAATTAAAAATATGAAACACTCCAATTATCAAAGTATTAAAAGGTAACAGTGTTTAAAAGCCCTGCTCCCCGTTTGCCAGCGCTCTCCACTAACACTTTCCCCTCACAACATGGCTCCTGAAACTGGACGCTGTTCCCCGCCGGTTGCCATGGCGATCCATCCCTCTAGCCTTCCCGACACCCACACAGGCGGCTACAGCGCAGCCTAGCCCCCGCCGTCTGCCACCACTCGTCTCGAAGTTAGCATGCCGCCAGCTCTTTATGTTCCGCGGCACGTCTCGCCACATCTCCGTCGCCCCGCGTGTGTCCGTGCGGTACTCACCCGCCGCGGTGTCAAAGCCCCGCAGTGCCGCGCGTGTGTTCACGGAGGCAGGAGTGATGCCGCGCGCGACGCCTGTTTTTCTCCCCCCGTGATCCGACTCGCGCTGCAGACGAACGCCAGACTAGAGACGGCAGACAGACAGCCCGACCCACGCGCGTATCGTGAGGCGCCGCCGCCGCCGCCGCCGCCGTGGAATCGCCGTCGCGCCCGCTTCTGTCCCGCGGCCCGGTGCGTGAATGCGGTCGGGCGGGTTCCGTGCGCGTCCCCAAAATGCGGCTCCGGATCACACCCTAAAGTAAACTAGGACAAATACCTGTCTGCAGCAGCAGCGTGCCGGCTCAGGGCTGCACGCGAACAGTCTCTGCAAGAGCAGCGACACCAGCAGCAGCAGCGACACCAGCAGCAGCAGCAGCGACACCAGCAGCAGCAGCAGCAGCAGCGACACCAGCAGCAGCAGCAGCAGCGACACCAGCAGCAGCAGCAGCAGCAGCAGCAGCAGCAGCAGCAGCAGCAGCAGCGACACCAGCAGCAGCAGCAGCAGCGACACCAGCAGCAGCAGCAGCAGCAGCAGCGACACCAGCAGCAGCAGCAGCAGCAGCAGCGACACCAGCAGCAGCAGCAGCAGCGACACCAGCAGCAGCGACACCAGCAGCAGCAGCAGCAGCAGCGACACCAGCAGCAGCAGCAGCAGCGACACCAGCAGCAGCAGCAGCAGCAGCAGCAGCAGCGACACCAGCAGCAGCAGCAGCAGCAGCAGCAGCAGCAGCGACACCAGCAGCAGCAGCAGCAGCGACACCAGCAGCAGCAGCAGCAGCAGCAGCGACACCAGCAGCAGCAGCAGCAGCAGCAGCGACACCAGCAGCAGCAGCAGCAGCGACACCAGCAGCAGCGACACCAGCAGCAGCAGCAGCAGCGACACCAGCAGCAGCAGCAGCAGCGACACCAGCAGCAGCGACACCAGCAGCAGCAGCAGCAGCGACACCAGCAGCAGCAGCAGCAGCGACACCAGCAGCAGCAGCGACACCAGCAGCAGCAGCAGCAGCAGCGACACCCACACTTTCCACGCGCCTCAACAAAGAAAGTGCACTGTCGAGCTCTCGTTGGCATTACAGTCAAATGAGGGCTGCAGTTCATCGTTATTATCTTTGTATTATCATTATTTCTGCAGACAATGATGAGTCTAAAAGGATTTCTATTGTGCAGTGAGACTAGGGTCAAGATTATTAGGTCACAATAAAAGTGTAAGAACTAAAGAATAGTAATTGTGATGATTTTAGATGCAAAGTTGATTGGTTATAATTCAATAAATGGTTTCAAAAAAATTATCATTTTTTTTTAATCTGGCTTTTTTGGTCACATTTGCTTCATTTTTTTACATTCAGACAGTTCAATTTCATAAAGCTGGTCGCAAATTTGAGAAATGGTCACGTGTCAGATGAGATTTCACACTAATAATGGTGAATAATCGTGATGAATTTTGTTTTAACACTAATGTTTGACATGACATCCCTAATTGAGACTTTTTAAGATAAGATAAGATATTCCTTTATTGTCCACACATGGGGAAATTTCATTGTTGCAACGCAGGTAGATACAGAGGAAAAGGACAAATAACTTATAGGAAGTTTAAAAAACACTCTTAATAGAAGAACTCTTATGAACAAAACTCTTATAAACAAAAACTCTTATAGACAAAACCTCTCATTTCTTTATAAGGAATGGAGGGGAAAAATAAAGATGGAATAAAAACAGCTAGCGTGAGACAAAATAAAACTAATAATAATAGTAAAATAAACACTTTACATCAGTTATATGCACATGAATGTGACATTATTGCATCTGAGTATGACAGTAATTGCACATTAATATGACGGTTTTGCACAAGGTTATTATGTCAGTATTGCACATGGTTATGTCAGTATGTCTATTGCACATGGTTAAGTCAGTAGTGCACATGGTTAAGTCAGTATGTCAGTATTGCACATGGTTATGTCAGTATTGCACATGGTAAAGTCAGTATTGTACATGGTTAAGTCAGTATTGTACATGGTTATGTCAGTATTGCACATGGTAAAGTCAGTATGTCAGTATTGCACATGGTTAAGTCAGTATTGCACATGGTTTTGTCAGTATTGCACATGGTTATGTCAGTATTGCACATGGTAAAGTCAGTATTGCACATGGTTTTGTCAGTATTGCACATGGTTATGTCAGTATTGCACATGGTAAAGTCAGTATTGCACATGGTTTTGTCAGTATTGCACATGGTTATGTCAGTATTGCACATGGTAAAGTCAGTATTGCACATAGTTATGTCAGTATTGCACGTGTTCAGGGCTAGCAGTATTTGTTATGCAGTCTGACCGCAGCAGGAAGGAAAGAATATAAGTGTAAGAAGGAATATAATTAATAAATAAAGGAAGGAATATAAGTGTAAGAACTAAAGAATAATAATTGTGACTATTTTAGATGCAAAGTTAATTGGTTATAATTCAATACATAATTTTTATTTATAAAATTATTTTTTACATTCAGACAGTTCAGTTTCATAAAGCTGGTCGCAAATTTGAGAAATAGTCACGTGTCAGACGAGATTTCACACCGGCTCTGTAATAATGGTGAATAATCGTTAAATCGTGATGAATTTTGTCGTAACGCTAATGTTTGACATCGTGACATCCCTAATTGAGACTTTTTAATGCATAATCAACCAAATGAAGGTCAAAATATAGTCACCAAACAATAAACTGTGATATATTGATCAAAATCAGAAATTGTTTGTTCTATTTTGACATTTTAATGCGTTAAAAACAACGTCTTTGTTATAAAAGGTAATAATCTGGTGTTTGCATGTGTTTCAGTGACAGTTCAGTCCAGATAACGATGGCGATGATCAAAATATATTAGAGTAAAAAGACAATTAGACCTAAATAACAAGTAACCTGCAAACACATTTGTTTCGCTGACTCTCCGTCTCAAATGCAATATCAAACCTAACATCGAACACCTCTACATGACACACGAGCAAGGACCAGTGGCTAATTTAGATAATGGATCTAAATGTTAGAAAATGCAATAACAGCAAAGCATAATTTGTTCCTATTTCATCAAAGAGTGAACACGATTAGTTGTTCCTTTGACCTCTCTTGTAACACACGTCTTATACAGTACGGCTGGAGTTGGGGTGTAATTGTGCCATGTTTCAAGTTGCTTCTGCATAACATTTATTATTCAACGTGGCAATTATATAGCGACATCTATAAGCATCGCATTAAGCAAAAGTTTTAACTTATAACAAGACATGATTCTGTTTTTGTGACTCAACGTGCTCCATATTCATGTGCATATAACTGATGTAAATAAGAGTGTTTACTTACCATTAGTATTAGTATTATTTAGTCTTCTGCTAGCCATTTTTACTTTACTTTATTTTATTATTATTTACTTTATTATATTATTTAATTTTTATCTTTTTATTTTATTATTGTTATCATTATTTTTCCTCCATTCCCTATTAAGATATGAGAGGAGTTTTGTTAATAAGAGAATTGTATTGTTTATAAGAGTTCTTCTATTAAGAGTGTTTTTTTTTAAACTTCCTTTAAGTTATCTGTCTTTTTCCTCTATATCTACTGTGTTGCAACACCGAAATTTCCCCATGTGTGGACAACAAAGGAATATCTTATCTTAAATAGGTTTTGTTTGTTTTTCAGGAATATTTTGGATGAGTTTGGCCTTTAATCTATTTTAAATGAGGCATGTAAATGAGTCTCGAATCTAAACCATATCATATAATTCATTTGCTAATAGGTGAAAATGCAGCTTCTTTTTTGTTTAAAGAGAAACACTTCAACATTCACACAATTTACACCATTGAATAGATTTTAAATGAGATACATTTGTGTAGAAGGATTCAATAATAACAGAACATGGCCCTGGTGCGATGCTTAAGACCTGAACCTGTTCACCTGCTGAAGAACGCCAATGTCAAAGGTAAAAGCTGCAATTATTTCTGAAGGCCGTGTTCAGGTTGGAATTCTTGTATTAAAAGAAAGACATTCATTAAAAATAACACTTTTGACCAACCTTGCATTAGAAATGACTACAACATAGAAGACTTTCAACATTTTCAAACTTAAATATTCTTGATGTTTTTAAAATGACACAATTTAGTACAATTATGTAATTTACAATGCTATACCTAAACCGTAACACATATTCACAGCTTTGGCCCTTCCATTTAAATTTCTGTATTAATAAAGGCAATAATTGATCAAACTAATCCCCTCAATTCATAGTAAGAATAAATAGTAAACGGACTGTATCTAAGACATGGCCCTGTGTAAGACAATATTATTATTGCCCAAAAAGTTTTCATTTCAGATGCTCAGCACACTACTGTAGTAAAGTAACCGGCATTAAAAACACTGTAATATACTAAGCAAATATGAAATACTATTTTGTAATCTACACCCGGCGTCTCAAAGTGTTAAGACTGCTCCACATCCGCTGAATATTTGTTCAACTTAATTCAGTTTGCACTCCTCGATCCACAGCATAAGAAACAGTGTAATTCCCAAAGGACGTTCTGCTTTTGCTCACACTGTGTTCTCTTTGAAACCACCGTCTGCACCGTCCAGAGCTGCAGGTTATACTTTTATAATCAGCTGCAGCTTCAGCCCAGCCTCATACAGTTGTTCACATTGTTCAATTGTAGAGCACTTGTAAATATTTCAATATTTACTTTACTTCACTATGATACTGGTATGTTCACTATTTGTAATGCTTCGCTCGGCTAAATCTGATTTTATTTAAGAGTAATCTGTTTGTACACGGTCCCTGACAAATATTATAATTATAAACTAAACTAAGGAAATTATTTTAAACAAAATGCATTTGATTTAGAAAAAAAATAAAAAAAATATTTCTTCAGACAGATGAGTTGGATAAAAAAGGGTTTGCAGGCCTCAAGTCAACAAAAGGCCAAAAACTCTTTTTAGAAACATTGAAAAATGAACATTTATTATAAGATTCCTGGACACTTCAGAATCCAAATCTCCACATTTAATTTGCAATAATAACTCACACAAATATTGACTCGTTATACGATTATAAACAAATATTTTGATTAGCCAATGTTTCTGTTTGACAATGAATCATCTCTTTAGTTGTCTCTGTGCTCCAGGAGGACACACTCTGATCATGTCTGCAGTGTTTACCTGTCCTACCTGAGCATATCCTTTATTCCTTTATTACACGACGTGCAGACTTTATTTGAATGTAAAATCCCTCTTTAGTGCGTTGATAGGAAATGCAACTTATTGTGTATTTATTCTGTGCAGAGCTAAGAGATGTCACAGGATCATACTTTTATAATAGAATAACAGATCACAGTTTCTAGAGCTGCAACGATTCATTGACTAATATTGACAAGTCGACTTAAAACATAATAAATAATGTTCTCTGGACTAAACATATTCATGTACAAAAATACTTTTTATAACAAAGACAATGTCATTATTAAATCAAAATGTCAATAATATACTTTATTGTAATAATTCTCTATCTAGAAGCCTTCAATTATCGTATGTACATTTATCTGGTTAAAAATGTATTAAAACGTCTCAATTTACAACAGAAATAATAGTTTGACTGTTAAACGCTGATTGGTCGACTATTGATATGACGTCAGTTTCACTGCTCGTGTCATTGACTTGCACCATCCTGACCAATCATAATAAAACATTAGCAAAGAATGACTATTCTATATTTTAAAATGCTATATTTAAAAAAAATTCCCTCCTTGTCAAATTTATCATTCACTTTAATCAAATGATTTTGATACAATTAATTATTTTCAGACAAATAAACAAACAAAACTGCACATGTTTGTGACATTTATTTAGTTTATGTAGGAGCCACTTAAGGGCCGATCTTTATGTCTCTGGGAGAAAAATGCATTTGGAGAAAACGGCCTTGAAATGAAATCTATGGATTCAAGTGGATTAAATAAAATAATAAAACATCAAGATCCCAATTGACTTACTCCTTCTCTTAAGAAAAAGACACACATTCTACTCCACGAAAAAAATAATTTAATGAGTACACACTTTGTCCGTCACAAATCTAGACTAATGATTGAAAAAGAAAAAAGGTGGTGAATTTGACGAGCCATCCCTCCCTTCGTCTTAATGTAAGGCATGCATCCTCCACAGAGCTCTGGACAGTTAAAAGCGACAGGTTTCGTCACAGGATAAAACGCACTGGGCCAAAAAAAAACACACAACCAAAGCGCTCGGATTTCCACTCGACACCGGGGCTCCATGGACATTTATTATTTTACACACGTTTACAATGAGGAAGAAGAATAAGAAGAAGATGAAGAAGCGGCAGACGTCATCACAACATCCAAAATTCACAAATAGCAACAGGTTCATAATAATGATAATGATAATAATAATAATACGCTAGATAACCTTCGCTATGGGGCCTTTTTGTTCTACTTCTCCGTAAATGGGTGAAGCGTTATGAAGTGCGGCGCGAACAGAGGGAGGCGGCAAAGAGTAAAAAAATAATAATGTGTACTTTATGAGAGAACACATTATTTCTACGTGAGTACAATTCTTTAAACAGTTTGATGATGTGTTTTTGTTTTTTTTTACTAGTTAGGATTTACGTTGTGTCATTTGAGTAACTACATAACTTTTTAGTATTTAAATTGAATGACTAGAAATGATGGTTTTGTGATTTTTGCTGTATTTGTTTTTGGCTTTTCGACCCACATGTTGGGATGGGACCATAAACAATACGGTTTATCGCCCTAAATCCTTTTTTCAGCCATTATAATAATAGTTTTGTTTGCGGTACATTTTGTATAATCGTCTACATCACCAGATCCTACCAAAAAACACTATTTATCCTTAATGTTGTCTTTTTTTTCCATTTATAATAACGTCTAATACTAATAATAGTTGAAATTGATTATCAATTATTGTGATATTATGGTTAATCGCATTTTTTTTTTTTTCAAATGACGTACACTTTGAAAACAGTGATTCTAAATGTACAAATTCCTTTTTTTTGTTGTACTTTTTTAGTATTTGATTAAGGATTAGGTATATTTGGTAATAGTGCTTTCCACAATCCAAATATTTAAAACTCTAACTAATTCAACCAGAATCAGGACAGACTACCTCTATCTAGATTGATTTTCAGACTATGCACATTCTGACTACTTCTACTTCTACTTCAGTGATATTTCCTCTCCTCGACCTTCCTCTGTCGTCGCATTCAGTCGTGAAAGTTACAGTGACAGTCGCACAAAGAGACGTCGGCGGCTTTAGCGAATCGCGTGAGGATGTCGTGTACGAACAATGGATTTCATCAGCCGTGACTCGACTTTTCAAGACCCTTCTTTTTCGAACTAGAATACATTAAAATGCTGCTTGGCTTAAACTTCCCGCATATATAAAAGTGACCTGTTCTAAAAGTCAATAAATAGCGTTTAAATTGGTGAGATATAGGCTGTCTCTATACATGTGTTTAGATGTCGTTCACACATGATAAATAGAAATCATTGGTTTTCTTTCCCCATCTATTTGCAAACCACAGCTCTACAGAAGTGGCCTCAGCTGTACTGTATAAATACATTTATAGTATATTTATCTGGCTCCATATAAAAATAAAATTAGCAGTACACACATATATTGCACACCTACGGCCATGTGATTATCAACAAGCCCGGTGAAGGAAATGTACAAACAAGATAATAAAGGTGCAATAAATAAATAGTGACGTTGATTACAGTGGTGTAGAAGTATTTCCCTTTGTGGATTTCTTATGTTTGGGTTTTTTGTGTGCACATTTGCGTCGTCGTAGGCCTTTAGTCCTTTAATCGTCACTTGGGTGTTTGTCGACGAACATTTTTTGTAGAATTTAAAACAAATTGGGATTATAAAGGTTTTGATTGGACCACAGGAGAGAGGTGAGCGAACGGAGGAAGTTAGCCGGGGTTTTGGGAGTGAATTGTCAGTTTTATCTCCCTTTTTACAGTTAGATGTTGTACAAAAGTACTTCTGTATGCATAGTTATACTCGCATAGTGTAAGTGTACTTTGGTCGAGATACATGGTTAGAGCATAGTTATGTCTTTATTCGACAACGTACTTGTCAAACTGTTGCTTTCATGAAATAAATCCGGTCGGCGTCTGAGGGAACGCCCACAAAAGGACCTGTGTTTGGGAAGCAATCCATTCATTTCAATGTAGAAGAGCTCAATGTAGAAGAGCGTTAGGACGTTAGGAGTTATACTGTACAAAATATAGACACAAAGAAATGTTGCGTCAATTACGGACACAAAGAAATGGTCCAACGGCACAAAATTGTATAAATATCAAAGGATGCTAATGCTAGCTCCAGGTTAAATGCTATTGCGATGCTAGTTCTGCCGGCTGTACGTTAACAGCTACAGAACAATCCGTTTACTTTTCCGGGGCAATGTCGCTAAGACTCAATCGAGACTCGACTTGAATGCTAAAATACACTTGGCCAGGGAACATGTTTAAATACGGGAATAGTTGTGTTTCCCGTTGAATTAATGGAGAGTTTTAACCCCCACGACCCCCACGATTGCAGAGCTGTAACTATAACCTTTGGCTGAGCAAAAAGAATGTTCCAATTCCCTGGCCTCGTGTAAGGAATTTGCATGTTCTGCCTGTGTCTAGTTACCCTCATTGACCTAAAATATGCACAACGATAGACAAATCCCCCAGCATGGTTCTCCTCCTGTCCAAAAACCTGTCTCTAATCTGGCCCTCTGCTCCTGAAAGCTTTAACGCACGCTAAAACCACCACGGATGATTCAACAAAAACTGAAAGGTTAAAATTGAAAACACACTCTTATTCCTTTGCGTATAACTTTTACTAGAATTGCAGAGCTTTTCCCTCCGTTTTCCGTTATCGACGCAACTCCATTTGAACTTTTTTTAGTGTGACAAATTTGCGAAATCCATAACGAATCCACAAGAGGGCGTAAACTTGAGCTCGTCACTGTCAACCGAATACTATCGCATAAAGCAGCATGTCTCTCTGGGCGGGGCGCGGAGTCACGGCCGCGATGGATCATGTGGCGCATGGAAGAAACACAGCAGCAGCAGCAGGTGAAGGCGGAAACACGGCAGCGCAATACAACAACAACAACAACAACAACAATAATTAATATATATCGTGTCAATGTGACGATCCGACAGTCATTTCAACTGCAGATTTAGTGGCAAGTTACTCATTTTAGTTTACAATTGTGGTTCTGATTAGGATCTAGTTTAGCAGCTTGTTTAGTCCCAGTTAATCTAAATTAATTGCATTTTTTGCCTTGTAATTCCTACGAGAAACGCCCTTAGTTTGACTCAATTGATCTCAAAAAAGGTGTGTCAAAAATGGCCAATCGCACATTTCTGACATCGTTATTGCCGACGCCGTGTGTTTTGTTATATCGTGCAGCCTTAGCGGGACAGGGTGATGGCGGTTGAGGGTGAGGGTCCTACTGGGAGACATTGGGACAGCAGTAGTAGTAGTAGTAGTAGTGATAGTAGTAGTAATAGTTGTAGTAGTGTGTGCTAAAGTTGTCAATGCTGCTGCGCCTCCAGCTCTCTCTGACGACAGCCCACGGCGGTGATCAGAGCCGCGCCCTTCCCGCTGCCGTCCTCCGACAGCAGGAACGTCACGTCACATTTGGGGGCCAGTTCCTTCACCGTTTGTAGGAAGATCCGCGAGAAACTGTTGGAGAAAGAGGAGGGAGGAAAAGAAGGTGAATGAGGGCTGGGTAGTGCTCCCATCATATTTACTCGACATACTTGACTGACTTAATCATGTGCAATACTGAATTAACCATGTGCAATACCGTCATATTCATGTGCAATTACTGTCATACTCACAAGCAATTAAGACCATATTCATGTGCATATAACTGATGTAAATAAGAGTGTTTTGTTTACTTACCATTAGTATTATTTAGTCTTATGCTAGCTATTTTTACTTTACTTTATTTTATTATTATTATTGTTTTGTTTTATTTTTATCTTTATCTTTTTATTTTATTTATTATTGTTATTATGTTTCCCTCCATTCCCTATTAAGATATGAGAGGAGTTATGCTATAAAGAGTGTTATAATATAAGTTATCTGTCTTTCCCTCTGCATCTACTGCGTTGTAACAATGACATTTCCCCATGTGTGGACAATAAAGGAATATCTTATCTTATTTTTATTTCTACTTGAGTAATATTTAGTTTGAAGTAATAATTCTCTTAAGTGAAAGTGACGGTCTATATTAAGTCTATATTAACAAAAGTGTTACGTTGACGAACTGAAATTATTCTTACACCTTCAAATTAGAGTTTTCTTTGTAATTATTTATGTCTATGCTATTAATCTTTGCATTATTTAATGTTTTGTTTGTCCAATCAACTCAAGTCATGAATCAGTTTTGAAATACATTTTACGTCATCAACTGTTACTTGAGTTGTACTTTCTACAAATACTTTTTTAAATATTTGGGTCACTAGTTTTTACTTCTACTTGAGTAATAATATTTAAAAGTTTTTCTTATTTGAGAACACATTTTGGCTGCTTTACCCACCTGTGTTTATGCATCGTATTTGTTATCATCAACTGATATTATTCCTATTGTACACTGACACTCTGAGACAAATAAAGGTTAAAATATTGCGACTTGCTTCTAGATAGAGAATATTTACGAACAAATAATTATTGATGATTGAATACATTAATGGATTGTTATAAAAGGTCTTTTCTTGTGTTTTAGAGTGTTTAGTCCAGAGAGTACAATTGTCAAAATACAACTATGATTATTTTTATAGTCAATTAGTCAAGATTAGTTGATTCATCTTTGCAGCTCTAATATTAACGTTGGATTAAAGTCGCTTGCAGTATTATTCCTCTCAGTAGTTTATATATTATAAGTACTTTTCACAACTTTCAGAGGCCAGTTTTGTCACTGTGGTAAAGTTAACAACTAACATGGTTCTTGGATGATAAAACACTTAACAATTTGATGCCGACAGCACACAGCGGTCTCATTTTGACCCTCCGCACGGTGCATTTGAACAACATGAACCGTTGTCTTACTGTGGGTGCAGTTTGTACAGCGTCCCGTTCACTCCCAAATAATTATTGATGAATGAATACATTTATAAAAGGTCTTTTCTTGTGTTTTGTGCAGAGTCAAAATACAACTAGGATTATTTTTAGATTAGTCAATTCATCTTTGCAGCTCTAATATTATTGTTTATAGATTAAAGTTGCTGTACTTCATGTTTAAAAACGTGAAAAGCAGCTTGTTCATTTTAAGCTGTTTGTGGCGTTAGTTTAGCGGCATCTCAGTAGTTTATACGCGCTTTTCACAACTTTCAGAGGCCAGTTTCGCCAACGACAGCACACAGCGGTCTCATTTTGACCCTCCGCGCGGTGCATTTGAACAACATGAACCGTTGTCTTACTGTGGGTGCAGTTTGTACAGCGTCCCGTCCACTCCCACTGTCACGTCCAGGTGCTCCAGGCTCCGGTTCTCTCGGATCTTGTCGACCACGGCGGCCATCCCGGCGCCGCAGATCTGCGCGGCGCGGCGGGACACGGTGCCGCACACCTCCTTCACGATGATACTGTCGTCGCACGTGCTGTCGAGCCCGAGCTGCTGCAGGATCGCTCGGACCTGGAGCAGAGCCAGCCGGTCACTGAGGACAGACGCCAGGTTAGAGCGGGGCTGGATTAAATGGCACGCATGCTTTTATGTAACCACCAAGAGGATAATAGACTTATAATGTATGGAGTGATTCACGGTGTTGGGAAGATACTGACTAGAATGAAATAGGTCCCATGAAAGTATACATTTCTGAATACTTCACTCTGAGTAGGAAGATAAAAAGTGACATAAGATGAAAACAAGTTGATGTTAGCAAATTATTGAAGGACAAATCGTAAGAGCTGTGTTTTCTCTTTTTTACCCTAATGTTGGACAGTTTGAAGCATTGTAAAGTAGAATAATATTCTTTAGATTTTGGAGAAAGTAGCATAATATTCTTTAGATTTTGGAGAAAGAAGCATAATATTCTTTTAATATTCTTTAGATTTTGGAGAAAGAAGCACAATATTCTTTTAATATTCTTTAGATTTTGGAGAAAGAAGCACAATATTCTTTAGATTTTGGAGAAATTAACTGTATTCTGAACACCACCAAAGGAGAAAGTACCAGAATACACTTCCTCTAAATGAGTACTGGTATTCTAAATGTGTATATTTGGTTTGTATTTAGTTACTTGCCATCACTATGTATTCATACAACTACAGTTTACTGATGATGTATTTTTATGCACACTTTTACTTCTAAGTTTAAGTCTCTTTACTTTTAACGGAATTCATCAACTATACATTTTTTTTATAAATGATTTAAGATTTGTGATAATGATATAGTGACCATTTCATTGACACTCGACAAAACACTTCCAAAATGCAACATTTTATTGATGCAAATTCAAAAAAGGTAAAATTGAATTTGACAATTTAACAAGATCTTTCTGATATATTTTAAAGCTTTTCAATGAAAAAAATCAAACTATGGCCTGTCAGATCAACATTTCATAAAGACATACATTCATTTTTCTTGCCACATGTTCAGTAATTTTACCTTTTATTTCGTGAGAGTCTTTATTATTGATTCTATAGGTTTTAAATCAACCTTTATTTGGTTAAAATGTTTGTTAAATAGAAATAATAGTTTGGCACTGTTTAGTTGCAGCTCTAATGCTTTATACAGTTAGTTTGCTGATGTAAATATGATGCGTCTGGACGGTTTGTTTAGAGTGTTTTAGTCCAAAGTCTGACCTCTCGATCTGCGACAGGAACTTGGTCTCAAAGATGCCTCTGGTCTTCAGTGCCTCGGAGATCTGACCTCTGAACAGGAATCCTCGTTTGGTCAAATCCAGGAGAATCTGCCGGACGATCTCTCCCAGGTACATGCCGCTGCACATCTTCTCATATCTGAAGCACAGACCAGACACTTTAGTTATCACACAAATGATGAGACAAACGTCAATTACCACTGGAATAAGCACAAACGTGAGGCTGATACATGTGGACAAATGCTTTTCACAATCAGAATCAGAAGAGAGGTTTATTGCTGTTGTCAGTGAACAGAATTCACTAACTACACACAACAATGACAAATATATCACATAAGGCCGGCATAAAATGTATTAATACAATAAAAATAGACTTGGTCTGAATATATAAACAATTTACAGTTGGTCAGAAATAGTTCAAAAAGTGAACAATGCAATTAATAGTTACCGTCATTGTTTTAAATTAAAGACATATTGAATGCTAACACATATCACAAAATATGTAATTTATAATTTGATACTAAAATGTTTGCGTTATCACTTCAAGTAACTTTCTATATTTTTTTCTTCCTCCAAAACTCAATTCTACTGTTCACAAATGTCTTTTTAACAAAAGAACACCTTTCTTCAAACATTTCAAGAACGAGTCACTCGTGTCAGAGACAATGAATAAAGTGTTAATGAAGAGAAAAATGATCTAAATTCAAAATAAACTCTTTGAAGGAGCTGAAACTGCATGTTGCTCAGCGACAGCTCTGAAACCTGATCTATGTGAGGGCGTGGCCAACATCCTGCTGCAGTGTGCAAACCTGGTCCAGACCTACAGGGAACCTTTGACCTCTGTCATTGTAAACAAAGGCTTCTCTACCAAATATTAACACTGATTTTCTCAGGTGTTCAAATACTTATTTGCAGCAATAAAATACAAATAAATTATCTAAAAATCATACAATATGATTTCCAGTTGTTCTGCCTCTCACAGTGGCAATGCCATGGTGAACATGTCAGACCCCTTCATAATTCCCAAGTGGGAGAATGGCAAGGTGTTCAAATACTTAAAGCCGTGTCACAGCCCAGGATCTACCCACATGTTTATATCATGTTTTAGCCGTAATCGGGAGCTAAACCAGGGCTATACCTTCTCAGGACTATGTTTACTTGGCCCGTTGTCTCCTCCTCACCTCTGCTTGCCCTCGTTGAGTGAGTTCTCGTCCACAGCCTGATCGTAGACGGTCCGGATGTCGTCCAAACAGCCGTTGTCTCCGAACGCGCCCCACTCCATGTTCACACACATCCGGCCCTCGTCTCCCTCCACGGTCTCGATGTTCCTCATTTCCTCCATGTAGCACGCGTTACTGCCCGTGCCTGGACACCACAACAGCTCATAAGCTTTTCACTCTGGTAACGACTAGATTTGTGCAGAAATATCTATTTATTAGGGCTGTAGAAATTGTTAGTCGACTCAAAGGAAGCGTGATGTGACAGTGGCAAATGTTCTTAACACTATAACGTATCCACAAGCCACTAAACAGCTCATTTATTTGTAAAAAAGCATGATTTCCTCTCAAAATTCCAGCTAATTCGCTCCATGCCTTCTCCTTTCTGCTGTGCCCATATAAACTTCTAATAACAACAATATCATGAGTTCACTAATAAACATCTTGGTTGACAAAGACATTGACTAGACTATAAGTGCCCAGCCTCACACTTTATTCTTCGAGCCAGAAAACGACTATTTCAGTATAATTAATGATATACTGCTGATCATTAATTGTACAGCTCAGTCATTTTCAAACTGTTTCAGACCAAGCACCACAGGCTAATGATTAGGGCTGCAACTAACGATTATTTCAGCAGTCGTGGTTCATTTTTAGATTAGTCGACCAGTGATATTGTTATATTTTTGACACTATATTTGTCTAAAGATAAACTCCACAAATACATTCGATGTCTTTGTAAAACTGACCTGCAATGAGTCCAATTTCACACGTGGGCTCTTCATAGGCACAAGTCATCATAGTCCCCACTGTGTCGTTCACTATGGCCACTACGTCCAGGTCAAACTCCTGAAAAAACAACTCCATTACTTATTTACTCAATGTAATTACGGTCTGTGGCAATGGCCTTTAAGATTAGGTAAAGGTTTCTGTCAAACATCTGTTAGACGTGTTTGTTTCCAGATGTTTTTGGGTGTCAATGGGAAGAACGACGCTGAGGTTAAAGGTCAGGACAGCGGAGGCCCAGAGGGAGACCTAAGAGGACCTGTCTGAGTGTGGTATTGAATGTGAATCCCAAAAGCAACAAAAATCTGGACATGTTTGTTTTGCAGTAGTTAGAAGTCCATAGAGCTACATCAGCCGAGACAAGGTTAAAAAGTGAAGAAAAGCACCCGGACTAAGTGCACACGGCGCTGCTGGAGCGGTGCATAGTTCACATGAAGTCTGGAGCTTTGATCATAGCATAAGATCACATGAGATCACATGAGATCACATGAGATCACATAAGATCACATGAGATCACACGAGATCACATGAGATCACACGAGATCACATAAGATCACATGAGATCACACGAGATCACATGAGATCACATGAGATCACACGAGATCACACGAGATCACACGAGATCACATGAGATCACACGAGATCACACGAGATCACACGAGATCACATGAGATCACACGAGATCACACAAGATCACACGAGATCACACGAGATCACATGAGATCACACGAGATCACACGAGATCACATGAGATCACACAAGATCACACGAGATCACACGAGATCACACGAGATCACATGAGATCACACGAGATCACACGAGATCACACGAGATCACATGAGATCACACGAGATCACATGAGATCACACGAGATCACACAAGATCACATGAGATCACACGGGATCACATGAGATCACAAAAGATCACATGAGATCAATAATCAGCTGACGGCACGGCACGGTCTCCTCTGGTCATGGACGCCTGTGGCCTCTTCACTGGAGCTGCAACGTGGGCAGTGGAAGCCGGCGCTCAGAATACTTTGGAATAAACACATAAACGTACGGTTCCAGACAAATAGAAACTAGAATTTTCCCACCTCCAAATGACACACATGAGATCAACCGTGACGTGTTACATCAAAGATAATCACTACAAAATAGTGGATCTGAGTGGTTAACCGCCACAAAAACAAAGTAAACATTTTTACAATATTCTGTTGTTAGAGACATTCATTTAACGTTTACATTTCTTTAGCGTCCGGTTAAAGGCTAAATAAATGCTTTTAGCATAAGTCATACTGTTTATGAGGTTGGAACACAGCATTATTTATTCAGCCCAGTGGTTCCCACACTGTGGCTCCAGTGGTAACAGACATCAGGTGGTACGTGGAGTCCTCTGCACTTCAAGTATTTCCTGAAGATTAAGTTCATTTAAATAACATTTGTGTCCTCTTGTTTAGAACTTAGGAATAGTCTGATTTTAGTTTAGACCTAAAACCGTCCTGTTTTAGACCTAGTTTAGATCTGGTGGTACTCGGAGGGACATGTATCTTATATTATATTATTATTATACTCTGATTTAGCATCTTAAATCTCCATTGCTTTAACTGACTTGACTTGCTTCACACTATCCTGAGCTTTACATAAAACATCTGTAGTTTAGACTCGACAAACATCTTCTGAAATGCATTGTATTTGTTAGTTCATCAGTTCATATTCAAGCCTTTCCTCACTGTCACTTCCTCCGCTCAAAACTCGATCGCCGGCACAAACTGGGAACACAACCATGACCCATTTGTCCAACACCACAAGTTTAAATCCAACAGTATAAACAGGCAATATTCACCAAAACGTTAAACAGTATCACACATAGCGCCTGAAGACAAGGGTTTGGTTAAGACGATGATGGTTCAACACGACATGAAACACGACAAAGGCATTAAAGTGATGGATAATGACTGAGAACACAAACACCACATGAGTGCAGCCCATCAACCTCAAGTCCCCACGTACTTTTGGACACGAGATTAATCACAAACTTGGCAGGACTTTCAACTCCAAACCCAACGCCGTGCAGTCGCCGAAACAGAAACGCGCATTTCACTTTAGATGAGAAAGTTATCGCATGCAGGTTTTCTTTGGCCACACACGTTTTGTCTGGCTTGGTTTACCTGGCGTTAATGATTTACAGCCATTTTGTACTTACAGGGTTCTCCATCTACAACGATAAAATCCGGATTCAATATTGTGACGTGACATGATAGTAACGGGTGAATAGATATGATTAGTCTGGTGCAAAGAAGCTGGAGTTTACCATGCTTTTATGCTTTCTTAGTCCATATTTGTCCCAGTTTAGACCTGGTATACACCCCATATGTCAGTTATAATTTAGACCTGGTTTAGTCCCGATTTATGCTGCATCCCGGTCGTCCTCGGAGGTCGTAAGTCGTAGGTTTGTGTAGCCAACGTGACAGTTTGTACAGACTCAAAACATGTCATAAAAATCAGGAAAAGTGCTAAAATCAGCCAAAATGTGGATCCAGTTGTAAGTAAATTGATCATTCTGGGCATTTTTATAGCGTTTGTTAAGTTTGAGCGTGAAAGTGCTTTGGTTTGACGTTAGCTCTGTGTTAGCGACATTAGCATAACAGAGCGTTTATAACTCCAGAGACGATTGATATTTGAACTGTCTGATCTTAAACGCAGACATGTTGGATTGTCTAACACGGATAAACGTAGGAAAAGACCTGGTCACCGAGGACAACTGGAATTAGCCTTGTCCTGATTCTTCTTGGAAAGCCATTTTTTTGAGAACCACTTTATCATTTGTTCTTACTGGATTCAAAATATTAGCCAATAATGGTTAAATTTAACACTGCCAAGAGTTTGAAGATTAGAAAGCACCAAGAGGCTCTTAATAAAAGTAGAAATAATGTGAAAAGAAAACAGATAAGGTCCATTTAAGGAGTTTAAAACTTGATTTAGCCTTGATTTGATGTTCCTTTAGTTCTGACTCGTCTTATAGTAGGAACTGCAGCTTTGGCTTTTTAACTCATTTTGGATATTGGTTGTTCTAACAATTTGTAAAGAAATTGATGATGTTTTATACATTTTTGAGTACTTCATTCTCTGTTTTGTGCAGTCATGTATTTCTAAAACTTGTCATGGAGTCCAGAGGATGCATGAGTAACAAAACAACTGTAAAAAGCAGGTAATTAACTACACTATTATGCACTTGGTGAATTCATGGCTCATTCACATCACTTACACGACCCAGTTTTTGAATTCTCAAGCACGTTTTTCCTCTATTTTGGCTGAAGAAACAACAATATAAACCTCTCTCTAGTGTTGACAGGTCAAAAACCGGGGGCAACCGGGACATATCTTGTATAAAACTGGGATGACTCTATGGTTTTGGATACATCTGCAGGGACATGGGGACACAGGACTCAAAACTGGGACTGTCCCGGGTAAATAGGGGCGCCTGGTCAAACTAGCCTGGAACGATTGTGCCTCCAGAGAGGGTTAAACTCAGAATGTTGTCATTGGCGTTACCTCTTTCCTCTTGATGGCTTCTCTGAGCAGCTCCACCACATTCTCACCTTCACAGTCTGTGGCTTTGAAGCCTTTGGTCCAAGTCACTAGAGTTCCCTGCACACAACACAGAAGGACAACAGATTCTGGTTGGTATTAAGAGTGAATACATAATACATTGCCATTTTTCATAGCTACTTCGTCACTAAAAATGACTTGTATCAGGTCGACTGAAGGCGTAAAGCACCTAAGTTGTTGGCAATGATTAGCGGTAAAGCATTTCCACACACTGAACATGCAAGTTGTTTTTAAAGAATGTTTTGCGTGAATAAATGACTATTAAAATAACTTTAGTCACATTTTGTTCATCGGAATCATCCAGACTAAAGTGAATAAAACACATGAAACAAAATAAGCTTTGTATGACAACAGACAACGATATTATTCAATCATAATGGCAAAAAAGTCAATGATACACTTTATTCGTAAATATTCTCTATCTCGAAAGCCTTCAGTCGCCATATAATTGCAGAGATGTGACTGGGAGGTGTGTTTGGGGCGGTGAACGTACAGCGTCCAGGCTGGTCTGGTGACAGGGGAAGGAGAAGGTGAAGCCCAGAGGCAGACGAGCGCTCTTCATCCCCATGTAGTCCAGGAAGTCCGAGATGCAGTGCACGATGTGGTCAAATAACTGCAGAGAACACAGCGATATATCACAGACGTGTAACTGTGAACGCCTGAAAACGTTTCTGAACAAAGACATTCTGAACTCAAGTGGAGGCAAAAGTGCAAGAGCAACATGGCCTACAAATATCACGAAATATGATGAATAAATGAAAAATGTGAGGGATGTTAGAGCCTGGTTTTAAGACTTCACTATTGTATTTTGCATTTTCTTTTACAATTTCTTCATTTAAAAATATGTTATTATAGGTTTTTTTGGACAAACACATTTTATCTACAAATCTATTACTGCAGCCATTCCCAAAGTCTATAACCTTTATCTTCAAAGATCACATGGGCCAATTGTAATTCATACTGTTTTATAGGAATATATGTTTTTTCCATGTAAGGTGTAGATATAAAGTACCAGTTATAATGATGATAATAAAATACCGTATTTTCCGGACAATAAGTTGCACCTTTTTTCATAGTTTTGGCCGGGGTGCGACTTACACTTATATTTATACTTAAATACTTGTACTCCGGAGCTACTTATATGTGATATTATTTGATATTTTCACACTTGCAACCACATTTCATACTCCAGTGCAGCTTATATCTGTTTTTTCTTCTCTATTATGCATTTTTGGCTGGTGCGACTTATAGTCCAGTGCGACTTATAGTCCGGGAAATACGGTAATAATGCTCATTTAAAGCAGCACATTTAAACATATTTCTTAAAGCAGAACTAAGTAACTTCCTGCCAGTCAAAAACATTGTCAGAGAACAGATGCCAGGGTTTCTCAGGAGAGTCACTGTCAATGTCGGCAAAGGTCGCAACGCTGGCAACGACGAACACTCAAAACTCTGCAAATACTGGGTGAAAATAATGGTTCACGTCATTTTGCCTCTGATGAACAGTGGCCAAGCCTTTTCAATAGACTCTGCACAGATAAAAGATGACATCGCACCTCTTCACCCGTTCCCGTCATGACTTCGATGGGAATGGCGTAGATTTTGTTGTGCATCTCGACCGTTCGCCGTTTGCCGCTGCGGATCTTCACCAAAAGCACTCGGAAGTTTGTGCCTCCCAAATCCAGGGCCAGGAAATCACCGTTCTCTGAAAAAGACACACTTTTTATGACACACAGCAACTTATTTCATTCAATTATCTGTACGAATCACACTGCTCTATCGATAATTTACACGATTTGAGTTTTAAAGAGGACAGACTATTAGGGCAGCAACAATGAAGCAACTAGTTATGACTATAAAAATAATCATAATTGTATTTTCTTAACTGTTATCTATACATATATTAAATCAAAATGTCAAACCGGAATAAACAATTAAGCATTTTCCTCAGTATTACACATTATTTGTAAATATTCTTCCATCAGTCACCGTATTTCAGCCTTTATTTTGTTGATAATGTGTTAAAAAAGTCTCAATGTTGAATATAAATCATAATTTAACTAAAGTCATCAATAGTGACCGCCCTGGACATTAAACTTGACTACACGACCTTGACTGAACTCGGCACTTCTGAAACCTTCTCGCTCTCGTAAATCTATAAACAGCAGATAAAATATAGATAGCAGTGAGATTGTGAAACCCGACTGACCCAGTCATCCTTTTATTTTATGACAATTTATTGATTTAGTTGAAGAAAGTTTCATATTATCTTTTGTCTCAACTTTGAGGGAACCGATTTGTACATGTTTATGGTGAAAATGTAAAAGGGAGGATTTGGCTTTCATGGTTTTAGAAATAATTTAATAATTTTAAGTATTACAGCAATATTTGGTGTACTTTTGTGATTCAAATGCTTTATTTTACAAGTCAAAAAACAGATCCAACACGAGACAAACGTTAGATCACACAATTTAGATCTTATGTCAATCCATGTACACTTACTATCTTTAAATCACCTCTACGTGCTAAATAAAGTCTTATAAAGCTTATTCTGAGAGTTTATGCGTCACTATGAGGTATGAGGTCGCTCGACCAATAAGAGGAGGAGTGGGCGGGGAAAACTGCAGCATTAAAACCTCATTGAACCTCAAATTATTTTGAATATGCTTTTAACACTTTATAATAACTGTACTTATTCTAAAGCATGCACAAAGGTAGTTTATTAACGATTGAGGCTTAGTAACTATTCAATGAACATAACACCTCATTCCTAACCCTAACCTTAATTAAGTCGTTACTAAGCCTGATTCAAACTTAATAAACTGTATGTTCATTACAAATTAATTCTTTGTTCTTGGTTTTTAAGACAAATTAAGGTGTAGTTATTATAAAATCTCATGGCCTCAGCCTGAAAAAGGAATTGAAATCAATATCTCTCCCAACTTTTCCCCCTTTTACAAGCGTCATTTATTCATCACACTGGAAAAATGACCAAGATAATAAATAGTAAATAAGTGCTATAATAAGTATATAAGTAGTAATAAATAGTAGTAATATAATAAGTAGTATTTTTGAGTATATTTTCATTACCTTAAACTAAGATTGCCAATGGAACAAGCATTAAACATCTTGTTTTACTTAAATAAATAAAAAAAGACAGGCATTTTCTAACTTGAAATGAGGAAGAATGAGCTACTACACTTAAATACAAACAAAACATACTTTTTCTATTGATAAATCATATTATAATGACTTAATTTGATCCCTTTTTTACCTCATTGTCTTATTCGAGACATTTTCCCAGTGCTGTCCACATGTTGTAGAGAAGAAGTGACCGGCTGCCACATTTGTTGTTAGTAATTCCAGACTGTAACCCCCGTAACCCTCACCTGAGCCGTCGGGCGTGCTCCGGACAAACGTGGGCAGCATCTTGACCGTGGCCTCTTTCTGCGTGTTTTTCCCCAGCCCTCTCTCGATCTCGATCTTCATGCGCTTCTTCACCTCCAGCAGCTGCGCTTTGCTCAGCCTGAACTCGGCCATCGTCTGCTGGATCTGCCGGGCCTGGTCCGTGAGGCGATAGGCCACGGCCGTGACCATCGCCGCCCCTTTGCCGCTGCCGCTCTCGGACAGAAGGAACCGCACGTCCGAGTCCGGGACCAGGCGCCGGACGGTTTTGTGCAGGCGCCGGGCGTATCTGTGCAGAGGGGAACGTGAGGGCTGTGACATGTGTTTAGAGCCTGCGATGGTGTCATGCTGTGCCCTTATGTTCTATCTATAATCTGCACTCAACAGTTTGCTGCAATGTCTTTCCCCAGTCTCACCCCCATTTTAGTCCTAAAGCCTAGGGGACAAAAAAATCTTTAAAAAGTAAAAAATTGTATTTTCATTTTCATTTTCATTTTCATTTTCATTTTCATTTTCATTTTCATTTTCATTTTCATTTTCATTTTCATTTTCATTTGTATTTGTATTTGTATTTTTTATTTTTTATTTTTTATTTTTTATTTTTTATTTTTTATTTTTTATTTTTTATTTTTTATTTTTTATTTTTTATTTTTTATTTTTATTTCCCGTATCATTTGTTTTGCTTTTGTTCTCTTTTTTTTTATTCTTTTTTTTTCAATTATTATTATTTTTTCCCCTCCCCCTCTTCTGGTGTAATAATTTTTGTTGAGTTTGTGTATGTTTTATGTTCTGATGGAAAATAAAAAAGTAAAAAAGAAATAAAAAAGAAAAGAGGATGCAGCTCATTCTGTGTCAGTCCCAGTTTGTCCTCAGAGCAAAAACATTAGTTTTTTTTGAACAGGATATTGGTCAAATTATAAATGGATGAGAATGATGAAAATATGGCCTTTTGTTTATAAAATCATGTAACAAATTATTTTAATTCTATTCAGTTTTGTAACGCCCAAAATCACAACTGCGGTGAAAAGTTAATTTGTGATGTTCACTTCAACCTGAGATAGATTTGTGGGTTTTGCCACGGATTTTAAAATATCGGTATTTCACAGGCTCAAAAAAAAAAAAAAAAGTCCATATCGGACCATTCCAGCGGTTGTTGGTTTCTTATTGTGCAATGATTTAGAAGATGAGACAATAAGAACATTTGTAGACTTCATTGTGCCTCTGGGCTACTGCAGGACCAGTGGGTCTTGGTCCAGTGGGTCTTGGTCAGGACCAGTGGGTCTTGGTCAGGACCAGTGGGTCTTGGTCCAGTGGGTCTTGGTCAGGACCAGTGGGTCTTGGTCAGGACCAGCGCGTGGGTCTTGGTCAGGACTAGCGTGCGGGTCGGTCAGGACCAGTGGGTGGGTCTTGGTCTTGGTCAGGACCAGTGGGTCTTGGTCAGGACCAGTGGGTGGGTCTTGGTCTTGGTCAGGACCAGTGGGTCTTGGTCAGGACCAGTGGGTCTTGGTCCAGTGGGTCTTGGTCAGGACCAGTGGGTCTTGGTCAGGACCAGCGCGTGGGTCTTGGTCAGGACTAGCGTGCGGGTCGGTCAGGACCAGTGGGTGGGTCTTGGTCTTGGTCAGGACCAGTGGGTGGGTCTTGGTCAGGACCAGTGGGTGGGTCTTGGTCTTGGTCAGGACCAGTGGGTCTTGGTCAGGATCACCTAGAGAACATTCCAGCTTTGAGTCTAGCCACTGAAACTTGTTGTTGCATTTGTTTTAATTAAATAAGCCACGTTTAAATAAAGACTTTGTAACTTGAACCCGTCGACGTGCCTTGGCTTTGTGTCTGCAGCTCTTTTTACATCCTTGGCGGACACAAAGGAGTTCACACGCAAACTCCACAAGCGCTCGACCGCTTTCTATTTGAACTTGTGAGTCGGTCTTGAACTTACTGAGGATGCATCTTGTAGAGCGATCCGTCGATGCCCACTGTGGTCCGGAGTCTGGCCACGCCCTTGTTGTCTTTGAGGCGGCTGAGGATGGCGCCTAAAGAGGCCGAGATGAGATTTGCCGACCTGAAGGACACGATGGTGCATACGTGCTGCACGGCCAGACAGTCCTCGTCCGAAGGCTCCACCCCCAGACTGGTCAGGATCTGCATGCACTTCTTTAGACCCTCCTTAGACCTGAAACACACATATAACTCATTCAAGACCTTTTGCCATCAACAATGAACCATAACCTTCCTCTTTAGCCGTTACTGCACATACATAGTACAAATACAGCCCTATTTGGACGGGATTATTTGTACTATGAGACCTCAGGTAAATTGTAATAATTACGAACGTCATCTGTGTTTCTCGTGTCTGTAAAAATGTCTGTAAACTTTCCCCCCAATTTGACTCCATTTCGCCGAACTCGGAGGTCGCCAGGTACAAGTGAAGCCAGCGTGAATTCAGCCTGGAAGACCCAACTCCCAACTCCCTACGTTCAGTTCTCCCTCCAGCTCAACCAACGCACCCAAGCCGGGCGTCCGCCTGTCCTCCGCGCGGAACTCATTTATCACTTATTTTTGTAGTTTTTCCTGGCCGAGAAGGAGAGTCTAAGGACAGGGGACTCCCGGGACATCGGCCCTCGCACCTGCTCCACATCCTCAATCAACGCACCCAAGTCACTCCTCCTTTGCCTGACCAGCCGTTCCCAACACGTTTTTGCAAACTACTTATTAAAACTGTGAGTGGCTCTGGGGCTCGACTGCTGAGGTTCAATTTCTAGGGCGGAGTTTAGAGCAGAGACAGAACCAATCACATAAACCCAGAAGTGACGCAAAAAAACGCGACACGCTTAACCGGATATTACGTAGCCCATGTCAACGAGGCGTGTTCCGTGTTATCCGTCCTGAACGCAGAAAATCGCGACGACGCCCTTCGTACAACCGCATGTAACGCACGTTCATCACGGCGAGTAGAGCGGACTTTCCTCATCGTTCAAACCGAAGCCAGAGCAGAAGTAAAGACTCAGTCACGAGCCGGGTCACGGGCCGGGTCACGAGCCCGGGTCACGAGCCGGGTCACGAGCCGGGTCCGCCATCTTGAATGTTTTGGAACGGGGGTGAAGAGCTACTTCCGTATCTCAGTGTGACACGTTAAAACCTCCGACTGGGATTGGTCGGTAAATGGATGACCGACGACTTCATTGGCTCTGACTCGGATTCCAGACCCTTAGGAACTCGAACAGAATGTGGGGCTGGCGGGTCAGGCAAACTCCTCCCCACACCGCCTCTGCACCGCCTCTGCACCGCCCCTGCACCGCCCCTGCACCACCTCTGCACCGCCTCCGCTCCCTATCAGCGCTCAGCCGGCCTCATTAAACCCTCATGCAGTTGGCTCAGCCGCTTCAGACCGTACTGCGAGCCACCACCTCCGCTCCTCCTCCTCTGCATCCCTCTCATCCTCATCATCCTCTCCACCCTCACACCACATCTACCACCACCAGTCTCCAGGCCCCAGGGGGGAGACATCTAATCACGATCAGATTACGAAGCGCCCGTAATCGCGATGTCTTCCGCCGGGGTCTGAGCGCCAAATCACTTCTGCAATAAAGCTCGCTAAACTGTCCTCTCCGTGTCTGTCTGAGTCTCTCCAGGGAGAATTAGTCCCGTGTGAATTCTCTTCATTTGGGCTGTTTTTAGTCCACGCGTTGAAGCTTATATCGATTCAAAATGTCTCCGCGTTCAAATTTTAACGAGAATAACAATACTAATTTCACACGGAACCTACTTCGATCCAATTATTGTTTTTCCCCCCTACAAATAAAAAGTAACGAACCACAAAACAACCTGCTGTAATGTTTAAAAGTGTGAATGGATTAAAAGAGAGAGACTACGACTGTTTCATAGGGAATACAATCGAACGACGTCTCACGCTACAGTACGAGTAAAAACAAACGCACAGATGAATTCAAAGCTTGTTGTATTTTTTAAATGTGTTGACCAGTCCACCATTTCTAGAATAAAGTCTGTAAAAACATATTCATTACTGGCATTTCTTATTCGGTGCTCACACAAAACACAGACGTGGTGGAGAGATGGCACAAAGGTCTTCTGTGTTTCTGTCCTGAGCAGATCGTCCGTGTCTGTAAACATTCCCCTGAATGGTCTCAGAAACTCAGAGGTCTTAAGGTCATTTTAGTCCCGCGCAAATGTCTGTGATTTGGGCTGTTTTTAGTCGGCCAATTCCATGTAAATCGATTAAAATGGTCTCTATGGCACCATTTTGCCTCCAAATTTAAACTAAATTGATACTATTAAGTCGCCATCAACCATTTTCAATTAAATTATCCAAGTTTTCTTCAATGAAAACGTGAAAAACACAAATGTTTTCCTTAAGTTGCTTTCATTTTAATATGAATGTTGTTTGTTGTAACTGTGTAACTGCTGCTTCTGTGTAAAAGACTTGTTTTATCTGAATGGGATAAAATAAAGGTTAAATAAAGGTTAAATAAAGGTTAAATAAAGGTTGAATAAAGGTTAAATAAAACAATAAGAAAACTTTGGCAAACGAGGCTTAAATAATTTGTTTTTAAAGACATTGTTTTATATAAAGGCACAAATAACAACTAAATTAATGCTTCAGAACTGTCCCATCTCATGTTCGCAGAGACACTAAGACGTCCTTCCAAACACCACATTATTTGTTGTTAATGCAGGTCTTACAGGAACTTATGTCCTATCGAGGTCTTACAGGAACTTATGTCCTATCGAGGTCTTACAGGAACTTATGTCCTATCGAGGTCTTACAGGAACTTATGTCCTATCGAGGTCTTATAGGAACCTATGTCCTATCGAGGTCTTACAGGAACTTATGTCCTATCGAGGTCTTATAGGAACTTATGTCCCATCGAGGTCTTACAGGAACTTATGTCCTATCGAGGTCTTACAGGAACTTATGTCCTATCGAGGTCTTACAGGAACTTATGTCCTATCGAGGTCTTATAGGAACTTATGTCCTATCGAGGTCTTACAGGAGCTTATGTCCTATCGAGGTCTTACAGGAACTTGTGTCCTATCGAGGTCTTACAGGAACTTATGTCCTATCGAGGTCTTACAGGAGCTTATGTCCTATCGAGGTCTTACAGGAGCTTCTGTCCTATCGAGGTCTTACAGGAGCTTCTGTCCTATCGAGGTCTTACAGGAACTTATGTCCTATCGAGGTCTTACAGGAGCTTATGTCCTATCGAGGTCTTACAGGAGCTTACGTCCTATCGAGGTCTCACAGGAACTTGTGTCCTATCGAGGTCTTACAGGAACTTATGTCCTATCGAGGTCTTACAGGAACTTATGTCCTATCGAGGTCTTACAGGAACTTATGTCCTATCGAGGTCTTATAGGAACTTATGTCCTATCGAGGTCTTACAGGAACTTATGTCCCATCGAGGTCTTACAGGAACTTATGTCCTATCGAGGTCTTACAGGAACTTATGTCCTATTGAGGTCTTACAGGAACTTATGTCCTATCGAGGTCTTACAGGAACTTATGTCCTATCGAGGTCTTACAGGAACTTATGTCCTATCGAGGTCTTATAGGAACTTATGTCCTATCGAGGTCTTACAGGAGCTTCTGTCCTATCGAGGTCTTACAGGAACTTGTGTCCTATCGAGGTCTTACAGGAACTTATGTCCTATCGAGGTCTTACAGGAGCTTATGTCCTATCCAGGTCTTACAGGAGCTTACGTCCTATCGAGGTCTCACAGGAACTTGCGTCCTATCGAGGTCTTACAGGAACTTGTGTCCTATCGAGGTCTTACAGGAACTTATGTCCTATCGAGGTCTTACAGGAACTTATGTCCTATCGAGGTCTTACAGGAGCTTATGTCCTATCCAGGTCTTACAGGAGCTTCTGTCCTATCGAGGTCTTACAGGAGCTTCTGTCCTATCGAGGTCTTACAGGAGCTTACGTCCTATCGAGGTCTCACAGGAACTTGTGTCCTATCGAGGTCTTACAGGAGCTTTTGTCCTATCGAGGTTTTACAGGAGCTTCTGTCCTATCGAGGTCTTACAGGAGCTTACGTCCTATCGAGGTCTTACAGGAACTTGTGTCCTATCGAGGTCTTACAGGAGCTTTTGTCCTATCGAGGTTTTACAGGAGCTTCTGTCCTATCGAGGTCTTACAGGAGCTTACGTCCTATCGAGGTCTTACAGGAACTTGTGTCCTATCGAGGTCTTACAGGAACTTATGTCCTATCGAGGTCTCACAGGAGCTTCTGTCCTATCGAGTTCTCACAGGAACTTGTGTCCTATCGAGGTCTTACAGGAACTTGTGTCCTATCGAGGTCTTACAGGAGCTTTTGTCCTATCGAGGTTTTACAGGAACTTATGTCCTATCGAGGTCTTACAGGAACTTGTGTCCTATCGAGGTCTTACAGGAGCTTTTGTCCTATCGAGGTTTTACAGGAACTTGTGTCCTATCGAGGTCTTACAGGAGCTTTTGTCCTATCGAGGTTTTACAGGAACTTTTGTCCTATCGAGGTCTTACAGGAACTTGTGTCCTATCGAGGTCTTACAGGAGCTTTTGTCCTATCGAGGTCTTACAGGAGCTTCTGTCCTATCGAGGTCTTACAGGAGCTTACGTCCTATCGAGGTCTCACAGGAACTTGTGTCCTATCGAGGTCTTACAGGAACTTATGTCCTATCGAGGTCTTAAAGGAGCTTCTGTCCTATCGAGGTCTTACAGGAGCTTCTGTCCTATCGAGGCCTTACAGGAACTTATGTCCTATCGAGGTCTTACAGGAGCTTACGTCCTATCGAGGTCTTACAGGAACTTATGTCCTATCGAGGTCTCACAGGAACTTGTGTCCTATCGAGGTCTTACAGGAACTTATGTCCTATCGAGGTCTTACAGGAGCTTCTGTCCTATCGAGGTCTTACAGGAACTTTTGTCCTATCGAGGTCTTACAGGAACTTGTGTCCTATCGAGGTCTTACAGGAGCTTTTGTCCTATCGAGGTCTTACAGGAGCTTCTGTCCTATCGAGGTCTTACAGGAGCTTACGTCCTATCGAGGTCTCACAGGAACTTGTGTCCTATCGAGGTCTTACAGGAACTTATGTCCTATCGAGGTCTTAAAGGAGCTTCTGTCCTATCGAGGTCTTACAGGAGCTTCTGTCCTATCGAGGCCTTACAGGAACTTATGTCCTATCGAGGTCTTACAGGAGCTTACGTCCTATCGAGGTCTTACAGGAACTTATGTCCTATCGAGGTCTCACAGGAACTTGTGTCCTATCGAGGTCTTACAGGAACTTATGTCCTATCGAGGTCTTACAGGAGCTTCTGTCCTATCGAGGTCTTACAGGAGCTTCTGTCCTATCGAGGCCTTACAGGAACTTCTGTCCTATCGAGGTCTTACAGGAGCTTCTGTCCTATCGAGGTCTTACAGGAGCTTCCGTCCTATCGAGGTCTTACAGGAACTTATGTCCTATCGAGGCCTTACAGGAACTTATGTCCTATCGAGGCCTTACAGGAACTTCTCTCCTATCGAGGTCTTACAGGAGCTTCTGTCCTATCGAGGTCTTATAGGAGCTTCTGTCCTATCGAGGTCTTACAGGAGCTTCTGTCCTATTGAGGTCTTACAGGAGCTTCCGTCCTATCGAGGTCTTACAGGAACTTATGTCCTATCGAGGCCTTACAGGAACTTATGTCCTATCGAGGCCTTACAGGAACTTCTCTCCTATTGAGGTCTTACAGGAGCTTCTGTCCTATCGAGGTCTTATAGGAGCTTCTGTCCTATCGAGGTCTTACAGGAACTTCTGTCCAATCGAGGTCTTATAGGAACTTCTGTCCTATCGAGGTCTCACAGGAGCTTCTGTCCTATCGAGGTCTTATAGGAGCTTCTGTCCTATCGAGGTCTTACAGGAACTTATGTCCTATCGAGGCCTTACAGGAACTTCTGTCCTATCGAGGTCTTACAGGAGCTTCTGTCCTATCAAGGTCTTATAGGAGCTTCTGTCCTATCGAGGCCTTACAGGAACTTCTGTCCTATCGAGGTCTTACAGGAGCTTCTGTCCTATCGAGGTCTTACAGGAGCTTCTGTCCTATCGAGGCCTTACAGGAGCTTCTGTCCTATCGAGGCCTTACAGGAACTTGTGTCCTATCGAGGTCTTACAGGAGCTTCTGTCCTATCGAGGTCTTACAGGAACTTCTGTCCTATCGAGGTCTTACAGGAACTTCTGTCCTATCGAGGTCTTACAGGAACTTCTGTCCTATCGAGGTCTTACAGGAACTTCTGTCCTATCGAGGCCTTACAGGAACTTCTGTCCTATCGAGGTCTTACAGGAGCTTCTGTCCTATCAAGGTCTTATAGGAGCTTCTGTCCTATCGAGGCCTTACAGGAACTTGTGTCCTATCGAGGTCTTACAGGAGCTTCTGTCCTATCGAGGTCTTACAGGAACTTCTGTCCTATCGAGGTCTTACAGGAACTTCTGTCCCATCGAGGTCTTACAGGAACTTCTGTCCTATCGAGGTCTTACAGGAGCTTCTGTCCTATCGAGGTCTTACGGGAACTTCTGTCCTATCGAGGTCTTACAGGAGCTTCTGTCCTATCGAGGTCTTACAGGAACTTCTGTCCTATCGAGGTCTTACAGGAACTTCTGTCCTATCGAGGTCTTACAGGAGCTTCTGTCCTATCAAGGTCTTATAGGAGCTTCTGTCCTATCGAGGCCTTACAGGAACTTCTGTCCTATCGAGGTCTTACAGGAGCTTCTGTCCTATCGAGGTCTTACAGGAGCTTCTGTCCTATCGAGGCCTTACAGGAACTTGTGTCCTATCGAGGTCTTACAGGAGCTTCTGTCCTATCGAGGTCTTACAGGAACTTCTGTCCTATCGAGGTCTTACAGGAACTTCTGTCCTATCGAGGTCTTACAGGAACTTATGTCCTATCGAGGTCTTACAGGAGCTTCTGTCCCGTCTGGTCTCACTTGACTCACTTCTCGATGGCGGACACGTGCTTGGTCTGGATGGTGCCTTTGGTCAGGAGCTCGGGAGTGATGCGTCCTTCAAACAGAAGCCCCTCTTTGGCCATCTTGACCAGGATCAGACGCACCAGTTCCCCCATGTACATCCCACTGGCCATCTTCTCAAACCTGAGGCAAACACCAGCTTTTATTCACAACATCAACACATTTATGCAATATTTATCATCCTGGAACAAATCTGACCCTCACTGGGATCGGCTGCATTATCTGAATGACCAGGACGGATTTGACTCACATAAGCAGATTGTTTCTTTCTTTCTTTATTTTAATTTCAAGACCATAAAATAATCTGATTTAAGTTTCCTCAAACATAATATGGCGCCTCAAGAAAACCCAACAACACGATTCATACAATAATTATACTAAACTATATGAATAAATAAGCTTTTTGTTCAATTGTTCTAATTTTTACACATTCTGTTTCCTTATCATTTAATCCAAATACATATACAATCACATTTACTATAACTCTCATATCTCACTAAGAGTTTTTTTTTTTTTAAATTGCTTTATATTTGCTCTTTTAATTCAGTCTAATTCCACACACTGAAGCACAAAAGATTTACCTAGTTGTCCACATGTGCTTATAAAGTTGATTTAAAGTAATTTAGTTTGACTAATATAATGACAATAGTCTACTTCGTCTAGTCTAATTTGTTTTCAAGGGACAAAATCAACTTTAATGAGAGTTTATCTTTATTATAACAGTGTTTCCTCGTCATTAGTTTCATTTTGAGTCCTGCATGTTTGATATTTAAAACTGTTTTTCCTGCAACTGAGGCTCAGAAAAGTCCTGTTTTGCCTTTCCCCCCTTTTCCCTTCCCCCTTTCCTCTTTCCTTCCTCTGTCCTTTCCCCTTTCCTCTTTCCTTTCCCCTTTCCTCTTTCCTTTCCCCTTTCCTCTTTCCTTCCTCTTTCCTTTCCCCTTTCCCCTTTCCTCTTTCCTTCCCCCTTTCCTCTTTCCTTCCTCTTTCCTTTCCCCTTTCCTCTTTCCTTTCCCCTTTCCTCTTTCCTTCCCCTTTCCTCTTTCCTTCCTCTTTCCTCTTTCCTTTCCCCTTCCATCTTTCCTTCCTCTTTCCTTCCCCTTTCCTCTTTCCTTCCCATTTCATCTTTCCTTCCTCTTTCCTCTTTCCTCTTTCCTTCCCCTTTCCTCTTTCCTTTCCCCTTTCCTCTTTCCTTGCCCTTCCTCTTTCTTTTCCCTTTCTTTCTTCTTTCCCCTTTCCTCTTTCTTCTTTCCTTTCCCTCCCCCTTTTCCCCCTTTTAGATTCCAGGTTGGGTTCTAAAATGTCACGTAACCATTAAACAGTTCTGCAGTTGTTTTGTTTCTTCTATTTTTAAGCCGTTTTAGATCAAAATTGCGCTCTACCAGAAGCCGTAAAATGATCGTCTGTTGTAGTTAAACACAGAGTAATATGTCCCTTGGATGTAGGATTCTGCTGCTGTTCTGCTGTTTTACTCACAGTTGTTTCCCCGGGTTGACGGAGCCTCGGTCGATCTCGCGGTCGAACTCGGTACGGATGTCTTCCAGGGAGCCGCTGTCCCCGAACGCGCCCCACTCGGTGTTGATGCACATTCGACCTTCGTCTCCCTCCACAAGGTCGATGTGCCTCAGCTCCTCCATGTAACACGCGTTTGTGCCGGTGCCTGGAAATGAAACCAGACCACCACTTCACCTTGTGCACCAGGAACAGAACGAACACATGAAAACCTGTCCAACTGTACAAATCCTAATACCGTCTCATTTAAATGTTGTTTGAAATGAAGTCGCGAAGACCAAGTAACCGATAAAGTATAGTATCGATACTGAAGAAAATGACAGTAACTGGACAAGATTTGGCCGTTCCTGAGCAGAATGATCTTGAGCTTAATCAGAACTAACTAAAGACCACAGGGTGTGATGGAAAGTGCATTTACTTTCTCTGTGGGAAAGTGAGGGGACATATCAGATTTTTTTTATTCGATCTGATACCATGTGATACTACGGAAAATATCGCAATATCAATCCAATGTTTTTAATTTTGCATCAATACGCCCATGACTATTGTGATACATGTACCACTGGTGGGGTCCTCCGCCATTTTAGTATTTATTTTATTTAGAGAGAAATCTGTTCTTTTTTTGGCCTTTTGGTTAATCATCATTTAAAAAGACTAATGCATCCGGTTTAGTCTCATTTTAGACCATGTTTAGTCTCATTTTAGAGCTGGTTTAGTCTCATTTTAGAGCTGGTTTAGTCTCATTTTAGAGCTGGTTTAGTCTCATTTTAGAACATGTTTAGTCTCATTTTAGACCATGTTTAGTCTCATTTTAGACCATGTTTAGTCTCATTTTAGACCATGTTTAGTCTCATTTTAGAACATGTTTAGTCTCATTTTAGACCATGTTTAGTCTCATTTTAGAGCTGGTTTAGTCTCATTTTAGACCATGTTAAGTCTCATTTTAGACCATGTTTAGTCTCATTTTAGAGCTGGTTTAGTCTCATTTTAGACCATGTTTAGTCTCATTTTAGACCATGTTTAGTCTCATTTTAGAGCTGGTTTAGTCTCATTTTAGACCATGTTAAGTCTCATTGTAGAGCTGGTTTAGTCTCATTTTAGAGCTGGTTTAGTCTCACTTTAGACCATGTTTAGTCTCATTTTAGAGCTGGTTTAGTCTCATTTTAGAGCTGGTTTAGTCTCATTTTAGACCATGTTAAGTCTCATTGTAGAGCTGGTTTAGTCTCATTTTAGAGCTGGTTTAGTCTCACTTTAGACCATGTTTAGTCTCATTTTAGAGCTGGTTTAGTCTCATTTTAGACCATGTTTAGTCTCATTTTAGAGCTGGTTTAGTCTCATTTTAGAGCTGGTTTAGTCTCATTTTAGAACATGTTTAGTCTCATTTTAGACCATGTTTAGTCTCATTTTAGACCATGTTTAGTATCATTTTAGAGCTGGTTTAGTCTCATTTTAGACCATGTTTAGTCTCATTTTAGACCATGTTTAGTCTCATTTTAGAGCTGGTTTAGTCTCATTTTAGACCATGTTAAGTCTCATTGTAGAGCTGTTTTAGTCTCATTTTAGACCATGTTTAGTCTCATTTTAGACCATGTTTAGTATCATTTTAGAGCTGGTTTAGTCTCGTTTTAGAATATTCTCATTTTAGAGCTGGTTTAGTCTCATTTTAGAGCTGGTTTAGTCTCATTTTAAACCATGTTTAGTCTCATTTTAGACCATGTTTAGTCTCATTTTAGAGCTGGTTTAGTCTCATTTTAGACCATGTTTAGTCTCATTTTAGACCATGTTTAGTCTCATTTTAGAGCTGGTTTAGTCTCATTTTAGAGCTGGTTTAGTCTCATTTTATACCATGTTTAGTCTCATTTTAGACCATGTTTAGTCTCATTTTAGACCATGTTTAGTCTCATTTTAGACCATGTTAAGTCTCATTGTAGAGCTGGTTTAGTCTTATTTTAGACCATGTTAAGTCTCATTTTAGACCATGTTTAGTCTCATTTTAGAGCTGGTTTAGTCTCATTTTAGACCATGTTTAGTCTCATTTTAGACCATGTTTAGTCTCATTTTAGAGCTGGTTTAGTCTCATTTTAGACCATGTTTAGTATCATTTTAGACCATGTTTAGTCTCATTTTAGACCATGTTTAGTCTCATTTTAGAGCTGTTTTAGTCTCATTTTAGAACATGTTTAGTCTCATTTTAGAGCTGGTTTAGTCTCATTTTAGAACATGTTTAGTATCATTTTATACCATGTTTAGTCTCATTTTAGACCATGTTTAGTCTCGTTTTAGAATATTCTCATTTTAGAGCTGGTTTAGTCTCATTTTAGACCTGGTGTGGTCTCATTTTAGACTATTCTCATTTTAGAGCTGGTTTAGTCTCATTTTAGAGCTGGTTTAGTCTCATTTTAGACTATTCTCATTTTAGAGCTGGTTTAGTCTCATTTTAGACTATTCTCATTTTAGAGCTGGTTTAGTCTCATTTTAGACTATTCTCATTTTAGAGCTGGTTTAGTCTCATTTTAGACCTGGTGTGGTCTCATTTTAGACTATTCTCATTTTAGAGCTGGTTTAGTCTCATTTTAGAGCTGGTTTAGTCTCATTTTAGACTATTCTCATTTTAGAGCTGGTTTAGTCTCATTTTAGACTATTCTCATTTTAGAGCTGGTTTAGTCTCATTTTAGACTATTCTCATTTTAGAGCTGGTTTAGTCTCATTTTTAGACTTGATATATTCTCATTTTAGACCATTTTCGACGAGGCGGGGTTTAGATCTAAAAAAAAAAAAAAAAAAAAAAGCAATAAAACCAAATAATAAGGCATTAAAAAGCCGACACTGTTTGTAAAACGGTTGCTAAGCATTCGTCTAAAACCTTGAGCTAAAAAGAGTCTTTGTGGGATCAAAATGGTCGAGAACAGAGTAAATTCCTCGGTATTAAAAACAAGTTTGAAATGTTAATATTGTGTTCTGAAATGCATGTGTCTCTCAAACGTTAACGCTGCAGAAGGAGATTTAAAATGTGCACTTTGAACAGAACATTTCAAATCTAATCACCATGGCAACACTTTAGTTCAACACTCTTGCTTGTGTGTTTGTATAACGCCGCTGCTTCAATAATATTGTAAACGTTGGACTTTGGCGCCATCGTCTGTCGAACTGCCGTCATTGCACTGAAGAGTAACTACCCCGTGAACATAAATTAAGTTATATTTTGCTAAATTTCAAACGTACAGCAAACTATCCATTTATTTAGTCAATTAAAATACTACTTTTAAGCTTAGACTGTTCTTATTCTCATGAAAGTCTCTCTTATACTTGGTTGTTTTACCATCATTAGATTCAGTCCATAAACAATAGGTTAGTTTACATCATTTCATGGCTTGGATTGATGTTGGTAAATCCTTGTACGAGTGTCAAATGTCCTTGTGTATGTTCTCTTATGATTTGTGTGCATTTTTAAAGATTTAAAAATGCACTGTTCTTGCAGGGAATTTGCCACTTACTTTGCAGAGAATGAAAATATCACGATAAACGATCATTTAGAAACGACTTAATGCCAAATGTCACGATTTCCATGATACTTTTTACAATTAACAATACTAAAAACACATGAGCTGCAATAACTGAATGATTTAAGTTGCAGATTAAAACATTTACGTGCTGTAGTTGGTGTGATTTACTGAGTCGTGGATGCAAACTATTCCATCCTCCTCAGCTCGAATGTAAATAAACTAATAATTCAGAAAAAAGTTTGTGATTCATGTCAAAATGTACGAAAAATACTGAGCCCCAAAAAATATTGTTCTAGCTTTAATTTTTGGAGAATGATGAGTCGATGACCTAGTTTGGTGTGATACAACCTGTGGTAATTGTTTATCCTAGTTTTACATCAGGAAAGTGGCAGTTTGGGGGAAAAAATAAAGAAAAAACAGAATCCCACTGTGATGTCATCAATAAGCGTCACGGCATCGAACATTCAGGGACAATTTACACACACGACTGACACACTTTTATGACAGTTTAATCATTTAACTGAATAAAGGTGTCAGATCATAAATATTGTGTAATTTCTATGGATTTTGGCCCCTGGTTTAATTATGGTCGTAACAGTTGTGGAAGCACTTCTGCTCATGTCCAACCAGAAAGTTATGATGCGTTCCAGTCTCGGATCTTGGAAAGACGTTTTCTGCGTTCCAGCGTCAAGTCAGAAAAACTATGAGTGGTACGTAACAGTGTGTGGACTGAAACGGCTCGAATCAAACAATAAACCCCCAAAAAGATGTTCAAATCAATCAAAATATGGATCCAATCGAGTTCATTTATAAACCAAGACTGTCACTGTTGCTTTTGTCGTCATTACCTCTGTATCTACCTCTGTATCTACCTGCGTTGCATCAATGGAATTTCCCCATGTGGGACAATAAAGGATTATCTTATCTTATCTTATTAGCAACATTAGCACAACATTACATTACAGGAGCAGGTTGACAGACAGCAGGGGGCAGTAGAGAGGCGCTAAAGAGAAAAGAACACCAGTACGATCAATATTTTAATTACGTGGAATGTAAAAACAGGAGCAGACGTGTTAAATCGGCTAACTCAGATAAACTCTGGGTTCTGGGAGTTTCTGAGTCGGTATTAGGAGATGTCAGAGCGCTCCAGTGTCAAGTTACAAGTCACAACTCGGACGTTCCAACCTCCGAGGACGACTGGAGCAGCACTACATCACCAACGTCGCCAAAAGTGTTAACGGGGGAAACATTTATCGAATCTTAAATGTAATCCTCACCTTGCGTTTTAGTCTAAACAGTTTTTTTTATTGTTAGAAAATACATTCACATTCAGCAACATACGTTACTGTGAGCGAGGTCGCCTCTCCGCAGATCAGACCTGTAACTTGCCCTGTGAAAGTGGTTGCCCTCGTGGTTATTTATGACACACTATAATAAATAAATCCTATTCATGACCATTTTAGAGTCAAAATTGAGTCTTTTTAATTCAATCTATCGTTTAAAAAATACATCTAAATATAAAGTAATTTTTTATTTGGTTGTAACCGCCATAGTAGTTTCCCATCAAGGCAAAACTAACAAACATGAGCCTGTAACCTGTGCTCTTCCTCCTTTGTGGAGAATAAGACAGCACACAGCCGTCTCATTTTCATCCAAACAGCTTCTTATTCAAATGGAACTCCATTACATGAAAAACATGGGTTTAGCTCCTTTAACAACAGATAAATGTAAAGAAATACTAACATGAGAGATTAAAGGTAACACTACAAACACAGGAAAGAAAGTTTGTGCTACAAATACTGAAAGCTTTTTGGTTATGAAAACTAAAACTGAAACTTTTCGTATTATTCTTATTTTATTTACAATGATTTGAAGGCAGGAAAGCACAACACAAAGTTATAGGGAAATGAATGATACAAACTCAAGGTAGAAAAGGAGGTAGAGTTCATCTAGATTTTAGAATTTTCGAAGATGTTTTGACTTCTTCTATTTGTGTCATTTTCATAACTTTAATTCAGAAAGTTTGATTTTGTAAAGCTGGACACAAACTTGAAGAAAAGTAGATTTCCCTGTTGTCTGGTCATGATCTCAGTAATCCTCAATATCATTACAATCGTAGTGTTTTTTTAATCACTATAAACACAATAAATGTTATATTGTGACATATAGTTTGGTCAATGAAACACATCCAGGTACAAAGCATCTTTCCTGTTAAGGTGAACGCATATTGTGTTCTGTCCCGTCTCATTAAATAAATAATAAACATAATAAAGCACTACAAAGCCCCTTCTCCACATTTGAACCTCTATGTGACACGTTAGACTACAGTTTTCAGTAAAACAAAGGGAATACGATTATATGTTATATTCTACCAAACGTTTTGCATGTTTTTCTCCAATTTGGCAATTTTAGTGACGTTTATGATGTCACTTCCTGGTTTGACGTGATAAAGGTAATTCCACCATTGTTACCGGTCATCCATACTGTAAACAAGGGCCAAAGTCCATTCAAATCATACAATAGTTGATGATTTGACAAATAATTAAACCTGACAACACCTTTATTTTGTTAAATGATTGTTCAAACTGTCATAAACCAATGATCAGTGGGAAAGATGTGTCACCATGTCAGAGTGTTCATTGTGTCACATTCATGTGCACATAACTGATGTAAATAGAGTGTTTATTTTACCATTATTATTATTAGTATTATCTTGCCTTATGCTAGCTGTTTTTATTTTATTTTATCTTTATTTTTCCCTCCATTCCTTATTAAGAAATGAGAGGTTCTGTCTATAAGAGTTTTGTTTATAAGAGTTTTGTTTATAAGAGTTTTGTTTATAAGAGTTTTGTTTATAAGAGTTTTTGTTTATAAGAGTTTTGTTTATAAGAGTTTTGTTTATAAGAGTTTTGTTTATAAGAGTTTTGTTTATAAGAGTTTTTGTTTATAAGAGTTTTGTTTATAAGAGTTTTGTTTATAAGAGTTTTGTTTATAAGAGTTTTGTTTATAAGAGTTTTGTTTATAAGAGTTTTGTTTATAAGAGTTTTGTTTATAAGAGTTTTGTTTATAAGAGTTCTTCTATTAAGAGTGTGTTTTAAACTAAAGTTATCTGTCCTTTCCCTCTGTATCTACTGCGTTGCAACAATTCAATTTCCCCATGTGTGGAAAATAAAGGAATATCTTATCTTATTATTCTCTAGAAAATGCTAACTGTTGGAGAAACTGTGGCGGGCCAGGAGGCACACCACTATCACATGTTTTGGGACCGTCCTGTGGCTCAGAAATAAGACGTAAGTTCACAAAGCACTGCACCCTCTGAACTTTAGAACTCTGTATTTGGGCCTTCAAACTCCTGCCATGGACACAATAAATGGATACCTTTGGAATGTACTTTTGGTGGTGGGAAAAAAGGCCATCACAAAGAAATGGATGACACAAACGTCACCAAAGATCAAGGACTGACATAGTAAAACTAACATTCTGACTTAATTTGAAAAAGGACAAATTTAACTGACAAGGCCGCAGTTATTTTATTACCTGGTTTACGGATCCGCCGCACTTAGATTATTGATTTCTACAGTATAAATACAAAAAATTGTTATAATTTTTTTTTATAAAGTACAACCGACAACGCAAATAGCATTAAATGAAATATAAAAAGCCGTATTAAGACAAAAGATAAGAGCGCGTGAAGCAATTTTACGCCAAAATCCTGCAGGAGTCATTTATTTTGGAAAGCATTGTTTCGGAGCGGCGCCGTCCCTGAAATTGAAATTATATTTATATTTCGCCCGCCTGTTCAATATATTTCATTTAAAAATCTGTAAACCAAGTAATAAAATAACTGCGGCCTAACTGATGATGATTTGCGACAGGGACTATTATATCACCAAACAACGTCACACTCAGACAAACATGATCCTGTCGTTTGGGCTTTGAACCTGGATCTTCAGGAGTTTATTTCGGGAGGATTTGCTTTTTTTCGTGTATGTTTGAGTCGCCCGAGACCTCAGTTGACTTGCCCTTTGGAGCCGCCCTCATCAAACACAGTTTACTGTTATTGACCTAAACTGCTGTGCTGTTGTTACCTATAATAATGCCCACTTCACAGCGCTGGTCGTCGAACCCGCAGGTCATCATGGTGCCGGTGGTGTCGTTCACCACGGCCATGATGTCGGCCTGGTAATCCTGAAAAAACACACCGTATTTCATCTTTTTAGTTTGATTTTCCCTCATAATTGTTGTCACTTTTTCATACTTTGACAAAATATGACCTTGAAGTAGCAAAAATGACCCTTTAAATGACCCTTTAAGGTGTACAATGTGACTTTTCTAATCTGCCACCTGCTCTAAATTGTTGTGACTTTTTCATACTTTGACAAAAAAATGAAATATGTTAAAAGGAAAATATGACCTAGAAGGAAGTAGCAAAAATGACCCTTTAAATGACCCTTTAAATGACCCTTTAAAGGTGTACAATTTGACTTTTCCAATCTGCCACCTGCTCTAAATTGTTGACTTTTTCATACTTAAAATGACCCTTTAAATGACCCTTTAAATGTGTACCATGTGACTTTTCCAATCTGCCACCTGCTCTAAATTGTTGTGACTTTTTCATACTTTGACAAAAAAATGAAATATGTTAAAAGCAAAAAGGAAAATATGACCTAGAAGGAAGTAGCAAAAATGACCCTTTAAATGACCCTTTAAATGACACTTTAAATGACACTTTAAAGGTGTACAATGTGACTTTTCTAATCTGCACCTGCTCTAAATTATTGTGACTTTTTCATACTTTGGCAAAAAAAATAATATATTAAAAGGAAAATATGACCAAAAGTAAGTAGCAAAAATGACCCTTTAAATGACACTTTAAATGTGTACAATGTGACTTTTCTAATCTGCCACCTGCTCTAAATTGTTGTGACTTTTTCATACTTAAAATGACCCTTAAAATGACCCTTTAAATGACCCTTAAAATGACCCTTTAAATGACCCTTTAAATGACCCTTTAAATTACACTTTAAATGACCCTTTAAAGGTGCACAATGTGACTTTTCTATCTGCCACCTGCTCTAAATGAGACTATTTTCAACCAAATAAATGTTGAAATGTGGTGACTGAAGGTTTCTAGACGGATAATAAAGTACATTATCATAAATCAGAAATTGTTTATGCTTTTTTTTTACATTTTGATTTGATAATGTCACTATACTGGTTATAAACTGTGATTTGTATGTGCCCCGTCTCCATGGAGATGACCTAAGCTTAATTCCATGCTGAAGAACATTCATGCAACATCATCTCCAGACAAGCAGGCGACAGACGTGCAACCAGAAATGTTACATAGTGCACCTTTAACTTAACATGCTCAGGATTTTGCTTTTAAACTGAATAATGACTCACTAAATTGCTACAAACTAGAAACATTGTTATTATTATTCACAGTAAAAGTTCTAAATGTTTTTTTTTGTTTGATTTTGCTGTTGGAAATTTGAAAACTTATTGAAATTTTTAAGTCCAATTTTTTTTTTTTTTTTTTTAAATTTGTTTACAATTGATATATTTTGCGATTGTGAACAAAAACTCACCCCTCTCTTCTTGATGGCTTTGTTTAGGAGCTTTACAACGTCCATTCCTTCGACGCCGCTGGACTTAAACTTCTTTGTCCACGTCAATAAAACGGCCTGCAAACAGTACATTTTTATTTAGTGTTTAGCCACATTGACATTGGCGAGGTCCAATTGTCTGTTAGTATTCACTTCACGGAGATGGTTGGAAACACATTTTAATGCCTCCGCTCAGCTCGATTCTCAGTCTTATTTAGCTATAATCAGTTTAGACCGGCAACAGTTTTTAGAATAATACAGTAACTAAATAAACCCACAACTGGCTAATTAGTTATTAATGTAAAGATAGTTTTATGTCCTAACTGACTTTTATTTAGCTGTTTTTGTGCCTCATTGAAACTTTTTCTTGTCTTCCGTACGCATGCATTCATAAAAAGTTATAAAATATGTGATACCAATGCAACAAACATGAAAAAGCTTGAATATCGTACACAGTTTACAGAAGCGGCCAAATAATTGAGTACGAGTAAGTAAGAAGAGTATTGTTACTTCAAAAAATATGACTCAAGAGTGTCCAAGAAATGTCTATGTGATTTATAATGTGAAGTTCATGGAATTGGAAGGACAAAACAATAAATAATGCACTAAATGTGGTGTTTTGCGCAAGAAACACACATTTTAAATCAAGTGCTTTTGTCACTTGTAGATTTATTCTCACGGGAAGAATATCAGAACTTTTACTCAACCAAGAAGACTATTCCACTGTTAAATGTATTAAGTAGGAGTAAAAGTATGCTGTCTCAAAAAGTACATTTTGTCCAACAGTTAATATTGTGCTGAGCGTTATCCACCTCTGCTCAGTTTTAGATGCAATAGTCCCACATTGTTGACACGGATGAGCCTCGTGAAGTGAGAGATATTTGGCGTTTACCTCGTCCAGTTTGGTCTGAGCGCAGGGGAAGGAGAAGGTGAAACCCACTGGGAGCTTCTTGTCTTTGATTTTCTGTTTCTCCATGAAATCTCCCAGACAGTCGGCCACATGGTCGAACAGCTGCAAGAGCAAAGGACGCGAGGGCAAGAGTTAAAGAGCAATAATGGGACTAAGTGTTAAATATAATGGAACAAAGTGTTAAATATAGTGGAACAAAGTATGAAATAACATCATAGAGCAAAGTATGAAATAACAATAATGGAACAAAGTATAAAATAACATCATAGAGCAAAATGTTAAATAACAATAATGGAACAAAGTATTAAATAATAGGGCTAGAACTAAGGATCATTCAGACATTTTAAATATATTTTCAACCAAATAAAAGTTAAAATATGGTGACTAAAGGCTTCTGGATGGAGAATATTTATAAATACAGTTTATTATTGATGAAAATTAGAAATCATTTATTTTTTAATTAATAATGTCACTGTCTTTGTTGTTTTGGAATTAGGTATATTTTGCATTAATACAACAAAATAGAATGTAGCTTTTGTAATGTTGCCATAAGTTGTGTAGGGAATTAATATGTCATTGATAATCATGATGCTTGATCAGATTTCTATTTGTATTTTGTACAATCTGGTCTTTTATTACACCAACACATATTTCCTCTTGATTGATTCAGCCCTTTTTCAGTTGTTTCTACATCATTGTATAGATTATTATTTTTTTCCATCCCAGTTACTTTGGGCCTGAGGCATATAATAATACATAAACTAAGTACTTTGCTCAGAAGCCAGTTGTCCCCAGCAGTTGTCTTTATGGTGATTGGTAATGATCCTCCTCCAGCTCCAGTGGTCGTCGATTGACAAAAACCTGTTGATGGATCTAGTTTCTGTCCAGCAGCTGTCCCATTATAGCTCTCTTTTTTCTCTCTGTTTTGGCGTGTTATGTTTCACCTCGGTCTCCAGCTGTTTCCTCTGTAGCAGGACTTTGCCCATTAAACGTCCCTGGTCTGGTTTGATTCTGGGTTATTTTACACTAATTGCACAGTGAGTGTTAGACAGCTGCATGTAGAGCGTTAATATTGCACTTAGCTACAATAATAAAGTTATAATTGAGGTTTGCAATAATTGACACATGACATTTTCCTTGTGCTTAGCTCTTAAGAAATTAGAGGGACTTTAATACTGGTCATGTGTATATTTCACTGAACAAGAGGACAAGACAATGAAGCATTGTATAGTCGTCCTGCATCATGTGACCTTTGTGTCCTTATGGCAGGGAAGAAACGGCATTAGTGAACGTAAACAAGTCTGAAATGTGGCTTTTGGGTTTATCTTTGCCATTCAACAAAGCCTTAAATGGCAAAACATCTTACATCTTACAACATTTGTCTCAAATATCTCACAGAGCAATATATCTTACAGTGCTAGGGCTGGCCAAGACCCTAGTGATACAATACAGGGGTCACGATACGATATATATCCATATACATGTACTATGACTATTGCACAGGTGTGCCTTAGGCTGGCCACAGTATGTGACATGTTCACTTTTGCTTTATTTGGAGTGTTTGAGGTCAGTATTTGGATCTCTCCATCACAGGTTCTCAAAGGTTTCTACTTTCTCCTAAAGGGTTTTGTAGTTGTTCCTGGATAGAACTGGCACACGCTGTGGTTTACACCAGTCCAGAGCCCAAACATGCTCGATGGCGGACATGTCTGCTGAATGTACTGGTACTATTTTCAGCTTCCAGGAATTGTGTTAAGATTCTTTAAGATGGAGCATGATCATGCGTCACCATGGCGATGGCTGTGGATGAATTGCCCAATAATGAACATTGGAAACTTTTATGTCGGGACATTTTGCTCTTATAACAAAAAACTATGCTTTAAATTTCAACAAGTTTGGTTTTGTGTGTGGCATCAGCTGTTGGTCTGGACACACCAGAGCATGTGACCCCCGAGGGTCGTGACTCTAAACAGTCCCTTTCTGCCACAGGCCGGCCTTGCGTAAACAGTGTTCTGACCTGTGTTCCGCTGCCGTGGATGATGTCGTCTGGGGTGTCGTAAACCTGGCTCTCCATCTGAACCGGCTGCTTCTTGTCGTGCGTCACCTTCACTCTGAGAATCCTGAAGTTAGAGCCGCCCAAGTCCAGAGCGATGAAGTCTCCCTTCTCTGTGAACACACAAACACACAGAGAAGAAGGGTGAGGTTGAAGCACTAAATGATAGACTCACAGATGAACTGAAGAGGCTACTTGGATGAGCGATTTCACTTTTAAAACTTTTGTCCAGTTGACAGAATGAAATGTTCTTTTGCCATAGACTTTCTCACGTTCTTTGACCCTCACCATTAAATAACATGAGCCCCAGACTCAATTATCACCATCAAGTTAGACTTTATTGTCTCTGTGACAAAAAGTAGAACATTTGCTGTAACAAACAATTATTTTGGAAATCACTTGATCCAGCAATTATTCTATTGGTTTGATTTAATTGATTTCTTGTTTGGATTGTGAAAGGCCCAATTTAATTTATTTATAACTTGACCTCCATTAATAACTACACTTTTTCGTGTCCCTGCTCTGCCCCGGGACGTGAGGTCGAGAGCTATTTTTGGTCGACATCGACAAACTTGACTTTGGCCTCAAGTGCTATTGGACAACATGATAGTATTTGTGATTTAAATATTTATCTTATTGATCTGTGAAAGTTTCAGGGTTTAACTTCTTCTGTTCATGCCAGTATGATGATGATGATGATGATGATGATGATGATGATGATGATGAATATATATACACATATATTATATATTTCAGTTGTAGTCATCTGGACTCAGTTTGAAAAAGTAGACGTTTCGATCAAGAAACAAGAGCTGGAAACCTTCTCTGATCACATCAATGCTGTGGACCCACATATTAGGTTTACAAGAGAAGACGCTAAGGAGAATCGCTTGGCCTTTCTTGATTGTTCCACGATCAGAGGAGAGGACGGGAAACTCCAAATAGAAGTATATAGGAAACCTACACACACGGACCAATATCTGCTCTTTGGCTCCAACCACCCACTACAGCACAAGCTGGGTGTGATCAGAACCTTACAACACAGAGCTCAAGGTGTGCCCACCAGCTCAGAGGGCAAGAAGAAAGAGGAAAAACATGTCCGAAATGCCCTCTCAGCCTGTGGTTACCCCGCTTGGGCTCTCAACAGAGTGAAGAGAACCAAGAAGCAGGACAAAAGGGAAACTGAACAGAGAAGGAAGGGTGTTTCTATCCCTTATGTGTCTGGCCTGTCGGAAAAACTGCAGAGAATTTTTAGACAACACGAAGTCCCTGTTTATTTTAAACCAGGAAACACTTTAAGACAAAAACTGGTTCACCCAAAGGACAAGTTGCCGACTCAAAAACAGAGCAATGTAGTTTATTCGATCCAATGCAGTGAAGAAAGCTGTAAAGAACATTACATAGGTGAGACGAAACAGCCTCTACACAAGAGGCTTTATCAGCACAGAAGAAATACAAGTTCAGGACCTCAGAGTGCCGTGCATCTCCATCTTGAAGCCTCTAATCACTCGTTTGAAGACGGTGAGGTGAAGGTTTTAAGCAGGGAGAAAAGATGGTTTGAAAGAGGAGTCAAGGAAGCTATTTTTGTTAAAAAAGAAAGACCTTCTTTAAACAGAAATGGAGGGCTTAGGTTTAATCTTCCTGTTATTTATAATGGTATACTGAACCCCTGGAAAGGTAAAGGACCAGGGCATTCAAATGCTAATCAGGTACTCAGGGTGGTTGAGCCAGGGTCTCACTAAGACAAAGAGGTTTCTAATAGCCCATTAAGATTCTGAATAGGCTAGCTCGGTAGATACAAGGGGGAGTTTCTGTTGAAACAAACAACTCTTTCTACTCCAGGAAGGCTCCTCCCAATGGGCGGGTCTTACCACAGAACAGTATTAATATCGGAGTTCTCGATCTAAATTCTTTTATTGACAATGACTCTTGGATGAGAGTCGAAACGTCTACTTTTTCTAACTGAGTCCAGATGACTACAACTGAAGCTTTTTCTACTATGGAACACGCCTGGACGAATGAGGGATTACACCGACATATATTATATATATACACATATATTATACATATATATATATATAATATATATATATATATATATATATTATAATATATATATATATTATAATATATATATATATATATATATATATATATAATATATTTTATATATATATATATATATATATATAATATATTTTATATATATATATATATATATATATATAATATATATCTCTATATAATATATGTGTATATATATAATATATTATATATATATATATATATATATATATGTATAATATATGTGTATATATATAATATATGTGTATATATATAATATATGTGTATATATATTCATCATCATCATCATCATCATCATCATACTGGCATGAACAGAAGAAGTTAAACCCTGAAACTTTCACAGATCAATAAGATAAATATTTAAATCACAAATACTATCATGTTGTCCAATAGCACTTGAGGCCAAAGTCAAGTTTGTCGATGTCGACCAAAAATAGCTCTCGACCTCACGTCCCGGGGCAGAGCAGGGACACGGCTCCTGAGCTAAAAATAGACTCTACCACAACAGGGAAGAGCCAAGAGGATCAGGGAAAGGCCAAAGGTGACTCCTGTCGTTACTGTGACTCCTTTCGTTACTGTGACTCCTTTCGTTACTGTGACTCCTTTCGTTACTGTGACTCCTGTCGTTACTGTGACTCCTGCAGTTACTGTGACTCCTGCAGTTACTGTGACTCCTGTCGTTACTGTGACTCCTGCCGTTACTGTGACTCCTGTCGTTACTGTGACTCCTGCCGTTACTGTGACTCCTGTCGTTACTGTGACTCCTGCAGTTACTGGCGTCTGGTATGTGGACTGCCGCTTCTGTCCCAACGTCTTTGTTTTGTTAGTCGTTTCCATTGTTTTGTTTTGTTCCCGCGTCTCTGTGTTGTCTTCTGTCTACATCCCTGTTCCTTAACTTCATCGGACATTACTGCACCGTCCATCGCTCATCTCCTCCCTCACTCCTGGACTATCTACTGCCCTAGCCGCCAGCTAACAGCTGGCTTAACACCTGCGGAGGTCCGTCATGGTATCGCGGGGCCTCCCTGCCGTGCAGACAAGGTCTGGGGCAACCAACGCCACTCACTCCACCAGCTTCAACACCCGGTCCACTGCTGCTTTTTCACAACTCTCTGCCCACCAGCTTCTAGTTAACCAGCCTCTAGCCACCGCCAACATTCTAACTGGATTACTCTCATCTGCTGCTACGTTCCATCTCCTCCTCGGACTATCACTCCCGCGCCTCCAGGCCACCGCTCCACCAACTTCTCGCCTACTCACCTACACCGCTGCTGACCTTCACCTCCTCAACCATAACCACCGTCTCCCAGCTGCTGCTGCCTCTGCAGCTAGCTCAGCTGGGATCCTTCGCCGGCCCCGCTACATCCACAGGGGCTCTGGTCTCTCCCATAACCAACACTCCAACGACGGCTCACCTATCCCCTCACTCTGGACTAGTTTTCGCCCCCCTGTCACCCCCACCTGCCGCACTGCCAACCTCAGCAACCTCCGCCCCCCCACCCCTGCGCCCCCATCCATCTCCGCGCCCCCATCCATCTCCCTTGCACTGCTGAACTGCTGCTCCCTCGCCAACAAATCACCTGTTATATCTGAACTGCTACTGGACAATAACATTGATCTGCTTCTCCTCTGTGAAACATGGCAACAGCCCCTGGACTTCTATGCTCTCAACCAAGCCACTCCCTCCAACTACACTTACACTGCCTCACTGACATCCGACTTCCTCTCTCTCCTGGACCACTTCCATCTCACCCAACATATTGACTTCCCCACCCATACCAAAGGCCACACTCTGGACTTAGTCTGTTCCTCTCTCCTACCCATATCTAAGCCCCACCCCCTCCCCTTCCCACTCTCTGATCATCTCTGCATCCTTTTCTCTGCCCCCCTACCCTCGCCCCACAACCCCAAAAAACGCACCATCACCTACCGCAATATCAAGTCAGTCAACCCCCTCACGCTCTCCCAGCTCATATCCTCTGCTTTCCCCCCTGACTCCCCCCCCTCTTCCCCCGACGACTATGCTGTCATGCTCAACACCACCCTCTCTGACTCCCTTGACTCCCTAGCCCCCTGGAAAACCTCCTCCGTCTCATACATCAACCCCGCCCCCTGGTACACCCCTGAACTCCGCACCATGAAGCAGACTGGCCGCCAACTCGAACGACTCCTCAAAAGAACCCGCCTCACCGTCCACGCCGAAGCTTTCAAATTACACATCTCCTCCTACCGTGACGCTCTCCAAGCCGCCAAATCTGCCCACCTCTCCACCCTCATCAACAGCTCCCACCGGAGCCCTCGCACCCTGTTCTCCACCGTCAACAAGCTGCTCCAGCCACCGGACATCACTCCACCCTCCTCCCCTGACCTCTGCAACTCTTTCCTCCTTGCCTTCAATGACAAAATTTCCAAAATCAACAGCTCCATGACTGCCGTCTCCATTAACTCCATCACCACCCCCACCCCTGCCCCCCCTCCGCTCCCTGACCACCCACCCTTCCCTGCCCTCACCACCTTCTCCTCTGTTAACTCCTCTCATATCATAGACCTCATCACCGCTTCCAAAACCACCACCTGCTCTCTCGACCCCCTCCCAACGAATCTAACCAAGGCCTGCCTCCCTGCTCTCATCCCCCATCTCACCACCCTCTTCAACCAGTCTTTATCCCTCGGCCATGTTCCTTCCATCTACAAACTGGCCTCCATCACCCCCATCCTCAAAAAACCCACCCTAGACTCCGCCAACCTCTCCAACTACCGCCCCATCTCCAACCTGCCGTTCCTCTCAAAAACGCTGGAACGCATCATCGCCGCCCAACTTCACACCCACCTCCAGTCAAACAACCTCTATGAACCCCTCCAATCTGGCTTTCGCCCACTTCACAGCACTGAAACAGCCCTGGTCAAAGTACTCAACGATCTCCTCACCTCTGCAGACTCCGGGGCCCTCAACATCCTGTTACTACTAGACCTCAGCGCAGCCTTTGACACTATAAACCATTCCATCCTCCTACAAAGGCTGCGCCAACTGGGTGTTGAGGGCTCTGCACTTGACTGGCTCACATCCTACCTGACCAACAGGCAAGAGTTCATTTCCCTCTCCGGTCACTCATCCACCCTCTCCCCAGTAACGCAGGGGGTCCCCCAGGGCTCAGTCATCGGCCCCCTCCTCTTCATCTGCTACATCTTCCCCCTTGGTCACATCCTCCGCCAACTCAACCTGGACTTTCACTGCTACGCTGACGACACCCAGATATACCTCACCACCAAATCCACCCAAAACCCTCCCCTCAGCCACATTGAAACCTGCATCTCTACAATAAAATCATGGCTCACTCTCAACTTCCTCAAACTGAACAGTGACAAAACAGAGCTCCTCCTCATTGGCACCAAATCCACTCTCAATAAAACTGGTCCCTTTTCACTCAGCATCGACACCTCGACCATCACCCCCTCTACCCTGGTACGCAATCTCGGTGTCATCATGGACCCCACCCTCTCCTTCACTCCCCATGTCAGCCACATTGTCAAGACCTCATACTTCCACCCCCGCCGCATCGCCAAAATCCGACACTGCCTCACCCTCCCCGCTGCTGAATCCCTCATCCACGCCTTCATCTCCTCCCACCTCGACTACTGCAACTCCCTCCTCACTGGCATCTCCTCCCATTCCCTCCACAGACTCCAAATGGTCCAAAACTCCGCTGCCCGCCTCCTCACCCACACCCGGTCCCGTGATCACATCACTCCCGTTCTCCGCTCTCTCCACTGGCTCCCCATCAAGCAGCGCATAAACTTTAAAATACTCCTCCTCACCTTCAAAGCTCTTCACCACCTTGCCCCCCCCTACCTGTCTGACCTCCTCATCCCCCACCGCCCCTCCCGAGCTCTCCGATCCTCCTCCTCTCTCACCCTGACTGCACCAACATCCCGACTCAAAACTTTTGGCGACAGAGCATTCTCCCGAACAGCACCCCGACTCTGGAACTCCCTCCCCCAACCTGTCCGCCACTCTCCCTCACTCACAACATTCAAATCCCGCCTAAAAACATACCTCTTCACCCAAGCCTATGACCTCCCCTACCCCTAGCCTCCTCTACCCCATTGCCTACACTTCTACCCCCTGTTACATCCCCATCTTTTTCTCTCTACTTCTTCTGTCTTGTTCATTTTATCTGTATACTAATGTGTTCTGTACGTGTTGTCCCCCCTGTCTGTAAATACCCCCCCCTTTTTTATTATGTTCAGCGTCTTTGAAAATAAAAGTTATTATTAGGCCCGAGCGCCACAAGCTGGCGAGAGGCCTATTAATCTCGTAAGGCCGTGCGAAGCACGGCTGCAAAAGTGCGCACGTAGTGCGCACGAAATCGAGCGCGAAGCGCTCGCCCACTTCCAAACACTCACTAACGCACTCCTTCACTCACGCACGCCCCGTGCATACTAATTAATAGTAGGAAAATGGAACATTACCGTTGTAAACGGGCGAAGCCCGTGCAAAAGTGCGCACTAAACGAGCACTTTACATTGGGATCCCAATATAAAGCACTCATTTGCCCTAAGTATCTCACGAATACGTTCCCCATCTCTTGCATGTTCCGTGCATATAAGCATGTAATGCAAAAATTGAACATTATTACTGTTTAGAGGGCCAAAAACACAAAGTGGGCGGAGCCCACTCAAAATTAACGAAAGTACCCGTCAGTGACCAGGGACCCACACCATGAGGTAGGAAAGCGCGAGCGCTTTCCGAAAATGTATAGTTTATGATATTTGAAAAATGGGAAACATTGTTTTCGCATCGGAATATTATTCTTTCTTTCTTCTTCTTCTCGGGACCAACCCCCCTATTTTTCACCCAGTGAACATTGACGAAAAGTCACAAAAATGTTCACACCTCTAAAAATCGTGCCTCTCTACATTCTGGCTATTTCCCTTTTCTAAAATAAAAAAATTGGCGCGTCAGCGCCCCCAAATGTACCAAAAATGCATTGAGAGATGGGAAATGACCCAAAAAAAATCTGATCGTAGAATCATGAAATTTGGCGCAGAGGTAGATGGTGACAAGAGAAGTAAAAAATATTATTACGGCAACGCCGTCCGCCCAACCAAATGTCGGCCATATTGCTTCAAAAATGGCTAAACATGACTTCGGAGTTTTTCCAAACGTCGTACTTTTACGAACTCCTCCCAGGGCGTTGGCCCTAAAAAGCTGAAATTTGGTGAAAATGCTACTGAGGAGTGGGACATCAAAAGTTATCCAAATTACATTGATACCTCTCACGGTCTCTGTGCGGCGAAGCCGCAAACTGTAGCTAGAATTTCAGAAATCTCCCATATTTAAAATTTCTGCCGTTTGCGCAGATAAAGTCCGAATTGCGTCAAATTAGAATCAGTTGTTAAACTCTTTGCCCTAAACCTACTTGAAGTGAAATAAATTCATTTGGCGCCACAGCGCCCCCTACAGATTTTATATGGAGGTTAAATGTTTAGTTTTGCGAAATTATATGAAATTTGACACACAACTCAATTTTAGCATCCCCATCAAAAAAGTCAATGAGACCCATGTCATAATTGTTATGGCGTTGCCCAACGATGACCGAAACCTTTCATGTTATTCCAATGGGGAAATCGCCAGAACATGTTTACACTTTAGACTTTCACAAATTCCTCCCAGGGCGTCAGCCCTATTAACCTGAAATTTGGTGGGACTCATCTTCAGGGGTGGACCATCAAAAGTTATCCACATTTTCATTCAAAGAGTCACGGTGTCTGTGCGGCAAAGCCGCACATTTTGCCAAGAATTCAAAATAAAATAGCTTTTTGTTGGTAAAACAAAGGGGAGAAGATGTGACAGCGTCACAGATTCAGCAGTAGGCGTAATAAAAGGACAATTGGGGCGCGTTAGCGCCCCCTCCTCTTGCGGCGTGGCGGCGGTGTGGCGGCGGCGTGGCGAGGGCCGATCATTGCCGCTTGCGGCTATATTTATTATTATTATTATTACTGTGACTCCTGTCGTTACTGTGACTCCTGCCGTTACTGTGACTCCTGTCATTACTGTGACTCCTGTTGTTACTGTGACTGGTGCTGTTACTGTGACTCCTGTCATTACTGTGACTCCTGTCATTACTGTGACTCCTGTCGTTACTGTGACTCCTGCCGTTACTGTGACTGGTGCTGTTACTGTGACTCCTGTCATTACTGTGACTCCTATCGTTACTGTGACCCCTATGGTTACTGTGACTCCTGTCGTTACTGTGACTCCTGTCGTTACTGTGACTCCTGTCGTTACTGTGACTCCTGTCATTACTGTGACTCCTGCAGTTACTGTGACTCCTGCCGTTACTGTGACTGGTGCTGTTACTGTGACTCCTGCCGTTACTATGACTGGTGCTGTTACTGTGACTCCTGCAGTTACTGTGACTCCTGCCGTTACTGTGACTGGTGCTGTTACTGTGACTCCTGTCGTGACTCCTGTTGTTACTGTGACTCCTGTCGTGACTCCTGTTGTTACTGTGACTCCTGTCGTTACTGTGACTGGTGCTGTTACTGTGACTCCTGTCGTTACTGTGACTCCTGCAGTTACTGTGACTCCTGCCGTTACTGTGACTGGTGCTGTTACTGTGACTCCTGTCATTACTGTGACTCCTGTCGTTACTGTGACTCCTGCCGTTACTGTGACTGGTGCTGTTACTGTGACTCCTGTCATTACTGTGACTCCTGTCGTTACTGTGACTCCTGCCGTTACTGTGACTCCTGTCGTTACTGTGACTCCTGCCGTTACTGTGACTCCTGTCATTACTGTGACTCCTGCCGTTACTGTGACTCCTGTCATTACTGTGACTCCTGCCGTTACTGTGACTCCTGTCGTTACTGTGACTCCTGCCGTTACTGTGACTCCTGTCATTACTGTGACTCCTGTCATTACTGTGACTCCTGTCATTACTGTGACTCCTGTCGTTACTGTGACTCCTGCCGTTACTGTGACTCCTGTCATTACTGTGACTCCTGTCATTACTGTGACTCCTGCCGTTACTGTGACTCCTGTCGTTACTGTGACTCCTGCCGTTACTGTGACTCCTGTCATTACTGTGACTCCTGTCATTACTGTGACTCCTGTCATTACTGTGACTCCTGCCGTTACTGTGACTCCTGTCATTACTGTGACTCCTGTCATTACTGTGACTCCTGCCGTTACTGTGACTCCTGTCGTTACTGTGACTCCTGCCGTTACTGTGACTCCTGTCATTACTGTGACTCCTGTCATTACTGTGACTCCTGTCATTACTGTGACTCCTGTCATTACTGTGACTCCTGTCATTACTGTGACTGGTGCATATACGAACAAACCAACGAAACAAACGGCACACATTTTCACATAAACACTTTTCTCTGACCACTTTAATAAAAATGTTCACATTCACTTTTAAAGAGATCGTCCCTGACTTTAGTCATCAGCTTCTTCTTTATCTCACACAGTTCTGAGCTGATGGACACAACCTGATGTTAAACATCAGCGATCTCCATAATCTCTCCATAATAACAGCACTGGGCAATGTCCCATCAGGTCTTTAACCTGTTTCCACTGGTTTGATTTAGAGTGGATTGGGAGGGTCCAAAAGTGTCTTAAGTTAACCGTCCCGGGACGTTTAAGCGATCCAAAGAGGAACCTGAGAACACAAGCTTTGGCTCCTGGAACGCTTTAGCACGAGATGATTGAACAGGAGAGAACGCAGACTCAAGATGGCAGAAACCAAACACAAACAGATACTTGAATATTCAGATACTTTTCTTTTTCATGCGGATCAAAACAAAGCTGGTGCACCTTACATTATCCATCACATAAAGGGATGTTAAAACTGTCGAGGTGCAGAGAAGTGGAACCATTCCCCGAGACGCTGACGATAAACCAGAAGTTTAATCCAGCGATACAAACTTGGGCTTTATGATTAAAAAGGATCATTCAGGTGCAATTTATTTGAAAACATGAGTTATGTTTGGGGGACATGAGCTGCCCCTGGACCCAGAGCCTGGTCCTGAACATGGAGTTACAGAACAAGGTGTTTTAAGGGGAATCTGTCTCTTGTGTGGTTCGATATCGTCCCAGTGCTGGAGGTGAACGTCCTTGGCACAGTTTGAATGTAAACATGACGGTGCAAAGTAGTTGAGCTAAGTGTTCCGTAACAGCAGGAAATCTCAGTTCACAAACATGCTTTTCTTGGAACAAAATGAACATTGTACATGGTTGAACACCTTCTATTGAATGCAGGCATCTGCTATGAAATAAGTAAAAGGGTAGCAATATATAAATACACTATTATGAATAATTATGGCAATAATTAAAATAAAAAATATATAATAAACAACAATACCATAAACTAAAACAAATAAAAATAAAATAAAAACAATAGTGATGGACAAAATACGATTGAAAATATATATAATAATAATAATAATAATAATAATAATAATAATAATAATACAAATAATAAATAATAATAATACAGGGTATCATAAATAAATAAAATAAAAATAAATAGAAAGAAAGAAATATATGGCCCACTAAATGCATTCAAATACTGGTATTGTTATCGGTTTATTTTATTTTTTATGTATCTTTTGTTTGTTTTTTAATCTATTGTTTTATGTTTTTTTGTTGTTGTCATTTTGTGTTTTAGTTTTTGCAACTGTATTGTTATGTTAATTGTTTTGTTGTTTGTTTAAAAAAACAAATAAAACAAAAAAACAATAGCATGCTTTTCTTCTTCCTTCCACTTTCATTTTTTAAAATATTTTTTTATTTAGTTGTTTATTTGAACTGTGTCAAAGGGCATTAATTAACATTTCTCTAGTATTGGTTATGCAGCTAGTTTACACTGTAGCTCCAGGAAAAGTGTAAAACATATATTTATATTATACACATTACAATTAGGTTTAATAAACATATATAAAAGATTATTCCTCATAAATACTGGATTAAGTGTGTACAGCAATCTGCAAGAGCACAACAATAGACAACATGTCCACCACAATGACCAGCACGACACGGGACCAGCATGAAACTGAGACACACACATTAAGCAGCAGCACTAGAGCCGCAGAGGAGAATATATATATTTTTAACCATTGTCACGGGTTTGATTCTCAAGTAACCACGATTTCATCACATTTTTAAAAGTTCTGTGTGTATCAGCGTTACATATGTGAGATGGTGTCGTGTTCCAAGACTGGACGGCTCATCGTGGAAAAGCAGAGGGAGGTTAGAGCAGGACAGATCGCTCGCACTCGTTCACTGAACGGGGTCAGTGTCATTCCTGTGCGGTCAAGGGGGTGGACACTGTAACATGGCTAAAGCTAACACCGACCAGACTGCACGCTCCGACTGACATTCTACTGTTGCTGTTTGGAGTACGACAGATAAACAAGAACAAGTACAGAGCAGTAGTAGTAGTTGTAGTAAAGTTCACAAACAAACTTTTTACTTTTGTTACATGATTGTGTAAATACACTGCTACATTTTAGCCTAATTGCTTTTCTATCAATTCATATCCATCCCTGAGGGGCAATTAAAAGGCACGGAATGTAGCGCAGTTATAAGTATAAATATCGATTTCCATTTTTAGGCTGTAGTCTGTGCAAAAGGACAAACACGGGCACACACAGAGTCAGGCAGCATCAGGACAATAGCACTAGCATCAACCATGACAGTACGGGATAAGATTTATCCCTAAACATCTGAACATTTCCAGCTACTCCAGCTTCACTGTGAAATTAAAAAAGCCAACTACTCATTCTATTACTGCTAAAATATTTGTCAATTATAAACTACTAAACGAGGACGATATAAGCGTGAAACTTCACCCGACCTAAGCTCAAGTCTTGAAGGTGTGAGACAGGATTCTACTGGTTAGCTGTGCGTATGTTTTCCTCTGTTTATTCTGTGATTTTAATGGATATTTTCCTGCTCTAAAACTCTTTGAATGACTTTGTGTACAAACTGTGCTCTGCAAATAAACCTGCCTTGGCTTCGTCTAGACTAGGACTTAAACAGGATTTAACCAGGACCATGGGACTGAACAATGGACTAAACCAGGACTAAACCAGGACTAACTGAAACTGGATTCAACCAGGTATAAACGAAAGAAACATACTTTATTACTAGCACATAACATATTTCCATTAAACCTGCTCCAAACAAGTGAAAAGGCAGAGATCGTCCACCAGATCGACTCTACTAAGCAACTCTACTGTTTTAAGGCAACCAATCTATTTCACCTCAAAGATGACTGTATTTTTAACGGTCATGTGTGTGTAGGTGTCGGGATGATAGTGTTTGGCCGTCCACATTAAACAACAGTGACCAAACCAGGTCAATCCAGCGCCGCACAAAAGAAGAGCATCATCAGCAGTTTTCCTCCTAAAGGCCACAGAAATGACAGTGTGAACCCTTTCACTGCCTGTGGACGGCTCCGCTCTCCGTTCCCATCTAGTTGCGGTGTCGTTTTTGAACAGACAGGTTTCTCCCTTAAGAATGTACGTGATTTATTAACGTTGCTGCTTTTTGGCTTTTGTTTTGGCTTGAATGCGTCTGTAAACACACGGCCCCTATTTGGCCTCCACTCGTCTTTGTTTGTGCCTCAGGAAGTTCCCATGTTTTACGCTCAAGGTCATGGTTTGTCATTCTTGTTTCTTCTGTAAGATAAAGGTCCATCTAAGTATCCTGCTCACTGCTGTGCGCTCTCGGCTTCTAATTATAGAGCCTTTTATTCACCGTGAAGCGCGCCGTTAGCGTGATAATGTCTGCTCTGGCCTCTGAAAGTAGTGAAAAGTGCTTACAAACTGAATAATGAGGACGCTCTGAATGCATGAGGTAAGAGAGCGATACAGCAGATTCAAATACAATAGTTCTGTATTTTAGACAAAAGAATCCAGCACAGCGCCTTTTGAGAAGAAATGTTAGAAGAAATGCTATGCTTTTGTGTTAAATCGCAATAATGATCTAAAACAACTTAACTTTATTATTATTTTATTATTACAACGTTGTCTATGTTCACAATGATTGGAAATTAAGGCAACAAGACAAAAATACTGTATAAAATATATAGATATTAAAACATATTTGAGCACAAATTAGATGGAGAACACATTGTGAACTCAAACATATTGATTGCGTACATATTGTTCTCATTTGAATGGTAAAGTGTGTCAGATGTTGCACTTCAAATCCAACTGCTCTTTGTCATTTATCTTATTGGTCAAATTCTTCAATAAAGTTCATTCCTTCCTTCCTGCTGCTGTCATACTTTATAACAAACACTGTTAGCCCTGAACACGTGCAATACTGACTTAACCATGTGCAATACTGACTTAACCATGTGCAATACTGACTTAACCATGTGCAATACTGACTTAACCATGTGCAATATTGACTTAATCATGTGCAATACTGACTTAACCATGTGCAATATTGACTTAATCATGTGCAATACTGACTTAACCATGTGCAATACTGACTTAACCATGTGCAATACCGTCATATTCATGTGCAATATCGTCATATTCATGTGCAATTACTGTCATACTCACACGAAATTAATGCCATATTCATGTGCATATAACTATTGTAAATAAGAGTGTTTACTTTACTTTCCATATTAAGATATGAGAGGAGTTTTGTTAATAAGAGTTTTTTGTTTCGTTTACAAGAGTTCTTCTATTAAGAGTATTTTTTTTCAAACTTCCTATAAGTTATCTGTCCTTTCCCCCTGTATCTACTGCATTGCAACACCGAAATTTCCCCATGTGTGGACAATAAAAGAATATCTTATCTTATCCCAAAAAGTTTAAAATAAATCTTAACTTCTGTGATATGACACCATTTGGAGCGTAACTCAATCATAATAATGCGGTTTCTCTCTGTACCTGATCCGTCCGGGATGGAGCGGACGAAGGTGGGCAGCATCTTGACGGTGGCCGTGGGGTTCGTGTCCCGCCCGAGTCCGTTGTCCATCTCCCTCCGGAAGCGGTACATGATGTCCTTCAGCGTCTCATCGGAGAATCGCATCGAGTACAGGTATTTATCGATCTGCACGAAACACAACGCACACAAGACGCGTTAGGGCCAAAGGGATGAAGGACACACGTCAAGGACACACGTCAGGGCCAAAGGGATAAAGGACACACGTTAGGGCCAAAGGGATGAAGGACACACGTCAGGGCCAAAGGGATGAAGGACACACGTTAGGGCCAAAGGGATGAAGGACACACGTCAGGGCCAAAGGGATGAAGGACACACGTTAGGGCCAAAGGGATGAAGGACACATGTTAGGGCCAAAGGGATGAAGGACACATGTCAGGGCCAAAGGGATGAAGGACACACGTTAGGGCCAAAGGGATGAAGGACACACGTTGGGGCCAAAGGGATGAAGGACACACGTTGGGGCCAAAGGGATGAAGGACACACGTTAGGGCCAGAGGGATGAAGGACACACTTTAGGGCCAAAGGGATGAAGGACACACGTTAGGGCCAAAGGGATGAAGGACACACGTTAGGGCCAAAGGGATGAAGGACACACGTTGGGGCCAAAGGGATGAAGGACACACGTTAGGGCCAGAGGGATGAAGGACACACTTTAGGGCCAAAGGGATGAAGGACACACGTTAGGGCCAAAGGGATGAAGGACACACGTCAAGGACACACGTCAGGGCCAAAGGGATGAAGGACACACGTCAGGGCCAAAGGGATGAAGGACACACGTCAGGGCCAAAGGGATGAAGGACACACGTTAGGGCCAAAGGGATGAAGGACACACGTTAGGGCCAAAGGGATGAAGGACACACGTTGGGGCCAAAGGGATGAAGGACACACGTTAGGGCCAAAGGGATGAAGGACACATGTCAGGGCCAAAGGGATGAAACACACGTTAGGGCCAAAGGGATGAAGGACACACGTTGGGGCCAAAGGGATGAAGGACACACGTTGGGGCCAAAGGGATGAAGGACACACGTTAGGGCCAGAGGGATGAAGGACACACTTTAGGGCCAAAGGGATGAAGGACACACGTTAGGGCCAAAGGGATGAAGGACACACGTTAGGGCCAAAGGGATGAAGGACACACGTTGGGGCCAAAGGGATGAAGGACACACGTTAGGGCCAGAGGGATGAAGGACACACTTTAGGGCCAAAGGGATGAAGGACACACGTTAGGGGCAAAGGGATGAAGGACACACATTGGGGCCAAAGGGATGAAGGACACACGTTAGGGCCAGAGGGATGAAGGACACACGTTAGGGCCAAAGGGATGAAGGACACACGTCAAGGACACACGTCAGGGCCAAAGGGATGAAGGACACACGTCAGGGCCAAAGGGATGAAGGACACACGTCAGGGCCAAAGGGATGAAGGACACACGTTAGGGCCAAAGGGATGAAGGACACACGTTAGGGCCAAAGGGATGAAGGATACACGTTGGGGCCAAAGGGATGAAGGACATACGTTGGAGCCAAAGGGATGAAGGACACACGTTAGGGCCAAAGGGATGAAGGACACACGTCAGGGCCAAAGGGATGAAGGACACACGTTAGGGCCAAAGGGATGAAGGACACACGTCAGGGCCAAAGGGATGAAGGACACACGTTAGGGCCAAAGGGATGAAGGACACACGTTGGGGCCAAAGGGATGAAGGACACACGTTGGGGCCAAAGGGATGAAGGACACACGTTAGGGCCAGAGGGATGAAGGACACACTTTAGGGCCAAAGGGATGAAGGACACACGTTAGGGCCAAAGGGATGAAGGACACACGTTAGGGCCAAAGGGATGAAGGACACACGTTGGGGCCAAAGGGATGAAGGACACACGTTAGGGCCAGAGGGATGAAGGACACACTTTAGGGCCAAAGGGATGAAGGACACACGTTAGGGGCAAAGGGATGAAGGACACACGTTGGGGCCAAAGGGATGAAGGACACACGTTAGGGCCAGAGGGATGAAGGACACACTTTAAGGCCAAAGGGATGAAGGACACACGTTAGGGCCAAAGGGATGAAGGACACACGTCAAGGACACACGTCAGGGCCAAAGGGATGAAGGACACACGTCAGGGCCAAAGGGATGAAGGACACACGTCAGGGCCAAAGGGATGAAGGACACACGTTAGGGCCAAAGGGATGAAGGACACACGTTAGGGCCAAAGGGATGAAGGACACACGTTGGGGCCAAAGGGATGAAGGACACACGTTGGAGCCAAAGGGATGAAGGACACACGTTAGGGCCAAAGGGATGAAGGACACACGTCAAGGACACACGTCAGGGCCAAAGGGATGAAGGACACACGTTAGGGCCAAAGGGATGAAGGACACACGTCAGGGCCAAAGGGATGAAGGACACACGTCAGGGCCGAAGGGATGAAGGACACATGTCAGGGCCGAAGGGATGAAGGACACACGTTAGGGCCAAAGGGATGAAGGACACACGTTAGGGCCAAAGGGATGAAGGACACACGTTAGGGCCAAAGGGATGAAGGACACACGTCAGGGCCAAAGGGATAAAGTACACACGTTAGGGCCAAAGGGATGAAGGACACACGTTAGGGCCAAAGGGATGAAAGACACACGTCAGGGCCAAAGGGATGAAGGACACACGTTAGGGCCAAAGGGATGAAGGACACACGTCAGGGCCAAAGGGATGAAGGACACACGTTAGGGCCAAAGGGATGAAGGACACAAGTTAGGGCCAAAGGGATGAAGGACACACGTTAGGGCCAAAGGGATGAAGGACACACGTCAGGGCCAAAGGGATGAAGGACACACGTCAGGGCCAAAGGGATGAAGGACACACGTCAGGGCCAAAGGGATGAAGGACACACGTTAGGGCCAAAGGGATGAAGGACACACGTTAGGGCCAAAGGGATGAAGGACACACGTCAGGGCCAAAGGGATGAAGGACACACGTTAGGGCCAAAGGGATGAAGGACACACGTCAGGGCCAAAGGGATGAAGGACACACGTCAGGGCCAAAGGGATGAAGGACACACGTTAGGGTCAAAGGGATGAAGGACACACGTCAGGGCTGTGCACTTAAAGCCGGCTCGGGTCATTTTGGGCAGTAAAAGTGTGCGGTTTGGAGCAGAATTCAGTCTTTGGGGGAAGAAATACAGTTTATGTTGAAAGAATTGACATTGAAAGCCAGTTAAATGTGTTTGAAAAGACAAAATACAATTCTAATAGACCCATATTTTAGTCCCATGTATCTTTAATTGAATAAAAGTATTGCTGACTCTTCCACTGTCTTTCACGATGACAATGATTCTACTGTAGCAACTTCTATATTTTATTCATTCAATCCACATCTGCAACTAATACAAGATTCAGAATTCGGAATTATACAGTCTCTTCCTACGAAACAATATCACTGAAGAATATGGCTGTAGCGATTAAATCAAATGATCGTGACGGATCGAATATAAAAAATAATCATGGTCATATTTTGATATTCGTCACCCGGATAGTAAAGACTCTAAAACCCATAAAAAAGACCTTGTATAACAGAAACCGTGACATTATTAAATCAAAATGTAAAAAAAAAAAAAATATTTCAGATTTTCATCAATAATTTGCTTAATTCAATTGATCTATTCTATTACTCTATTACTGTTATTAGGCCCGAGCGCCACAAGCTGGCGAGAGGCCTATTAATCTCGTAAGGCCGTGCGAAGCACGGCTGCGAAAGTGCGCATGTAGTGCGCACGAAATCGAGCACGAATCGCTCGCCCACTTCCAAACACTCACTAACGCACTCCTTCACTCACGCACGCCCCGTGCATACTAATTAGTAGTAGGAAAATGGAACATTACTGTTGTAAACGGGCGAAGCCCGTGCAAAAGTGCACACTAAACGAGCACTTTACATTGGGATGACGACCGCTTTGTCGTCATCCCCATATAAAGCACTCATTTGCGCTAAGTAGCTCACAAATACGTTCCCCATCTCTTGCACGTTCCGTGCATATAAGCATGTAATGCAAAAATTGAACATTATTACTGTATAGAGGGCCAAAAACACAAAGTGGGCGGAGCCCACTCAAAATTAACGAAAGTACCCGTCAGTGACCAGGGACCCACACCATGAGGTAGGAAAGCGCGAGCGCTTTCTGAAAATGTATAGTTTATGGTATTTGAAAAATGGGAAACATTGTTTTCGCATCGGAATATTATTCTTCTTCTTTCGTCTTTCTTCTTCTTCTCGGGACCAACCCCTCTATTTTTCACCCAGTGAACATTGACGAAAAGTCACAAAAATTTGCACACCTCTAAAAATCGTGCCTCTCTACATTCTGGCTATTTCCCTTTTCTAAAATAAAAAAAATTGGCGCGTCAGCGCCCCCAAATGTACCAAAAATGCATTGAGATAGGAAATGACCCAAAAAAAATCTGATCGTAGAATCATGAAATTTGGCGCAGAGGTAGATGGTGACAAGAGAAGTAAAAAATATTATTATGGCAACGCCGTCCACCCAACCAAATGTCGGCCATATTGGTTCAAAAATGGCTAAGCATGACTCGGGAGTTTTTCCAAATGTTGTACTTTTACGAACTCCTCCCAGGGCGTTTGGCTCTAAAAAGCTGAAATTTGGTGAAAATGGTTCTGAGGAGTGGGACATCAAAAGTTATTCAAATTACATTGATACCTGTCACGGTCTCTGTGCGGCGAAGTCGCAAACTGTAGCAAGAATTTCAGAAATCTCCCAAATTTAACATTTCTGCCGTTTGCGCAGATAAAGTCCGAATTGCATCAAATTAGAATCAGTTGTTAAACTCTTTGCCCTAAACCTACTTGAAGTGAAATTAATTAATTTGGCGCCACAGCGCCCCCTACAGATTTTATATGGAGGTTAAATGTTTAGTTTTGCGAAATTATATGAAATTTGACACACAACTCAATTTTAGCATCCCCATCAAAAAAGTCAATGAGACCCATGTCATAATTGTTATGGCGTTGCCGTAACGATGACCGAAACCTTCCATGTTATTCCAACGGGGAAATCACCAGAACATGTTTACACTTCCCAGGGCGTTTGCCCTATTAACCTGAAATTTGGTGAGACTCATCTTCAGGGGTGGACCATCAAAAGTTATCCACATTTTTATTCAAAGAGTCACGGTGTCTGTGCGGCAAAGCCGCACATTTTGCCAAGAATTCAAAATAAAATTGCTTTTTGATGGTAAAACAAAGGGGAGAAGATGTGACAGCGTCACAGATTCAGCAGTAGGCGTAATGAAAGGACTATTGGGGCGCTTTAATTACTACTATTACTGTTCATTTATCACTAGTACTGTTGTTGTTGTTGTTGTTGTTGTTGTTGTTATTACTACTCACTCTTGCTGTTAATACTCCTATTATTACTACTACTACCGCTACTATTTCTACTACTACTACTACTACTACTATCAATGACTTATTACTACTACTTTTACCACAACTATTACTACTACCACTACTATTATTACTACTACTATTAGCAAAAACAATAAACTATTTCAGATTTTCATCAATAATTTGCTTTATTCATAAATATGTTCTATCTAGAAGTCTTCAGTCACCGTATTTCAGTCTTTATTTGTTAGAAATGTATTTAAAAAGAGAAATAATAGTATGACTAATGTCCTACTAAAGTAATCATCAGCTCTACTTAACGAGACATTTTACTAAAACCTTTTGCACGGTTATCAATTCATATGATTATAAACGGCCCCGTAAGCCACAGTTAAATTGCGAACCCGTCTAAATGACATCAGACAAAATTGCTTCGCTTGGGGTCGTAAAAATAAAGAGCTTTCTGTTCAATTTGGCCGAAGGATCTTTATTGATTTTAGATTAGGAAATGACCAGCGACCCATCAGCAGCAGACAGTGGAACGTGTTCATTCCAATGTGAAAACGAGCACAATTATGACTAGTCCACTGTAAAAACAATATCCTTGTCATATATTATAATCATAATCGTTATTTATAAAACATATAACTATAAAACACAGCTTTTTATAACAAAAACAGTGGCATTATGAAATCAAAATGTCAAACAAAGGCTCTGATTTACATTCATAATACACTTTATTGTAAATGTCCTCTATCTAGAAGCCACATTTCAACATTTATTTGGTTAAAAATGTGTCTCAATGTCCAACAGAAATATTAGTTTGACTGGTCGACTAGTGGAATAATCGTTAGTTGTTGCTCTAAGTTGTGACTGAATGTTTCACAAATCGGATCACAGCTTTCAGGCTAAATGGGGATCACACCACTGCTGCTGATATTATTCAGCGCTCATTGAATTTAACAGGGAATAAATCTTACACCTGTCGTCCTCATGTGATCTTGCTATGATTGCGTAAGCCAGATTTGAGCCAAATTTACAGTAAATCCATTGATCGACATGGAAACGTCCACAGAAGAGATGACATTATTCATTATACGGACACATCATCATTAACACAAGTATACAAACAGTATTATAGCGTGTTATTTGATATTTACAGTGTGTTTAACTGACAATTATAACTGAGACAATATAGGTGTGTGGGGAGTGATGTTTTCAAATGTGTCTAGTCTTGATAATGAATCTTGTCTCGTCACACCCACGTTTATCACTCCTACTGTCAACATAATGCTTCAGAACCTCCAACGTGTTTTCACATTTATCTCTCCGAAAGTGAAGAATAATGATGTGTCAAGTGTAAATGATCATTGAAATAAGAGGTTAACTACACCAGGTTTATGTTGTGGCTCATGTTAGAAGCTTCTCTTGACTTCTTGGCACATGGTCATACAGTGATTGGTGATGCAGTAGTAGTCAATAGGGACAATACTACAATACTGAATATTACGCTGTTTCATCGCCACGTTTCCAGTTAGAAGCTGTTGAATACGTGAATACAAAGGATGAGAGGGATTCTCAGAACCAACAGGATCAGACCATGAATAAAACTGGACAAAACCAGCTCCAATATTTGACTGAAATGGGCAATAAACCTGAAATACAAACCTTCAATGTGACAGGTTCTCATGTTTTTCTATTGATGACTTTGTTTCATGGGATAGTACATAGATACTTGTTGTAAATATGAATCATCACTGCTTCACTACTACTACTACTACTATCATTTCTGTTATCATTATCATTTCTGTTACTACTACTACTACTACTACTACTACTACTACTACTACTACTACTACTACTACTACTACTACTACTACTACTACTACTACTACTATTACTACTACTACTACTACTACTACTACTATCATTTCTGTTATCACTATCATTTCTGTTACTACTACTACTACTACTACTACTACTACTACTACTACTACTACTACTACTACTACTACTACTACTACTACTACTACTACTACTACTATTACTACTACTACTACTACTACTATCATTTCTGTTATCACTATCATTTCTGTTACTACTACAACTACTACTACTACTACTACTACTACTACTACTACTACTGCTACTACTACTATCATTTCTGTTATCACTATCATTTCTGTTACTACTACTACTACTACTACTACTACTACTACTACTACTACTACTACTACTACTACTATTACTATTACTATTACTATTACTACTACTATTACTATTACAACTACCACTACTACTACTATTACTATTACTACTATTACTATTACTTTTACTATTACTACTATTACTACTACTACTACTGTTACTATTACTATTACTATTACTACTATCACTGACTTATTACTACTACTTTTACTACAACTATTACTACTACCACTACTGCTTCCACTTTTACTACTAAAACTTCTAATAGTACTACTGCTATTACTACTATCACTTATTTCTACTACTTTTACTACAATTACTGCTACTATTACTGCTACTATTACGACTACCACTACTATTATTATTATTAAAACTACTATTACTACCACTTTTACTACTAAGACACACAATCAGTACTCCTGCTATCACTACTATCACTACTATCACTACTATCACTACTATTCCTACTGCTACTATGACCCTCCTCACTTTAGCCCCTCCCTCCCGCTGCCGCCCTGATTAATGAGGCTGGCGGCCGGTGATGGAGGGGATTTGAGCTGTTGGACGCTGGAGTTACGTAAGCGCCCGGTGAATGCCACGGGGCACGCGGTCTCTCACAAATCTATTCTGTGCCAGGACACTGCTCTTTACAATCACTATTTATAACAACCAATGCAACATGATGTACGTACTAACGTCCTTTTTAGGAAGAAGGGCGAAGACGTCTGTGATGCTTTGACATTTAGCTTGAGAGATCACAATGTATAGAGATAATAGTCACACACAGAGAGTCCCGAGTATTTGCTCCTCAACCAGAGCTGATTCACACAAGTGCGTACTGTTGTCCCAGGGCAAGGGCACTACACTGAAGATGCGTCCAAATCAGGACTCAAATGTGTGGGTTAGGGTGTGGACTAGATCATGTGAGGTGTGAACTAGGGCTGTGCATTTAATCATATGTATAATTATGATGTATCATTTTTAATTTCTTTTTGCAGAAAGCGAGCAGATATGGGAACAAATCAATCTAAAAGTGATGTGTCCGTCCCGGAGACGCCTGTCATGCTGCAATGTCAAATCAATATGGGAAGGAGTGTCTGGGATGTCTGCCAATGTGGTCCCATAAATTTGGATTTGGCTAGATGTTTTTTTATTTTTTATTTAGTTAATTTGATTGTATTTCTGTTTCTGTCATTTCTTTGTGATTTTAATGCATTTTTCCTGCTGTGAAGCACTTTGAATTGCCTTGTGTATGAAATGTGCTCTACAAATAAACTTGCCTTGCCTTATTTACTCTATTACTATTATTACTCTATACAAAAATGTTGTTATCGAAAATACATTCAACTGCCTCAAGTGCAACTAAAATATTACAAATGAAATACATCCAGTCAGTTCTTTCTCTATAGATACATATTGACAGTATAGAAGTAAGCGTTTTAAATAACTGTGATTTCAATACCCATAATGCACTTAGACCACATGAGAAAACGACGGATACGACTGGCAGAAACAGTTTCAACAGTTTCTTAACAGTCATTTTCAATCTGAAGGTACCGGTCCGAAGAGCTGGGATTTATTCTGGCCTGGGCTGCTTTAATGTAAGTTTGTTTTTTAGTATCCATACTTGTTGAAATGAGTGTCTAGTTTCAATAATAGTTTTTGCATTGATTAGAATCAGATTTGTGATATTTTTGACAGCCCTATGAACAATGTAGCAGTTATTTAGTTTTGTTTTGTCACTTGTTTTCCTTTAAAATAACTTTACTTTAGTGTTTGGTTGCTTAGCCTTTCCTTAGCCTGTCTTTGAGCTTTGAGCTGCATAATATATTTTTTCTCTGTGTTTTTAGCTTCATATTGGCGAGTCATTTTTTACATTTTTGGTTCATTAATTCCATACTTCAGTCCATGCTCCTGCAGCTCGATGACGTCGCACACAACGTCACAAATCCTCCTTTAGTTTATGTGTCTCCGTTTTTATCCAGAGACTCTGATGAGCTCAGATTTCACTAAGGCCAAACATCTGCCTAAGAATAACTCGTCACTCCGTCTGCCGTGGAGCTGGTGACAGGAAAACGAGCAGACGAGCAGACAACACTAATACAATTCAGTCAGATTACACGGGAACCGCAGAGAATCTTCTACGTCAGGGGTGGGCAAACTACGGCCCACCAAACATGCCAAGTGATAATAAAAAAATAAAAAAGTATCTATTTTGTTTTGCCCTCAGGCATCTGTCTGCACTTGTATCCTTCATAAATATGACGTGAAATGAATTCAATGTTTGATTCAATAGCCTATAGTTGACAGAAAAGTGATATTTTATTTGATATTTAATTATTTAGATTTTTTGTTTTTCACACCATTGAACTTTGGATTCGAATATGGCCCTCGGAGGAAAATAATTGCCCATCCCTGTTCTACGCATACATTTGGGATTTTAACACAGGGCCAAAGACATTTCAAAATATTAAACTATAAATTACATAGATCTAATGAAGCAAGTAAAAGAATTGATAAAAATTAAGAAAAAGGTAAACAAATGCTAAAATATAAATACAAACTCTTATTTTTTATATTTTTTATTTATTATTATTATTATTTTCTTTTCTAAATTTTGAAATAAAGAAAAAGGTTTGATATTTGATACAGATTTCAATTCCAAAATGACAAAAAACGCACAATAAACTTTTAAACATTTTCCACACGAGCCCTGCACAATTTTAATATTATATTTGATACAATAAGTTCAGTTTAATTATGCTTAAGTTTCCAGTCTAAAAAAACGTAATGATTAAACCAAGACCAAAGCAAAGTTAAGCATTTGGATGATAAAAAAAACCTGTGCATTTCTGTTGTTGTGATGTATGACGTTTCTTGCAATAGTGATCATTGCGTTAAACAATACTGCAATATTCATATACTGCGCAGAGATAAAGCTCAAAATCATTCTAAAACTGTTCAGAAAAAGTTGCATTTCATTGCGTTCATGTGACAGTTTTCAGTTTGGATACTTGGTCAAATGATGATCTAGAACACACAGGATCAGACCGTATTAGCTCACATTAGCGTTAGCATTTATATGAATTGTGCGGGACAATAATGTACCTGTGACATTCAGCCACATTTAGAACAGCACCACTGCACCGGCCGTTGCCTCACAGAAGCTCTGCACGGATTATGCAGCGTCACCTCTGCCAAAACTACAGAGCCACATGCTAGAGCCAAAATGGCCCCTGTGTAAAAACAGTCAAAATAAGACCAAATCTACAGATATTAAAACATCAAAAGTCGTTCACTTGCCGAATGCTGGTTTTATTTGAGTGCACAGAGTTTAAAACACACTAAACTAGATATAAACTAGACTTAATGACAGAAAAAGGTCCTGGGTTTGATTCCCAGCTCTTTCTGTACAGAGTAATGTATGTTTCCCTCTGCGATATTCACCTTTTACTGCCCTTTTCTCCACAATAATCCATCAGCTTTAACTAAACGCAGAGATTAGATCAAAGAGTCATGGCCACATAATGTCAAAGACTGTGCACCGAGCGAGTTACTTCAAAATATATCTCTCTAGTTGAGTGTTTTTCAAAGTGGGGGTCACAAAGCATGGGATGTGGGTTAAATTATGTCAATGTCAGTTCATTGAAAACCGGATGTTTTAGTGAAATTGGATCAGATAACGCAACAAAACACTAAAATAAAGACAAATAAACTACATTTTAAAAGGTTTACAACTTGAAACTATTAGATACATTTGTCTTATTTTACTGTGAAGGTCCTGATTCAGTTGCAGTCTTATTTTGACGGTGCCGGGCTGAAAAGTTTGCTCTAGTTGAGCCCAGTTTAGGCCTGAATTTGACAATTATTTTAGTATTCGACGAATCTAGGTTATTTCTTGCACTGCTAAATGTATTGTGTGATGGCTTTATGCTTTTGTATCGCTTTGTATGTTTTAATTTTGTTTTTGTCGTAAAGGGCACTCAAGTTTGATTGATTTATGTCATGTTTAGTTGTGTTTAACCTCTTTTTTTCCCCAAAACGCCTGACTAAAATGAGCCCCAGTTCAACCAGAAGCTGTCCCTGACCCTTTGAAGTAGAATCAAATGTCTTTTTGACAATTCCTCTTTGAAAACTGAAGCAAATCTGCCAAAAAAGATAGTGTTATGGACTTAAAGTAAAACAGTCTAGACGGAATCCATGTATTTGTTTTGGGGAACGACAAACTGAGCCGGATTCATCCCAGAATGTTAGATTTGACTGAGAATAAGAGAGTCACAACTTTAATTGTATCGCTCAACAAGCAAAAAATGCATTTTCGTGGCAAAACACCTAAAGGAGAGGCACAAAAAACAGTTTAGTTCCACGTTATAGACTCTTTGAATGGCCCTTTATCTCAGATGCCTTTGCTGTTGCGTCACTTCTCCTCTCTGTCTTTTGATGCCGGGTTCATCGAGTTCAAATCAGCGCCTCTCACAAACCACCATTAAACAACGACACGATGATACAATAATCATATCATGTTTCGATATTTATCACAGCTTTGAGAGGAACACTTTTCTCTGACAGTTGCCGCCACGACATTTTAGCATTTCACAGATTTTATTGTGAGATGTCATTTCGTCATGTTGGCTGCAAAGGATCATGGTCTATGCAGTTCTCGTTGCCCGTCTGCTGCAACAAAAACCAGGCATTTCAGACGCAGAAGCTAAACATTTGACATTGTGAAACGTCTTGATAACATTTGGAGACTTTTTATATTGCGATAACCTGCTGTTGCCAATATTGTCTCATTCCTAACTTCCAGATATCACTCGAGCTGCGTTTACTTTATTTGTACCACCAGAATTGTGTGTTTTTTAAAGGTTGTTGTAAAAGCAGCGTCTCACGTTACAGTCAGTATAATGAATGTTATTACTACATAATAGAATCTAACCTAATAATTTGATTTAAATATACAGTTTTTGCATGTTGTTTTTCAGTTTGTTGCGCTAGTGTAGTTTTGATCATGAAAACTCGTTATGTTTTTGCTTTTCTTTTTATATTTTTCTTAAATACTTTACCATACTATATATAATACCCCTATCTTTTTCCTCATCCTTTGATTTTGATTGCAATATGGGTTTTTTAGCTGTCAGCGCCTAATTATGTATCAAAACCAGGGCTAGTAATCATTATCTTCTCTTTTATAACTTAGATTGTTTTTAATTAGTTCATTTTATTGTATTTCTGTTTCTGTCATTTATGTGCTCTACAAATAAACTTGCCTTGCCTTAAATGGACTATACGGACTCTAAAACACATTCATAAAGACCTTTTTAATACAAATACAGTGGCATTTTTAATTAAAAATGTCAAAAAAGAATAAACAATACACTTAATATGTCAATTCTCTCCATCAGTCTCCATTTTTCAACCTTTATTTGGGTAAATTGTGTTTGGGAAATCCCAATTAAACCGTTTGACAGTCGACTAATGACATTAAACTCATTATGAAACTCTTAAATAAAGTTCCATCTCATCTCAGCACTGTAAAGACTCATAACACCCCCCAAAATGTCCAAATCAGAGTCAAATCCCTGTATTTGGAAGAGCCTGGAGCGCAGAACGTTCCTCCCTCTGCGCTGAGGAGGCAGAAAGACGCTGCTCACGACTTCCTCTGACACCTGTCTGCTCCGGCCGCTATGGCAACCGCGGCTCCGGAAACACGGAGCACGCGCCATCCCCGTCCAGGCCTCCTCAAGGACATCCCAAAAAACAACAAAAAAACACACACACTGGCAAAACGTGCACAAATCTCCCCCTTTCCCCCCCCACGCGAACGACGCAACCGACGGCGCACGGAACCCAGAACGCTCTCATCTGCGAACGTTCCGGGGGACTTCACAGCGTCACGTTCCAGCCGCGTCCTTTACACCGCGCAAACACCACTAAAGGTCACGCAATTACCACTACTGCAACCGCAACGACACGCGCGCGGGGCTTACCTTTTTGAGCTGATCATCCTTCAACTCGGTGAAGTAGTAGGCCAAGAGCTGAGCCGCTATCATCCTGGCGCTGTCAGTGTGTGCAAGAGGAAGGCGAAGAGGAGAAAGCAGCAAAAAGAAGAAAAACGCCTTGATGTGTGTTTAAGCCGTCCCCCCTTTGTCCCCCCCGCGAAACCAAACGCGTCCGAAAGTGATGAATGAAGCGCGTGGCAAGGTTGAGGTTTTTTAGAACGGGAGCGAGCGGAGCGAGGCAAAGCGAGAGACGGACCGGGCCTGTTCTCCCTGCGACAGGCGCGCACAGTGGGGAGCGCAGAGGGGCGGGGCGGCCCGGAGAAGACACGCCCACTCAGTGAAGGGGCGGTGCCTAGATGAGGACGGTGGGTGTGGATAATGCTAGAGGAGGAGAGGGGGCAGAGCGGTGCTGTGGCAGGCGGACATGTTCTGACTGTGAGAGAATCAGATGACCCTCCATGTCTCGTGCATCGTGAGTTATTTTCTCACTGGAATTCACAAAAGTACACGCGTAATATCACTGCAGAATATACGTTTGACCTAATATTGACGTTTGACCTTTTGTTTTTATTTAATTTATTTATTAATTTTATTTTTATCTTTATCTTTTTATTTTATTTAGTTATTTTCCTCCATTTCCTATTAAGATATGAGAGGAATTTTGTTAATAAGAGTTTTTTGTTTTGTTAAGAGATCTTCTATTAAGAGTGTTTTTTAAACTTCCTATAAGTTATCTGTTCTTTTCCTCTGTATCTACTGCGTTGCAACACCGACATTTCCCCATGTGTGGACAATAAAGGAATATCTTATCTTATCTTATATCTTGGTTTGCATTTAATTTTGTGTGCACAGGTAGATGCAATCATAAAAATAGATATGTTTTTGCTTCTCTTCTCGTATTGTTATTCCTTTCCTATATAGTTGGTTTTATGTGTTGCACCTTGATAACGAAAGTTCCCATGTTTGCAAACTTTGTTCAATTACAACGGCAAAAACCCTTTTTTCTGATTCTGAATTACTCAACAAACACTGGGCAAAAACTTCTAATGTTTTTTATTTAACATAATACAAATATATGAGAGTTGAAATAATGTTTAAAGATTCAAAAAAGTAGTTTATTTTTGTAAATTATGCATAAACGTTAACTGGAATTAGTATCACTACTGTGATGTAACTTCTTGTCATTTTCCTCAGATTTTTCAATGTTTTCTCCACAAATACCAACTCGATTAGTGTAAAACTATAATTAGCATGTACAACAGGTATACTTATCATTTGTTGCAGCCCTTGAATTCTACACAGTGACATATAAAAAAAGGCCGTGACTGCAGAGCCGCGGCGCGGTCAAATGGCCTCATGGCTAAACCTAACCCTAACCCTAACCTTAACCTTAACCTTAACCTTAAACTTAACCCTAACCCTAACCTTAACCTTAACCTTAACCCTAACCTTTACCTTAACCTTAACCTTAACCTTAAACCTAACCCTAACCTTAACCCTAACCTTAACCCTAACCCTAACCCTAACCTTAACCTTAACCCTAACCCTAACCTTTACCTTAACCTTAACCCTAACCCTAACCTTAACCTTAACCCTAACCCTAACCCTAACCTTTACCTTAACCTTAACCCTAACCTTTACCTTAACCTTAACCTTAACCTTAAACTTAACCCTAACCCTAACCTTAACCCTAACCTTAACCCTAACCCTAACCCTAACCTTAACCTTAACCCTAACCCTAACCTTTACCTTAACCTTAACCCTAACCCTAACCTTAACCTTAACCCTAACCCTAACCCTAACCTTTACCTTAACCTTAACCCTAACCCTAACCCTAACCTTAACCCTAACCTTAACCCTAACCTTAACCTTAACCCTAACTCTAACCCTAACCCTAACCCTAACCTTAACCCTAACCTTAACCTTAACCCTAACTCTAACCCTAACCCTAACCCTAACCCTAACCCTAACCTTAACCCTAACCCTAACCTTAACCTTAACTCTAACCCTAACCCTAACCTTAACCCGGCGCATCGCATCTCTCGTCTCCCGTAGATTTCCGTCTTCTTCTGAGTCAGCTCGAACAGTCTTTCTCCATCTTCATTTTGTCCCGTACACTGAGGGAACTATATTATGATAGATCAGTAGCACTGAATTATTATGTAAAAAATATATAAAATTAAATATCTAAATAACAGTGATACTGTATATCAGTATGTTCAACCATACTCAATTCATACCATATTCAATTCCTACCATAAATTATGAAAAAGGAGGAAAAAAAGATGTTCTAGAGGAAGATGATATTTAGGGGTCTGATTTTCTGCTTTTACAAAAAATAAGTTGGATACTTCGGCTTCAGTGAAAACAGGTCCTGAAAGAGTCCAGTTTCAGATCCTGGCATGACTGGGACTTCAACATGACCCGAGATTGTCAAGTGTATTTCACCCTGGAGAGACAAAGAGACCACGAGAATGGACTGTTTAGCAAGCTTTATTAGTGAGTTATTTGGCGCTCAGACCCCGGCAGAAGACGTTGCAATCATGGGCACTCCATGATCTATTTGTATTAGATGTCTCCCCCCGGAGCCTGGAGACTGGTGGTGGTAGATGTGAAGAGAAGGTAGAGGATGAGGGGAATGTAGAGGAGGAGCAGGGGAGGTGGTGGGTCGCAGTACGGTTTGAGCGGTCGAACCATCTGCCTGAGGGCTTAAATGCGACCGCCTGGGCGCTGATTGGGAGCGGGGAGGAGTCACTGGGAGGGTTGATTGGGGATGAGGAGCTGGTGCAGGGGCCATGGTGCAGACGTCCCCTGACCTTTCACCCTCCTTCTTTGGCCAGGAAAAACTGCATAACCTCTTTGGGATAAGCGCAGAAACCTGGGAGAGTCCATGGTGAAGGAGGGATCTGACTCTCACAGACGGACAGGCGGGCGCCCGCTTGAGTGCGATGATGGCGCTGGGGAGAGGGGTCCTTCCATGGTGGCCTTGACGTAGATGGGTGGAGTTAGGTCTTCCAGGCTGAATTTACGCAGGCTTCATTACTGGTTTGACTGGGCTGTTCCCACACCTTAAGTTTAATGCCTTTAGATACATTTCCACTCTTTAATTTTGCAGATCCATTGGCATCAAAGTCATGTAAAAACCTTCAAAAACTAGCATAAAAGTCAACTAGAACTACTATAAATCAATCAACTTAGCAGTATCACAAATAGAATATGAAAATATTTTACACTACACACAATACATCAAATTAACAACATTAAACACAAGACCATATTTAACAACTGTAGAATACAATACGGAGCAAAGAGCGGGCTCAGGAGACGAGGTGGTTTTAGATTTTCTCGACCATCGCCATGGTTACGGCCAATAGTAACCAACTCTGTTCAAGAAACAAAGTGACAACTTGTGAGCACTAAACCAGCATTACTGACCTGAGGGTGGGGGGGAGGGTGAGGGGGGATGATGACGCGTGCTTGCCTTTATGACGCGGTCTTGCCCCACCGCCCGTCAGTTTGGAGATTGGAGGAAAGGAGATAGTCTGTACTATAGCTAAACACTGCGGGAATCAATCAAAAAAACACTCTGGGTACATATATGAAGCACAAATAGCAATGTAAGAAGGTTAAAAGCTCTGAAAAGTCGATTTTGCATGTTATGGGACCTTTAATAAGCGTCTTAAACTAACTAACGGAGCGGCACAAGCGGCGACGCACGCGGCGGCTTCGAAGGCTTCAAAAAAAGTCAGCTCTCTTACAGCCGCCTCAATGTTCGGTCTCTCGCGTCTTTAAACTCATTGCGCCGGCTTCAACTTCTGCCGCGCGGAAGACGCGTGCGTCGCTGATGCTCCGGGTGCGCCATTGACAGCGATGTCAGTGTTTACGTCTTTTCTAGCGCGAATTTCGCGATCTATGGAAGGTTTAGGATGGTTTAGATTCTAGAACGTAAAGAACATAGAATGTGAGTGGTAGATTTTTAATGAGTCCAGAACCGAATCACCGGGGTTTCGGTTTTTTTGGACCTGAACCGAAACGTTTTTACAAGTCCAGATCCGGTCCGTCGTAGCGGTACGCATCCCTACCCGAGACAGAGAAAACATTATAGAAATAATAAACAATGTCTCTCGATACTGTAGGCTATTCACCCCATTATTACATTATTATTAATATGTCCAATTTAGAATGTTATGCAAAGGTGATTTGTTTCATTTTGTGCATGTTCATTTTTGTTGAATTTCTCAATTTAAGGCTTTTAGTCAATGTCATTTCTGTTATTATTATAATAGATCTTTTCTACAGTCATGAGATGTCTGCCGTGGCAACAGTATCCTGGTTTCTCTAGCTTTTCTGCTGGTGGCTTCATGCCCAGCCCCCACTGAGGATCTGATTGGATAAACACTGGAGCGTGAGAGTGAGAAGAGGAGGGGGGGAGGAGGGGGGGAAGGGTGCGGAGGGTGGACGTGCAGCGGGGCAGGGCGCAGTGACGTCATGGGGGGGTTTAGTTTAGTTTTTAAATGATGATTGTTTTAAATATTGCCAATTTCCACTCCTGCTCTCTTCATTCATTTAAGTATCAGTTTTCATTATTTGTGAAAAATATCATTACTTATTGTCGACAATGTCATTTTAGTGACTCTTTGTCATATGGACACGTTACTCTACTGCTAGAGCTTTTTATGGGTATTTCTATTGGATGTACTGTTTACTCATTATGTTCAAACCAAGAGGGTTTTCTCTAATAAGCTCCTTCTGCCAACTCCTTTTGAGCACGACCTGGTCAAATAAAAAGAGAGAGCAAAAAGGGGTGACAGAGAAGAGAGAGGAAGAGATGGAGAAAGAGACAGACTGAGGGGAGACAGAGAAATGTAGAGAGACTGAGGTGAAAGGAAGAGAGAGAAGGAGCAAGAGAGTGGGAATGATTGGATGACTTCTTGGGAAGAATTATGGAGTTGTCTCTCAAGGAGATATATATGTATATATATATATATATATATATATATATATATATATATATATATATATATATATATATATATATATATATATATATATATGTGTATATATATATATATGTATATATATATAAATAGAGAGAGAGAGAGAGAGAGAGAGAGCTAAAGGGCATTAGAGACATAAGTGTATCTATTGTGGCCTTCACTGTCAGCTCCTCAAAGCTCCACACATGACTCATGTTTCATGACGATTATCTCATGAAGATTAACCTCTGGTATATATATATATATATATATATATATATA
>NW_027316056.1:8600076-8929569 GCF_026437365.1 Eucyclogobius newberryi
GGAGCTGATTCCATAACACAGGGGCTTGGTAGCTAAACGCTCTACCTCCTACAGTACTTTTAGAGACTCTTGGCACCACCAGAAGGCCGGCATTCTGAGAGCGAAGAGCTCTGTTTGGATGATATGGTTCTATAGCATCTTTGAGGTAGGATGGGGCCATGTCATTTATGGCTTTGTAGGTCAAGAGTAGAATTTTGAATTTGATTCTAGACTCGACGGGGAGCCAGTGAAGAGACTTCAGCACCGGCGTAATGTGCTATCTTCTTTTTGTTCCTGTTAGTAATCTTGCTGCTGCATTTTGAACCAGTTGAAAGCTTTTTATGGAGCTTTTAGGACACGCTGCAAGCAGGAGTTACAGTAGTCTAATCTAGTCGTTACAAATGCATGGATAAGTTTTTCGCATCACTTTTAGGCAGGATTCTTCTGATTTTGGCTCTTGTTGCGCAAATGGAAATAGGCTGTTTTACAAGCTTGATTTATATGAGCTTTAAATGAGAGCTCCTGGTCAAATAAGACTCCAAGGTTTCTTACAGTAGAACTGGAGGCTACACTGACATTGTCCAGTGTGACTATCTGCTCAGATAGAGCGTCTCGTAGATGCTTAGGGCCAAGCACAATGACCTCGGTTTTTTCAGGGTTAAGAAGCAGGTAGTTTTGTGTCATCCAGGTTTTTATCTCCTTCACACAAGTACTAAGTCTGTCTACTTGATCGCTCTGATCAGGTTTCATTGATAAATACAGCTGAGTGTCATCTGCATAGCAGTGGAAGTTAATGTCATGCTTTCTGATAATGTTGCCTAATGGCAGCATATAAAGAGTAAACAGAATTGGACCGAGTACCGAACCCTGTGGCACACCGTAAATTACTTTAGAGCTTGGTGAGGAGCTCTGGTTTACATTAACAAATTGGAACCTATCAGATAGATAGGATTTAAACCAGCTGAGGGCTGTTCCTCCAACACCTACATCACATTCTGACCTCTGCAGTAGAATGTTGTGGTCGATGGTGTCAAACGCTGCGCTGAGGTCCAACAGAACCAGGATTGAGACCAGTCCATCGTCAGCGGCTAATAACAAATCATTTGTGACTTTAACTAGTGCAGTTTCAGTGCTGTGGTGGGCTCTGAACCCAGACTGGAAAACTTCAAATAAGTTATTGTCCTGCAGGTGGCGACAAAGCTGTTTTACTACAACTTTTTCAAGGATTTTAGAGACGAAGGGAAGATTTGAAATAGGTCTGTAGTTTACCAATAGGTCGGGATCTAGATTAGGCTTTTTCAGAAGAGGTTTAATGACTGCATGTTTGAAGGACTGTGGAACATAGCCACTTTCTACTGAAGTATTTATTATATCAAGAATAGGGTCTATAATTAGGGGGAGAATGTCTTTGAGGAGCTTGGAATGGGGTCTAGGACACAAGTTGAGCTTTTAGAGGACATAATGGCTGAAGTTATCTCTGCTTGATCAACAGCTGTGAACCTTTCTAGGTTTACAGGTGGATTTATATGGGACGTTAGATTTACAGCTTGGGCTAGTTCAGGGCTAATAGCGGGGGTAATTTCATCTAATTTATCTCTGATTGTTTTTATTTTATTGTTAAAAAATAGGAGGAAATCATCAGAGCTAAGTGTAGCTGGGATTGAGGGCTCTACTGCACTGTGACAGTTTGTTAGCCTAGCTACAGTGCTGAAAAGGAATTTAGTGTTACTTTTGTTGACTTCTATTAGATTTGAATAATATCTGGTTTGGGCCTTACGCAGAGCCTGCTTATAGGACAGCAGGCAACTTTTCCATGCTTTTAGGGATTCTTCGGTGTGAGAGCGACGAAATAATCCCTCTAACTTTCTAACTCTTTGTTTATGTGAACGCAGTTCTTGGTTGTACCATGGGGAGGCGCGCTTTGGCCTAATGACCTTCTGTTTTAACGGCGCGACAACGTCAAGAGCAGACTTCAGAGAATTCATGGTCAAGTCGACAAATTGATCACTTAAACTGGGACTAAAGCTGTTCTCAGCAGGATCACATGACATGATCACATGACATGATCACATGACATGTCACTGAATATTGGCTCTATTATTTCTTTGAATTTTGAGATAGATTTTTCAGATATTGTCCTTTTCATTATAACTTTATTTTGTGGGACTGGATGATCTTTAAGAATAAACTGAAAGGTAATTAGGAAATGATCTGACAATATAGGGTTTTGAGGGAGGACAATGAGGTCACTAATCTCTGTTCCATACGTTAGGACAAGATCCAGAGTGTTCTTATGAGTGTGAGTCGCTTTATTTACATTCTGAGTGAAACCAATGCTGTCTAACAAGGCGCTGAAGGCATTACTGAGAGCGTCATCACTCATGTTCACGTGGATATTAAAGTCTCCAACTATAACTATTTTATCCCAGGCTAACACTAAGTTTGATATAAAGTCAGAAAACTCTGTTAAAAACTCTGAATAGGGACCAGGGGGTCGGTAGATAACTATGAACAGAACTCCTTTTTGGTTTTTCATATTAGGACATGTGATCGACGGCATAAGGCTTTCAAATGAGTGAAAGATCACTGAATGAAGAAGATCAAAGAATGAAGAAGATCTATGTTATAGTCACTAATTAATTCATTAACTAAGAGCGATTTGGAGGAAATTGCTCTAATGTTTAGCAGTCCACATTTTACGTGTTTATTCATTTGTGTATTTGTGTCATTTGTGATTGTTATTTTCCTTAAGTTATTTGGTCTGACGCCTGAAACATTTTTTCTGAGATGTGACTTTTTGGCATTATTTGTACGAGGAACACGAGGGACACACACAGTCTCTATCTGTCTTGAATCTAAACACTTCACATGTAACAGAACGGGCGAGAGTTCAACGACAGAGGAGCGTCTTGAACTGCTGCTCTGCACCTGGGGCTCAGTAGGGTATTCAACTCGCACCTCCGGGAGAGCTTCTCCCATGTCCCGGGGAAGGTTGGGGACATTGAGTCCGAGTGGACCATGTTCTCCGCCTCCATTGTTGATGCGGCTGCTCGGAGCTGTGGTCGCAAGGTCTCCGGTGCCTGTCGTGGCGGCAACCCCCGAACCCGGTGGGGGACACGGGAAGTAAGGGATCCGTCAGACTGAAGAAGGAGGCCTATCAGGCCACTCTGGCTTGTGGGTCTCCGGAGGTCATCGACGGGTATCGGCAGGCCAAGCGAGCCGCGGCTCGTGCTGTCGCAGAGGCAAAAACCCGGGCCTGGGAGGAGTTCGGGGAGGCCATGGAGGAGGACTATCGGTCGGCACCAAAGAAATTCTGGCAAACCGTTCGGCGCCTCAGGAGGGGGAAGCAGTGCCTCACCAACACCGTTTACGGTGCGGGTGGAGGCCTGCTGACCTCGACTGGGGATGTCGTCGGACGGTGGAAGGAATACTTTGAGGATCTCCTTAATCCCTCAGTCACGTCTTCCGAAGAGGAAGTAGAGACCGGGGACTCGGAGGCTGGCTCATCCATCACCCAAGCTGAAGTCACTGAGGTTGTTCGCAAACTCCTCGGTGGCAGGGCTCCGGGGGTGGATGAGATCCGCCCTGAGTACCTAAAGTATCTGGATGTTGTAGGACTGTCTTGGTTGACACGTCTCTGCAACATCGCGTGGCGTTCGGGGACCGTGCCTCTGGACTGGCAGACCGGGGTGGTGGTCCCTCTGTTTAAGAAGGGGGACCGGAGGGTGTGTTCCAACTACAGAGGGATCACACTCCTCAGCCTCCCGGGTAAGGTCTATTCCAAGGTACTGGAGAGGAGAATCCGACCGATAGTCGAACCTCGGATTCAGGAGGAGCAGAGTGGTTTCTGTCCCGGTCGTGGAACACTGGACCAGCTCTATACCCTCCATCGGGTGCTCGAGGGTTCATGGGAGTTTGCCCAACCAGTCCACATATACTTTGTGGATCTGGAGAAGGCTTTCGACCGTGTCCCTCGGGTTGTCCTTTGGGGGGTGCTCCGGGAGTACGGGGTCCGGGGCCCTTTGCTCAGGGCTGTCCGGTCCCTGTATGACCGGAGCAGGAGCTGTGTTCGCATTGCCGGCAGTAAGTCAGACCTGTTCCCAGTGCATGTTGGACTCCGCCAGGGCTGCCCTTTGTCACCGGTTCTGTTCATAATTTTTATGGACAGAATTTCTAGGCGCAGTCAGGGGTCGGAGGGTGTCCGGTTTGGGGACCACAGGATTCCATCTCTGCTGTTTGCAGACGATGTTGTCCTGATGGCTCCATCAAACCCGGACCTGCAACATGCACTGGGACGGTTTGCAGCCGATTGTGAAGCGGCTGGGATGAGAATCAGCACCTCCAAATCCGAGGCCATGGTTCTCGACCGGAAAAAGGTGGCTTGCCCTCTCCAGGTGGGTGGGGTGTCCTTGCCCCAAGTGGAGGAGTTCAAGTATCTCGGGGTCTTGTTCACGAGTGAGGGAAGGATGGAGCGTAAGATCGACAGGCGGATCGGTGCATCGGCTGCAGTGATGCAGTCGCTGCATCGGACCGTTGTGGTGAAGAGGGAGCTGAGCCGAAAGGCAAAGCTCTCTATTTACCGGTCGGTCTACGTTCCTACCCTCACCTATGGTCATGAGCTTTGGGTCATGACCGAAAGAACAAGATCGCGGATACAAGCGGTCGAAATGAGTTTCCTCCGCCGTGTGGCTGGGCGCTCCCTTAGAGATAAGGTGAGGAGCTCGGCCACACGGGGGGAGCTTGGAGTAGAGCCGCTGATCCTCCACGTCGAGAGGAGCCAGCTGAGGTGGCTCGGGCATCTGTTCCGGATGCCTCAGGCATGTCCCACCGGGAAGAGGCCCCGGGGAAGACCCAGGACACGCTGGAGAGACTATGTCTCTCGGCTGGCCTGGGAACGCCTCGGGATCCCCCCGGAGGAGTTAGAGGAAGTGTCTGGGGAGAAGGAAGTCTGGGAGTCCCTGCTCAGACTGCTGCCCCCGCGACCCGGCCCCGGATAAGCGGCAGAAAATGGATGGATGGATGGATGGATGGATGGATATTATTATTTTTCATTTTTCCAAATAAAAAGAAACATAAAACAACAAAAGGCCCAGAGAGAGAAAAAAAAAGGGTGACATTGAAAATAAGAATTTAGCAAAGTACGGCATCCAAAGAAGAAGAAAGTTACGGTCAAAAGGTCCAAAATAAAAGCCCCATTTTGTCCAGTTTCAAGTTCTGTTTGTATGTGATTTTTTTGTTCTTCTTCTTTGTCCGTTTGTCAGTTATGGTGTCGTCAGCGCAGTTTGTGTCAAAGATTTTTTTGTGATGGCCTTTTCCCAGCCATCAGAAGTATGTTCCAAAGGTATCCATGTATACTGTCCAAGGCAGGAGTTTTGAGGCCCAAATAGTTACATACATAGTTACATCGTTCTGAAATTAAGTGAAACGATGGTGTCCAAAAGAGGCTGTGACTTGTTCATTTTGTCCAATATTAGTGTAAAACAGGACAGTCCCAGGACATAGTGGTTGACCTCCTGCTGCCACACCTTCTCCAACATTCAGCCTTTCCCTGTGAATAATGAGCACTTTGACATGATGTTATACAAAAATATCAAAAACAGATTCTCTTCACAATAGGACTGTGTGAGAAGTGAAGCTGTTTGTACAGTGACTATAAAACAAGTAAAAAACAGAATCACATTGTGTTAATCACAGTGTAATCAAGGTCTTCATTCAATCCGGGGCGTTTAGTGGCTTCAAATCTAGAATGTTTCTCGTTGCTGCCGTTTTTTGGCTCCGTTTGCTTCCAGTATGTGGTCTATTCACGGATGTCACCTTTTCAAATTATTAATGTCATGCCCAAAACAACAATGAAGTCCTAAATTGTCTTTCCTTCCGCATTACTGCTCCACAACATGTGACCTGCTTTTTGAACTCAATGATCAATTTGACCCAAAAAAAGGCTATTTTTGAGGAAAGGCTGAGCAGAAAGGGCTTATTTTTGCCTCTAAAACTGTCATATTACTTATAATTTAACTAAAAAAGACTTAAATCAAGTTTATGTTAATTAAGTTGATAGAAAAGTGACAATTTTATAAGTAAGTCTTCTTCTGAAATGTCACGATTATCTTTTTCTTGTTGTAGTTATCATATTGTGATCAATATAGTCCCGATTATCTAATAACTTGACATCCATGTGCTTGAAGACCGGCTGGGTCGTTATTGTGGAAGTGTCTGGCCATGGGATAGTTTGTGTTGCCAGTGCAGATGGCGACTTTAGCCCTTTTATAGTGACAAAGTCTGTTTTCTCTCCACGACATCTCTGTTAACCCACCGCATTGTCTTCTGACCAGCTTTGTTAGTGAAGTAGGACAAGTCGGTTGCATTTGACCTAACCCCCTCAACTTTCCCTGCGCCTCTTGCCCATTATCTCCTCACGCTCCGATAACCTTCTGTCCAAACTCACTCAGGGGTCAGGGGTCAGGGGTCATCGCTCTCAGGAATCCAGGAAGTTCATGGTGTGTGTCGCGTATTCACAGGACACTTTTTCCACATACAATGACAACACAAAGCAGGCAATTTCCTCTCATCACGCCATTTGTCAAAGACGCAGAAGATCCATCACCATCATGAATAATACCAGAGCGGAAATGATTAATCGACTCATTCTGACCTTTGGACTATAAATAATAATCATAGTTGTATTTTGATGCTTGTAATTGACTTAACCAACTCTAAAACACGCACAAAAAGACCTCCTTTTATAGCAAAGACAGCGCCATTATTGAATCAAAATGTAAAAGACTGTAGCACTTAGAATACAAAAATGGATCACTTTTGATTGCCCACTACTGACAAATGTTTAGTTTTAGGCACTCGTGAAAACACCAGGTATCACTGGCCTCACTAACATAAAGCTTTACAAAGAAGTTTCTTATTTTAAGTTACGTGACATCAACACAAATTCATTCATAGCTACTGTAACTGTTTACAGTCTGGTGACTGGTTAATTAGTCCTATATACTGTAGATATTCTAACAGTTTGGACTGGTGAAGTGAAAAGTAGTTTTTTGGGGGACATATGTGAAATTAAGAACAAAATGTGCTATTTTCAGAACACTTTAAACTATTTTAAACGCTCTATAAACTGTAAAGTATAAAGTTTATTTGAAAACATTTGAATATACTGGTTTACGGAAAGTAAAAATAATTAACCGATTACTCGATTAATCAAAGACAATAATCGATAGGTTACTCGATTACTAAAATAATCAATAGCAAAAGCCCCACACGAGAGCAGGCTGCTGCGGTTACCCCGATCTGAAGAGTCAAGAAGAAGAGACAAGAAGACAGAGTAATAAACAGCACCAAAAAGCGTTCTGCGCGAATTTGAAAAATGTTTAAAGGCTCTTAACTTGCTTTGTAATTATCCAAAATGGCACAGTTTTAGAGCATTAGCTGTTATTAAAGTTTGTCATAAATCTTAAGTCTTACAGTGCTTTTGCCTGCAGGAGAAGTTACCAAAGAACACGTTCAGACACGGTGGACTAAAGCACAGCATTGAGCTGTTTTGCAATGTTTCTTTTCACATTTATTGTTGTGTTTTTTCTCCCAAGAGGTTTAATACGGGTGAGCACTGATAGTTTCCATTGCATTTGTGTGTTAGTCAAACAAAACCCGGGGTGAAATGTGCCAAAAGCAGCAGTTTGAACTGAAAGCGCTGGAAGATGTGGTTCGTACAAATGACCACAAGGTGGCAGTGAGTGCTAGGATTTAAGCTCAATCGTTAAACTGATTATTTCAGTTTTACTTTGAATTACTGTCCATGGATTGCAGAATGAAGATACATTGGGTTTAAAATGGTTTCGATAGCAATTTAACCATTTCAAACCAAAATGTTAAAGTCCTCAAAATGTTGTCTATTTGTCTAAATAAATGTTTGATGTACAAGTCGGTTTGATCCCTCATTCATCCAGGAGTGTTCCTTTGATTTACACTGTTAATGACTACGGTCCTCAGGTTTCATCATTCTGAAACCCAATTTTAAATTGTAGAATTAAAGAAGGCATAATTATCAGTGCTGCTGCTCCCATACGCACATAACACGCAGTGCCGAGGGCATCAGGGGCCCCGAGGCCCCTAGGACTCGAGTGATGTCGCCTCTCTCTAAACTGAGCTGGATGTGTCCTGGCCATGGAGCTGAGACCAGAGCGTGCTGAGAGACATGACAGACAGGAGCGCAGACAGGAGCGCAGACAGGAGCGCAGACACGAGTGCAAACAGGAAGCAGACAGGAGCGCAGACAGGAGCGCAGACAGGAGCGCAGATATGAATGCACACATGAGCGCGAAAAGGAAGTAGACAGGAGCGCAGACACGAGCGCAGACACGAGCGCAGACAGGAAGCAAACAGGAGCGCAGACACGAGCGCAGACAGGAAGTAGACAGGAAGTAGACAGGAGCGCAGACAGGAAGTAGACAGGAACGCAGACAAGAGCGCAGACACGAGCGTAAACAGGAAGCAGACAGGAAGTAGACAGGAGCGCAGACAGGAAGTAGACAGGAACGCAGACAAGAGCGCAGACAAGAGAGCAGACACGAGTGCAGACACGAGCGCAGACAGGCAGCAGACATGAGTGAAGACAGGAAGCAGACAGGAGCGCAGACACGAGCGCAGACAGGAAGCAAACAGGAGCGCAGACACGAGCGCAGACAGGAAGCAGAAACGAGCGCAGACAGGAAGTAGACAGGAGCGCAGACACGAGCGCAGACACGAACGTAAACAGGAAGCAGACAGGAAGTAGGCAGGAGCGCAGACAGGAAGTAGACAGGAACGCAGACAAGAGCGCAGACAGGAGCGCAGACAGGAGAGCAGACAGGCAGCAGACATGAGTGAAGACAGGAAGCAGACAGGAGCGCAGACAGGAGCGCAGACAGGAGAGCAGACAGGAAGCAGACACAAGGGGAGACAGGAGCGCAGACAGGAGCGCAGACAGGAAGCACACAGGAGCGCAGATAGGAAGCAGACATGAGTACAGACAGGAGCGCAGACACGAGCGCAAACAGGAAGCAGACAGGAAGCAGACACGAGCGCAGACACGAGCGCAGACAGGAGCGCAGACACGAGCGCAGACAGGAAGCAATAGCAATACCTTGCTCTATTGGGACAGAGACCTTTTGTCTAATATTGATGTAATATTCCCCCCTCGCTGGGGGGGAAAGAGCCTGAGCTTGTGCGGGAGGTTGAGCAATACCAACTAGATATAGTCGGCCTCACCTCCACGCACAGTTTGGGCTCTGGAACCCATCTCCTCGAGAGGGGCTGGACGCTCCACTTCTCTGGTGTTGCCCGTGGGGAGAGGCGGCGGGCTGGTGTGGGCTTGCTTATAGCCCCTCAGCCGCCACGTGTTGGAGTTCACCCCAGTGAACCAGAGGGTCGCGTCCCTCCGCCTTCGGGTGGAGGACAGGTCTCTCACTGTTGTGGCGGCCTACGGGCCGAACAGCAGTGCAGAGTACCCGGCCTTCTTGGAGTCCTTGGGAGGAGTACTGAACAGTGCACCGACCGGGGACTCCGTTGTTCTACTGGGGGACTTCAACGCCCATGTGGGCAATGACAGTGACACCTGGGGAGGGGTGATCGGGAAGAACGGCTTCCCCGATCTGAACCCGAGCGGTGTTCAGTTATTGGACTTCTGTGCTAGCCACGGTTTGTCCATAACGAACACCATGTTCAAGCACAAGGGTGTCCATCAGTGCACATGGCACCAGGACACCCTAGGCCGGAGGTCAATGATCGACTTTGTTGTCGTGTCATCTGACCTCCGGTCGCGTGTCTTGGACACTCGGGTGAAGAGAGGGGCAGAGTTGTCAACCGATCACCACCTGATGGGGAGTTGGATCCGCTGGCGGAGGAGGAAGCCGGACAGACTTGGCAGACCCAAGCGCATTGTGAAGGTCTGTTGGTAAGGTCTTGTGGAGCCCTCTGTCAGTAGGGTATTCAACTCGCACCTCCGGGAGAGCTTCTCCCATGTCCCGGGGAAGGTTGGGGACATTGAGTCCGAGTGGACCATGTTCTCCGCCTCAATTGTTGATGCGGCTGCTCGGAGCTGTGGTCGCAAGGTCTCCGGTGCCTGACGTGGCGGCAACCCCCGAAACCGGTGGTGGACACCGGAAGTAAGGGATGCCGTCAGACTGAAGAAGGAGGCCTATCAGGCCACTCTGGCTTGTGGGTCTCCTGAGGTCATCGATAGGTATCGGCAGGCCAAGCGAGCCGCGGCTCGTGCTGTCGCAGAGGCAAAAACCCGGGCCTGGGAGGAGTTCAGGGAGGCCATGGAGGAGGACTATCGGTCGGCACCAAAGAAATTCTGGCAAACCGTCCGGCGCCTCAGGAGGGGGAAGCAGTGTCTCACCAACACCGTTTACGGTGCGGGTGGAGGCCTGTTGACCTCGACTGGGGATGTTGTCGGACGGTGGAAGGAATACTTTGAGGATCTCCTTAATCCCTCAGTCACGTCTTGAGAGGAAGTAGACAAGTAGACAAGAGGAAGTAGAGACCGGGGACTCGGGCTGACTCATCCATCACCCAAGCTGAAGTCACTGAGGTTGTTCGCAAACTCCTCGGTGGCAGGGCTCCGGGGGTGGATGAGATCCGCCCTGAGTACCTAAAGTATCTGGATGTTGTAGGACTGTCTTGGTTGACACGTCTCTGCAACATCGCGTGGCGTTCGGGGACCGTGCCTCTGGACTGGCAGACCGGGGTGGTGGTCCCTCTGTTCAAGAAGGGGGACCGGAGGGTGTGTTCCAACTACAGAGGGCTCACACTCCTCAGCCTCCCGGGTAAGGTCTATTCCAAGGTACTGGAGAGGAGAATCCGACCGATAGTCGAACCTCGGATTCAGGAGGAGCAGAGTGGTTTCTGTCCCGGTCGTGGAACATTGGACCAGCTCTATACCCTCCATCGGGTGCTCGAGGGTTCATGGGAGTTTGCCCAACCAGTCCACATGTACTTTGTGGATCTGGAGAAGGCTTTCGACCGTGTCCCTCGGGGTGTCCTTTGGGGGGTACTCCGGGAGTACGGGGTCCGGGGCCCTTTGCTCAGGGCTGTCCGGTCCCTGTATGACCGGAGCAGGAGCTGTGTTCGCATTGCCGGCAGTAAGTCAGACCTGTTCCCAGTGCATGTTGGACTCTGCCAGGGCTGCCCTTTGTCACCGGTTCTGTTCATAATTTTTATGGACAGAATTTCTAGGCGCAGTCAGGAGTCGGAGGGTGTCTGGTTTGGGGACCACAGGATTCCATCTCTGCTGTTTGCAGACGATGTTGTCCTGATGGCTCCATCAAACCCGGACCTGCAACATGCACTGGGACGGTTTGCAGCCGAGTGTGAAGCGGCTGGGATGAGAATCAGCACCTGCAAATCCGAGGCCATGGTTCTCGACCGGAAAAAGGTGGCTTGCCCTCTTCAGGTGGGTGGGGAGTCCTTGCCCCAAATGGACGAGTTCAAGTATCTCGGGGTCTTGTTCACGAGTGAGGGAAGGATGGAGCGCGAGATCGACAGGTGGATCGGTGCAGCGGCTGCAGTGATACAGTCGCTGCATCGGACCGTTGCGGTAAAGAGGGAGCTGAGCCGAAAGGCAAAGTTCTCTATTTACCGGTCGCTCTACGTTCCTACCCTCACCTATGGTCATGAGCTTTGGGTAGTGACCGAAAGAACAAGATCGCGGATACAAGCGGTCGAAATGAGTTTCCTCCGCCGGGTGGCTGGGCGCTCCCTTAGAGATAAGGTGAGGAGCTTGGCCACACGGGGGGAGCTCGGAGTAGAGCCGCTGCTCCTCCACGTCGAGAGGAGCCAGCTGAGGTGGCTCGGGCATCTGTTCCGGATGCCTCCTGGGCGCCTCCCTCGGGAGGTGTTTCAGGCATGTCCCACCGGGAAGAGGCCCCGGGGAAGACCCAGGACATGCTGGAGAGACTATGTCTCTCGGCTGGCCTGGGAACGCCTCGGGATCCCCCCGGAGGAGTTAGAGGGAGAGTCTGGGAGAAGGAAGTCTGGGAGTCCCTGCTCAGACTGCTGCCCCCGCGACCTGGCCCCGGATAAAGCGGCAGAAAATGGATGGATGGATGAATGATGTAATATGAATTAAATAACAGTTTTGCTGTCATATACTGTTTACTATTTTCAATCTCCTGTATTCTTGCATAGCAACTGTAACCGTGATGTCAGGACGCAGTGTCATGAAAGCCAAGATTCTAGAACATTAATTTACACACCCTTCCGTACAGCACATTCTTCTTCTTTGGTGTTTCTTCCTCTGCGTTATATGGTAGTTGGTATCCATAGTGTCACATGACCGCCATGTTTTAGACTCTTCAGCCCTTTCAGTTGGCTGCCAACTACCATTGAAAGCAACACAACAACACAACAACACAACAACACAACAACAACAATGTTTAATGTTGTAAGTGTGCTTTATAAATAAACTAACATTGACATTAAGTTATGTTGAGCAGTTGACTTCAGTCGAGTGCGTTCACCTGTCGTGAAATTGCTGACTAAGTGTTTGAATATTCAATTCAAGATGGCGACCATTAAAGGCTCGGATCATGGTTCAAGTCCAGTGATGTTTGACACTGACCTGGATGTTTCGGAGGAGGAGGGGCCGGCGTACTCTCACACTCCAAAGTATTTGAGTGACACTCTTACTCTTCAGAACCTCCAAATCCTCAAAGAAAGAGTTCATCACTTCCTGGACTCACCGCCTCAAACTTCTTCCAGAGCACCCAGTGTGCCCTTCCTGCCCAGCCCGGAGGAACTGGCCAGCAGCCCCCGCATCAACGACGAAATCCTCCCCGAAATCTGGTCACAACTTTCCCCCACGTCCAGCCCTCCGCTCGCACCGCCAGATTGCGATTCCCATAATGCACAAGCTGAAACGAGGACTTTGAAAAAGCGCCGTCCTCTCAGTAAGATCCCCGTGAGTTTGTCCGCGATGAAGAAGGCGCTGGGCTCAAGGAAATATAACAAGTCAAGCACAAGTCTCCCCAAAGCCAGGCCATGGTCGCCCAAACCCAGTGAGAAACAGAACCAGACTGCTCTGGTCAGGTAAGGCCGAACGCTCACGCCGATCATCACATAACATCAAGCTCGTGTTTAAGATAAGATAAGATAAGATATTCCTTTATTGTCCACACATGGGACATTTTGGTGTTACAATGCAGTAGATACAGAGGAAAAGGACAGATAACTTATAGGACAAGAGTCCTACTTAATAGGGAATGGAGGGGGGGAAATAAATAAATAAAATAAAGATGAAATAAAATAAAATAAAAATAGCTGGCATAAGACAAATAATACTATTAATAATGGTAAAGTAAACACTCTTATTTACTTATTTATCAACTGACTGACGATTTAAAGGAGACATGTTACTCAAAATGGACTTTTAAGAGCTTTTAACCATGTTTTGTGCTGCATTTTAGGTGCTGTTTTTCCAAAAAAATTCTCAACCGCTAAAACAATCATTAGTTGTAGCCCTCGTAGATTAGAATGTTGAAGCAGACAAAAGCACTCGTCTTCTTTAATAAGATAAGATAAGATATTCCTTTATTGTCCACACATGGGGAAATGTCGTTTTAATTTGAACTCTTTTCAGAGGATTTTCCAATGTATTTCCAATGTAATGTATGTTTTATGTGTCGTCAGAGTGAACCTTATAACATTGATAAAAGCACATATCTTGATTTAACACATCGCCTTGAATACAACTCTCTTGTTACCTTCTTTTGTGGTTCTTGTTATTCCCCAGCCCCCGGGTTCCCAGCACGCACCGGCCGGACCTATCAAAAGTGAAGCCCAGAGTTCAATTCCCCAAAGACGGCTACACTCCCCCAAAGAGCCGGCACACCCCGCGGAGCGACATGTCCCCGGCCAACAGCGCGACCCTAGTCCTGCTCAACCCTTTAGACGCACCGGACCCCAAGGGCGAGGAGGAGACCCGAGCCGCGATCTCCATCCTCGCCCCAGAGTTCGAGTACAAGCTGCAGGTCATATCTCTGATGAAGGAGCTGCAGGTAAAGTCTACACTTCCACTCAGACAAATGAGATACATGCCGAAAATGTCTCTATAATAAAGTACTTGGATAACAAATAGCGACTGTGTAATGCATTGCTTGGAATAAGTTTTCTATGTCCGTCTCTCTGCAGAAGGACAACACCAGGCTGAGGCTGAAGTGCCTGGAGAGGATGTCCACCATCAATCAGCTGCGTCTGGAGGCAAAGGTACCGGCCGAGCTCATCTGTCATTGTCCGAGTCGCTTTGTGTTTGTGTGAAATGCTCTTGAGTCGAGCTGAACTGTCTTTTCATGTGACACGCTGACGATTGCATCCTTTCCTTTAACTTTCATTGTATTTTTTTTCATCTTTTAACGATTATATTTATCTCTTAACGCTTCAAACTGTACTCCCCTCCATAGAGCCGGCGTCCCCCCGGGAGCGGCTCTCTGTCCCCCGAGCCTCGTCTGACCGAGAGCGAGGGCGAGGGCCCGGCTGCGCTCTTCTTTGTCCCCTCAGAAGTCAGCTCCAGGTTGCAGGCCATATCTCTGATGAACGAGCTGCAGGTGAAATCTACACTTCATCTGTGGATAAAGCGCGGCACCAGCTCTTTAAACACTCAAACACTTAGAAAGGAGAGTTTTTAATGAAGAGTAGTGAACTTTTGTAGTGACGAGAATCAATTCGATCAATGGCATCGTCAAATCCTCTTATAAATCCAGTTCTTTAATCCTTGTGTCGTCATGTATCTAGTATTATCTCATTTGTTTTACCAAATGAGACTATTTAAGCAGACATTTACAATACATAATGAATAAAACTACAATGGTAAAACATTTTAAATAATGGAAAACAAAACCTGCAGCTCAATTTCAGAAAGAAAATCTCTCCTGAATATTTGCAGTTCCTCTGTACAGTCATCCGTGGTCAACCGCCCACTCTGCTTAGCTCAAACAACTGAATTAAACATCTTTGGCTGTTTGGAATTGTTGCTATACATTGACATTCTAAATATCCAGGAATCCATTAAGTACATGATTTGACTTGACATGATTTGACTTCAGACTCTGGAATACGTTTCTTTGTTTTATCCTTGTAATGTCTTTGTTAAACTCCGTCTCTCTGCAGGAGGAAAACTACAGGCTGAAGCTCAAGTGCGACGAGAGTTTGATCACCATCGATCAGCTGCGTCTGGAGGCAAAGGTAACGCGGAGCTCGTCTCTCATCGTCGCTTTGTGTTTGTGTGAAATGCTCTTTTCATGTGACACACCGACGATTGCATCCTTTCTTTTAACTTGTGTACAGTTCTGGACATGGCAGACTGTGACCTTTTTCAATCAGTCATATCATTTAATAGATTTTAATAATTTTATTGACAATAGTACTGGCCTTATTTCAGTAAGAAGACCACTGTTTTCATGCTTCAGTTCTTTCCCGCTGCAGACGAGAAGCAAACTGATTGAAACTACTGCTCACTGACTTTATGCATCTACAATGGGCTCACTCAGTAGAGCTCTCAAAAAATCATAGAATGTATAAGTTTCCCTGCTTATTAATACTAGATTTATAAGTTAAAAAAAACATATAGAAACAATAAGTGGGTAATATGGATCAAAGTAAAGCTTATGAAGAGTTCTAGTTGTTGCCAAAACATGAATTATTAATCATATAGCTCAGGGGTGGGCAAACTGCGGCCTGCGGGCCACATACAGCCCATTTGTCTTTATAATCCGGCCCGCCAAAGATGCCAAGATTTTTTTTTTTTTAAACTAATATTTTTTTAATTTTTCTATTTTGCCCTCAGGCATCTGTCTGCACTTGTATCCTTAATAAATATGACGTGAAATGAATTAAATAATAGATTCAATAGCCCATATTTGGCGGAAAAGTGATATTTTATTTGATATTTAATTACATTTTGTATTTTTTTTTTTCACACCAATGATCACGGGCCGGCCCTCCGCTACTTGCCTGGTTTCGAATATGGCCCTCGGAGGAAAATAATTGCCCACCCCTGATATGGCACATTACGATAATAACATAATTGATATTTGACTCCTAAATGGTCCCGTGCACCTTGTAGCGTGCCATGTTCCTGTGAGTGTGACTGTTTGCTCTCAGGAGAAGCTGAAGCACAGCGGCGTCAGAACACAGGCCCCCAGACCCGAGACCCTGGACCACCCTCGTCCTCAGAGAGCAGAGTTCAGCCGCTCGTCCTCCTCACAGACCCGAGCGCAGCACCAACAGCACCAACAGCACCCACAGCACCAACAGCACCAGCAGCACCAACAGCACCAACAGCACCCACAGCACCAACAGCACCAACAGCACCCACAGCACCCACAGCACCAGCAGCACCCACAGCACCCACAGCACGGTGCGGAAAGCTCCAGACAACTTTTAGGATTCATTGTAACAAAGCGATCATTGAAAATAATCTAGTTTAGGAGAAAAAAAGCTGATTCGGTCAATGTGAACTGAATACATTTGACTGAATACAACAAGAATACATTTTGTGATTAGATTAGAATATTATTTTGGCCAATATTCTCAGCAGACACGAGCGCAGACAGGAAGTAGATAGGAGCGCAGACAGGAAGTAGACAGGAGCGCAGACAGGCAGCAGACAGGAAGTAGACAGGAGCGCAGACAGGAAGTAGACAGGAGCACAGACAGAAGCGCAGACAGGCAGCAGATATGAGCGCAGACAGGAGCGCAGACAGGAGCGCAGACAGGAGCGCAGACAGGAGCGCAAACAGGAGCGCAAACAGGAAGCAGACAGGAGCGTAATCAGGAAGCAGAGAGTAGCGCAGACAGGAAGCAGACAGGAGCGCAGACAGGAGCGCAGACAGGAGCGCAAACAGGAAGCAGACAGGAGCGCAAACAGGAAGCAGACAGGAGCGTAATCAGGAAGCAGAGAGTAGCGCAGACAGGAAGCAGACAGGAGCGCAGACAGGAGCGCAGACAGGAGCGCAAACAGGCAGCAGATATGAGCGCAGACAGGAAGCAGACAGGAGCGCAGACAGGAGCGCAGACAGGAGCGCAAACAGGAAGCAGACAGGAGCGTAATCAGGAAGCAGAGAGTAGCGCAGACAGGAAGCAGACAGGAGCGCAGACAGGAGCGCAAACAGGAAGCAGACAGGAGCGCAAACAGGAAGCAGACAGGTAATATACAGTTGGCATACTGTGCATTATCTATCTTAATCTGGTTAAAACTGCGAAAGGTAAGAAACTGTACTAATCCATATTTAAAAGCAAACTCATTGACTAGAATAATAAGTAGTGTCTTTACCTGCCCTAGAAACAACAATTAAACTCAGAACCTGAAGTATAAAACTATCTTGCAGTATAGTTTCATGTTTTTGTCGCTTTTTGCATGTACGACTTTGTTTCTTCTACAGAAAGTCCTCCGTCTTCCACATCCTCTTCCTTGAAAAGGTTTACAGACCTTATTGACACACTGCGCTCACAGGCTCAGACCTTTCTACAAAATGTAAGCGGTTTGACTGATCCTGACCTTCACCATAGTCACTACTTTTCTTTAACTTATAGCCAAACCTGAGCCTGTTTAAGTTCATATCTGAACTTAAACCACACTGTTGATCTGAAGCTGAAGTGTCTGTTGCAGGTGGAGCCGTGTGAGAGGAAAGAGCAGATGGAGGTGAACACTTCAAAATAATGTTATCAGATACATCATTGGATTTGTATGAGCATTTAACCATGTAATCATTGTTTTCTTTCATCATTAGGCCACAGTTGTTTTATTACTTGGTTTACAGATCCGCCGCACTTATAAATAAAATAAATTATTATCCATTTTTTTTATAAAGAACCACCGACAACGCAAAATAGCTTTAAATGAAATATAAATAGCGGTATTAAGTCACCCAGAAGAAAAATCTTTTGAAATTGAAATTATATTTATATTTCGCCCGCCTGTTCAATACATTTCATTTGAAAATCCATAAACCAAGTAATAAAATAACTGCGGCCTTAGATTACTATTATTTGTGTTTTGATCGGGTATATTATCTCAAAATGCTGCATAAAAAGAGCTGATCAAAAATAAACATGGGACAAAGATAATATGGAAACTCAAGCACTTGCAAGTATCTGGGCTTGTGCAATTCAAAAAAAATGTGCCAAATCGTGTAATGATGTAATGCCCTTTGACCTTGTAAACTGCTCATTTTTGGAGAATAATCAGTGGGTTCAAAGATTTGTAATTGATGTTCTTTTCCTGTCCACTCAATGACACTCTTCCTTCTCCACACATTGTCCAGGAGCTGCTTCAAAAGGTGGACTTCCTGGAAAGAAGCTACATGTTTGCAAAGGAGGAACATAAGCGTCTGAAAAGGGAGGGTGCGCACGTCGGCGACTTTGACCCCGAGCGGTAAATATATCATTTTAAAAAACAACTTTAAAAAGTTAGCGTAAACGTGTTGATGTTGGTCTCGTTTGATTGTCAGGGAGCTGGAGAAGCTGATCTTCCAGTGTGATCTGCACATGGACGAGCTGAAGGAGCAGGTTCAGCAGTACCAGACGTAAGCTGTTGCCCCGCCCACTCGTCACGGCCCGCCCCCTCGACCTCTCCAGACTCCGCCCACTCCCAGCCACGCAGCGATGCTGGTCCCACATTACAACTCTCCCTTTATCTTAACATAGATAAAAGGAGAGTTGTAAAGGTCATGCAAGACTTTGTCATGTTTAAAATCCTTTTCATTGCAACACATTCTAATAAATAAATATGACACCTTTTTCTTTTTTTTTTAAACTTTTAACTCCAAAATGAAATACAGCCACACATGTTGGTTAAAATAAAATGCATTCAATAAAACGTTCTGTTGGATAAATACTAGTGCTGCTAATCGACTAAAGTAGAACAGTTTCAAAGGTAGTCAAAAGATTTTGATGATCGTAATCTGGACAATACACACATATAAAAAGACATTTTCTGTAACAGTGGCATTATGAAATCAAAATGTCCTCAATAATACACTTTATCCTAGGTTTGTTTTGTAGATAATCATTTAAGATTCTTGCTGTTACTTTCTGTATCCCTCGTTTTTTTGGGATCTGTTGTCAACTTTGCAATTATCTCTAAGTGAGGGGATGTTGGTGATTGGTGACATCATCGTCATGGCGTGACATCATCGTCACGGCAACTGTACAGAATATGGCCATGCGTTACGCAGTCACTCGCAATGGCTTCTTGCCATTCCACAGCGTCTAGTTTATATTTTCTCTCTAGAAGCATTCGGTCATCATATTTCAACTTTGTTTTGGCTGATAATGTATTTACAAAGTCTCAAGAATGGAAACAATCGCTCACTAAGTCAACCACTAAAATAATCCATAGCCCTTCCAAAAAACAAATCGTGCATAGTAAGTTGTCTGCTGTGTTTCATAAAGTGCTTCTTAAAGGCACACTATGGAACATCTTTCTGGTGGGGGTCTGCCAGCTCCTGGACCATTGTTCCACAGTCTGGAATCAAAATGGATTATAAAAAAAATACAAAAAAAAACAAATATCTGGATTAAATGAGTCTAAATGAGCTGCTGGTGTGGGCATAACCCCTGATACTTCAGTCTGTAATATTTGTTCTGGTTTGACTTTGTCCCTCTCTCAGGTCGCTCTCCTTCCTCCTCCTCTTCCTCAGTGAGAGGCGTCGCCAAACTGTCTTTTCATGTGACATGAATAATAATATCGCTGCCCCAAGATAAAATGCATATATCTTCTTCTGGTTTTCTTCTGGTTTCAGACCACAGCGCTCACCCAAGTCCAGCGAAATCCAATCATGGCCGGGACCTTCCGCAACGCGCTGCCAGAACCAGCACACCAGCACACCTTTGACCCTCATGCACAGAGCCATGGTCCCAGCAGTACCCGGCTTTCTTGGAGTCCCTGGGAGGGGTACTGGACAGTGCACTGACCAGGGACTCAATTGTTCAACTGGGGGTCTACAATGTGGGGAACAACAGAGACACCTGGAAAGGGTGAAGAACGGATTGTCCATAACGAACACCATGTTCAAGCACGTGGCACCAGGAAAGCCCAGGCCGGAGGTCAACCATCGACTCGACAAGTCAGGGACAGTATCTGGACAGGCAGACCGGGGTGGTGGTCTCTCTGTTCAAGAAGGGGGAACAACTTTGCTGTTTGCAGATAATGTTGTGAGTGTAAGTGTGAAGCGGCTGGGATGAGAATCAGCACCTCCAAATCTGAGGCCATGTTCCTCAACTGGAAAAAGGTGGCTTGCCCTCTTTGGGTGGGTGGGAAGTCTTTGCAACAAGAGGAGTTCAAGTATCTCGGGGTCGTATCCACGAGTGAGGGAAAAGTGAGATTGACAGGCGGATCGGTGCAGCGGCTGCAGCGATGCAGTTGCTGCATCGGACCGTTGTGGTGAAGAGGGAGCTGAGTCGAAAGACAAAGCTCTCAAGATCACAGGGACAAGCAGTCGAAATGAGTTTTCTCTGCTGGGTGGCTGGGCGCTCCCTTAGAGATAGGGTGAGGAGCTCGGCCACACGGGGGGAGCTCGGAGTAGAGCCGCCGCTCCTCCACGTTGAGAGGATCCAGCTGAGGTGGCATCTGTTCCGGATGCCTCCTGAGCGCCCCCATGTATTTTTTGGTTGTATTTTATGTATTTATGTATTTTATCACGGTGAACAGTGTACGGTAATCTGCTGTCAGCGTGCACGCAAAGCATCATGGGAAAAGACTCAGGGCTTGCTCCACAACCAGGAAGTAAAGCGGAAGAAAGATTTTTTTGGCGACATGCACCAATGAGCACACGCCATTGACTTGACCGTCATCTTGTCCTCCCGGGGCTTGCATAGACCATCGAATAGAATTTTGAATTAATTGAGTATTTTATACATAACAAAACGAGAGCTGTAGACGAGTTAATACATGAAAAAAGATACAACTCAAAAGATATGGGACAGAAATCAAAACATTAGACATTAAACAAAAAAAAGTGGTGTCTGTCCAATGTCTGTTAAATTTGTCCAGTTCCAAATTGAGTCTGAATGTGATTTTTTTGCTCGTATGTCCAGTACAGTGTCTGTCCAGTCCTGGATTATAGATAAGGTTTGACTCAATCCATTTCATTGTAATTGCCTTTTCCCCGCCGCCAAAAGTGTGTTCCAAAGATATATTCATATATCCATGTGTCCATTGCAGGAGTTTAAAGGCCCAAATACATAGTTCTAACAGATGAGATGTCGTTATTTATTGATTTCAGTCCAATGTTTCTGAGCAACAGGACAGTCCTAAAACATGTGAAGTGACACAGTTTCTCCAGCCATCAGCATTTCCCTGTGAATAATGAGCACTTTGACAATTGTGTCACATTTCCCCAATAGAATTCCCTATTGACCACTGGGATGTACACATATATATATATATATATATATATATATACCAATTTTTGTCAGTCAAAGTAAAATGACCTTCTCTTTCCCGTTTAATGTTAATGTTATTAGTAGAGTTGGCTGCTTAAATCATAATACATTTATATGATTTGGAGATTAGTCTCATTGAACGTTCTGATTTATAAGCCTTGATAAAACATCAGAGGGTTATAATGGTCTGTACTGTGTTTATTTTCTTGATTATAATAACTCCTTAGTGTAAGATTCAGTCATCCCCTATTGAGCTCACTAATTGGGGAACATGAGTGACCTTGATAGGCCTCTTGCCAGCTTGTGGCACTTGGGCCTGATAATATAATGCTTTTCAAGACACTCAAAGACACTTTCCATAACAACAGAAATAAAAACAGAATTTAAAGATCCCTAAGCAACAATTAATGCAAGAAACAAAACAAAGCAGCGAAAGCGAAATTAAGGATTAAAAACCTTTCTAGTACTCTTTATTTGGAAATATTCTCTATCTAGAAGCCTTCAGTCTCCATATTCCAACCTTTATTTGGTCAAAAATGTATTTAAAAAGCCTAGATGTACAATATAAATAGTCGTTTAACTAGTCTACTACTAAAATAATTTAGGGCATCCGACGCTGAAACGCACCTGACGCTGAAACGCACCTGACGCTCAAGCGCACCTGACGCTCAAGCGCACCTGACGCTCCAACGGCCGTCAAAATGCTCAAGCGCGACTTTTAATGTGAACTGAACGCTTTGTCGCAGCGGTGTGAACGGACCATTTTGATCTGTATTTGGTGTTCATAACCAGCTCATAACCACTAGATGGCGCCTGTGCTATGAACGCAAAGTTAGATTATCAAATATAATACATTCTATATTGAAAAAAAAAAAATCTTCACATAAAGCTGCAAAAAGAGCGGGATGAAAATAAAAAAATAATAAGTTTGTGCATGTTTTGTGCAATACTGGAACCTTCAAATGGATGTTTTTCTACGTTTCTAATAACTCATTATTCTGTGTGAATATAGCACTCAGTTTGCTACAGATGTTATTAACTACATTTGATTGTAAAAAAGACTTTAATGGCTATTTAGCAGCAAAGTTAGGCCTGTGTTTCTATTGCAGGTTTGTCTTCTCCAGTTTGGACAGCAGAAGGCAGCAGAGGACACACTTTTTACTGTGATGAAACTGGTGAGTTAATAATTGCAGGGTTTGTTGTTCATTTAACACTTTGTTCTTGTTTTTAACCAATATTTGCACAGTAAGCTTGTTTTCTTTCTTTCTTTTGCGATTACACTTGAATTGATGATTTGCTTTCTAATTGCAACTGGATTGATATGTTCAGAACTGAATTATTTCAAAATTTGAAGTGAGGGAAATAAAAAACAAAGTTGGACGATCAGCCGTAGTTATCAGCAACAGGAAGGTTTTTGGTTAAAAAAATGAGGCAAAATTAGAATTTTTATGCTAATTTTCAGTCAGCTCTAGTTTACTCAAATGCTAATAATTATTTTATGAAGCCATGGCATGATGAACAACTTGTACTGCCTTTTTTCTTACATTTACGTTCACAACAGAAGTTAAAACATTTTCATCTTTAAATGTAATATTTTTTCCTGTTCACCTTGAACTGGAACGCAAGCAACAAAAAATAATCAACCACTCCTCGTGTTTACGCCCTTGAAAATCTAAAAGTCTGGAACAGGGCTATTTTTCTGCGGGCCAGAGGTGCACAACATGTCACTGTAACAACATTTTGGGTCACACAAAATATCCCCAACACTCAGTAAATCGAGTTAATACAATAAAATAACCTCTGATAGATTAGATTTTTTTGAGGAATAACCAACATTGCTTTGCAAAAGTGCCCTTCTACTGAACCAGAAATAAACGAGGATTGGACTAGTATCAACCAGGTCTGAACCAGGACTAACCCAGAATCAAAAGAGGTCTAAAGCAGAATTAAACAAGGACTAAACCAAGACCAAACCAGGTCTAAACTAAAACTAACCCAGGATTAAACCAGTAAGCAGGATAGATATACATATTTTTATATTTGGAAGATGGGTCGCGGGCCGGCTTCATCACTCGAAGGGCCTGATTTGGCCCTCGGGCCTTATGTTGAATACCCCTGGTCTTGATCGTTGTGGCAGCTGTTGGTTTTGAGGGCGTAAAGACAAACTGCAGCTGCCTCGGTGAATCTCTTTATTTCCTCCACACGTGGTTCCCACAGAGCTTTAGTCATTTGAATGCTGGGTATTAATAGCGGTGGCAGTCTTGTACTGTAAGAATCGGAGGCATCGGAGTATCAGCGGCGAGGGTTAAAAATAGGCCTGACTTCTGCCGACAAGTGTGAACCGAGGAGGACGGCATCTTGAAAACCTAAAAAGGGCTCACGGGCATTCGCCTCTGGGACCTGCAAGAGCCAAACCCATTCAACAGTTTGTGCTTTTGATTTAGGGTTTTCTGATTTCTGATTTCTGCAAAGGTGAGGTGGTGATTTGAATGTATTTTGTACACGACAACAACTCTCTTCTGGAAACATCGTGGGGATTTTGAAAGTCGACAGTGCGATTTCATGTCCTACAGCAGCTTCGACCGATTTACTTACACATTTTGGAGACGTTTTTTGGAATTGCGACGATCCAACGTTTGAAATTGAAAAACATAATCGTATAAATTGTAGTTGTTTTATTCAGAGATTGGAATAATCATATATATTGGAATATAAATTGTATGGAAAATCAGACGCTAAAACTAGTATCAAAACTATACTCATTTGAAGTATCGATACTAAAACGAAATCGCATTAAACAGGACACAATCTGAACTTTGCAGAACCTTTTGAGATTGAACTATTTACGCACTGATCAAAATACACTTTGAAACGTGAGTATGGTGACAACACTAATACAAGAGGTCGAAAAACGATGATAAAAACATGATTTAACATGATGAGAAGTTCAGAAGCTTCATTATTACAGTTTCATGTCTTTGTGGCACCAGTTTTTCCAGCACCGTCACAAATTCCCAAACACAAGAATTGGACGCAAACGTTTCCATTTACTTTTGCCCCAAAGGTTCTTGCCCAAAGTGTGAAATGAGTGCAAATTTTGGGGGGTAAATGCTATATATAGTCTCGAGTGCGTCCATACATGGGGCGTAAGGGGAACGGCATTCCTCCTGTGACACATCAGCAAGTGCTTCCCAAGCGGCACCAGGCTGGTCTACCACCGCTTTGCGCTCTTTTAATCTCCCGGGGTGAGTCCAATTTTGCATTTTCTGCTCCTTAAACCCCGCTGTGGTGACTGTACGTTGTGTTTTAATGGTTTCGCCGACGTGTTTGGATTGATAATGGGTGTTTGGGATCACTTTCGGACAGCTGGTTATGCCACTTAAGCCCTCTTTTGTGCGCCTAACATCCCACAGCGCTGTTCTCCTAAGACCGCCGCATTAAAGGGTTACTGACCTTTCGCAATTTTGTAAAGTAAACGTGTTGAAAGAATAGATTTGACCGTTTTCCCCGCGCGCTCCTCATCGTATCGGCCTGTCGTACGGCTGCTGTTGTCGCTGGTAAAGGTCGCCGGTCAATCAGCGCCGAGTTTGTGTTTTTTTTTTTACCTTTCTATTCGTTTGTGCACAGCCTCTTGCAGTGCGACTTGTTCTGTGCTAATCTATTCATAGCGTTGGGGTGTAAGGTGAAACATGGGCAGTCTGCTGGTGATATGTGGCCACGGCTGCTGCACAAACCAGATTTAAGATCGACGCGTTCACAGGGACTTGTGGTCGAAATGGTGGTTAAAATGATCTGAGTTAGTTTTGTACATAAAGAACCGTTGTGGGGCAAGATCAAGTAACAGTAGGATTTACAAGGATTTATATTGAAATCAAGAAAAACTGTAACGCTTTTAATTGATTATGTTCTGTGGAAAAGCTAAATGAAGAGTATTTGGCAGGTGATACTAAAGCAGGGGTGTCCAAACTTTTTTGACCTAGGGCCGCATTTTGAAACATACAGAGCAGAGGGCCACAAACGACCCGACAATGTCAAACTTGCCGGATGAAATTTTGCATTTGACATAGTTTCGATGCTTCCACACCTTTGATAAGACTTGAAACATCAATATTAGGTTGGTATATCATCAAATTGCTTGAGTTTTCTCAAATTTTACAGTAAAATGTACTACTTTTTGTTGTTTGGACCAACAAAAATTGGTCTGAGGGCTGCATTTGGCCCCCGGGCCGTAGTTTGGACACGCCTGTACTAAAGGAATAAAGGCCTTCACTGCACCAGATGTCAAAAGAGTTCAAAGCAATTCAATGTTGAAAATGCATTGATAATTTGCAGAGTAGATTTGTAGAAAATGTGTTATAAAGTCGTTAAAAGGGAAAATGTAAACATTTTAAAGGTGCACTTTAAAAAAAATTCACTTTTTCCTGCTGTCTCCGTGGAGATGTTATTGTTTTGCCTCCACAAATATTAGTTTACTCTCACTCGAGTCACTATGTTGTACTTTTACTCGAGTACAATTTTTGGCTGCACTACCACCTCTGTTAACTTTACAGTCTGTTGACATTTAGTATGAATCTCAACCAAAACAGGCACATTTGAGCACATTCCTGACAGATTTCTATAATATCCTGTTCTTTTTTTTCATTGGGACGGTAAAAAAAACATTGAGCGATACGTTTTTGTCAATATCGCCCGCACATTTCCGTCTGCAATTGGTTGTCGCGTTGACTTAAGTCATTTTATGGCTCCAAAACGATAATATTTCACCTGTGGCGTTTGAACTTGTCATTTTAACAGGTTTAAAGTTGTGTCATAGAACAAGAGAAATCCTGATCTGCCTCATTTTCTGCATTTTTGTCTGTGAACTGAATGTCCTGAACGTGTGTCGAGGTTTTTCTGAGCTGTACTGCATTTGAACTCTTATTAGCACATGTGGGTTTCTACTTTGTCAGAATTTGTTATAATTGGGTGTTAAATTGTTATAGATATAGTTCTTACATGAAAAAGATCAGTGGTTCTCAAATATTTCCTTTTCAACATTTCACTGGAAGAACATAAACTCAATGAGGGCCAAAATAAGGTCTTAAATCAAGAGAAATCCAAGGCCACTTTCCACATTTTGATTTGATTGATCCACTAAACCATCACTTCCTTTACTCTCTGGTTCTAACTCTACCCTTGGATTTAATCAGGACTAAACTGAGTTCAAACCAGTTTTAAACCAACACCAAACCAGGTCTGAACTGGTAAAGTGACTTAAGCACGGTCAAAATAAAGACCAATAGTAGAAACAAATGATTATTTTCGATGTTGACTGGTATGTTTTTACCTTATAAAGATAAAGAAAACATCCTCACTTAAAGCCTACATAGAGAATATTTAAAGATAAAGTATATTATTTATTAAAAGTCCAAATAGTTTATTCTTGTTATGGCGTTTTGGTCTATAATATAATGTCCTTGTTATAAAGGGTCTTTTTGTATGTTTAGTCCAGATAACGACTAACAATGGGTAAAAAGTCAAGGATTATTCTAATAGTCGACTAGTCAGGATTATTCAGATTGATCGTTGTACTCTTATAGTATACTGCATGTTTTTTTTATTTAATTCTCCCACAAACTCTAGATCCAAATAAAAGAGGCTCAAAACATGCTTCAAACTGAGATTAATCTGGATTTAACCTAGAAATCTAAGCCTGCAGCAGCCCCTTTATGTCAAAACTGCAGTAAAAACCTTTCAATATTTCGAGATCAGATCAAAATGTGAAGGATTTTAAGTCTTTATAACAAAAAAAATAAGCAAAAACTCTGAATGTGCAGGGTGGAAAAGTCACTTAGTTTATTCTTTGCACTAAGGATGACATTTTCTAATCTCAAAACTGTAATGTATCTGTAGATATAATGAGAAGCTGTTGTGGGGGTCAACATCTGTGAGTATTTGTCTGTAAAGTATCACGTTAAATAAGCAAATATCGTAAAGTACAATAGAAAACCACTTCAAACCAGGCTCCGATGCCACTCACATTTGTAGCTTTCATTGGCCAAAACTACCTTGATTTTTCTTGATTTTTCATATTCTGTGATATGTTTTCTTCCCTCCATTGAAATTCCACTTCACTTTTGCCTTCAGCCCTGGAATTTCGACTGTTTCTGTTTCCAAACTCTTACAGCACGGAGCCTCTGTTTGTTTCTTTATCCTTGTCTGGTTTCCCCCCGGTGCCTCTGGTCAGGTCCCCCCAATGAAGTCTCCCGACATGGCGTCCAAAGTGGTCCCGTGGTACAAGAAGAAGCTCGTGAGCCACGTCAAAACCGATTACGCTTATCACCACACGACTAAACAAGTGTCTCAGAAAACCGTGGCCAGGTACGCGGCGCTTCAGGCTGACGCTGCTTCACGGAGTCGAGCTGGAGCTGAGGCTGGAGCTGAGGCTAAGGCTGGAGCTGAGGCTGGAGCTGAGGCTGGAGCTGAGGCTGGAGCTGAGGCTGGAGCTGAGGCTGGAGCTGAGGCTGGAGCTGAGGCTGAGGCTGGAGCTGAGGCTGGAGCTGAGGCTGGAGCTGAGGCTGAGGCTGGAGCTGAGGCTGGAGCTGAGGCTGGAGCTGAGGCTGAGGCTGGAGCTGAGGCTGGAGCTGAGGCTGAGGCTGGAGCTGAGGCTGGAGCTGAGGCTGGAGCTGAGGCTGGAGCTGAGGCTGAGGCTGGAGCTGAGGCTGGAGCTGAGGCTGAGGCTGGAGCTGAGGCTGGAGCTGAGGCTGGAGCTGAGGCTGGAGCTGAGGCTGGAGCTGAGGCTGGAGCTGAGGCTGGAGCTGAGGCTGGAGCTGAGGCTGGAGCTGAGGCTGGAGCTGAGGCTGAGGCTGGAGCTGAGGCTGGAGCTGAGGCTGAGGCTGGAGCTGAGGCTGGAGCTGAGGCTGAGGCTGGAGCTGAGGCTGAGGCTGGAGCTGAGGCTGGAGCTGAGGCTGGAGCTGAGGCTGAGGCTGAGGCTGAGGCTGGAGCTGAGGCTGAGGCTGGAGCTGAGGCTGAGGCTGGAGCTGAGGCTGGAGCTGAGGCTGAGGCTGAGGCTGGAGCTGAGGCTGAGGCTGGAGCTGAGGCTGGAGCTGAGGCTGGAGCTGAGGCTGAGGCTGGAGCTGAGGCTGGAGCTGAGGCTGGAGCTGAGGCTGAGGCTGAGGCTGAGGCTGAGGCTGAGGCTGGAGCTGAGGCTGGAGCTGAGGCTGAGGCTGAGGCTGGAGCTGAGGCTGGAGCTGAGGCTGGAGCTGAGGCTGAGGCTGAGGCTGAGGCTGAGGCTGGAGCTGAGGCTGGAGCTGAGGCTGGAGCTGAGGCTGGAGCTGAGGCTGAGGCTGAGGCTGGAGCTGAGGCTGAGGCTGGAGCTGAGGCTGGAGCTGAGGCTGGAGCTGAGGCTGGAGCTGAGGCTGGAGCTGAGGCTGAGGCTGGAGCTGAGGCTGGAGCTGAGGCTGAGGCTGGAGCTGAGGCTGGAGCTGAGGCTGGAGCTGAGGCTGGAGCTGAGGCTGAGGCTGAGGCTGGAGCTGAGGCTGGAGCTGAGGCTGAGGCTGAGGCTGGAGCTGAGGCTGAGGCTGGAGCTGAGGCTGGAGCTGAGGCTGGAGCTGAGGCTGGAGCTGAGGCTGAGGCTGAGGCTGAGGCTGGAGCTGAGGCTGGAGCTGAGGCTGAGGCTGAGGCTGGAGCTGAGGCTGGAGCTGAGGCTCGAGCTGAGGCTGGAGCTGAGGCTGAGGCTGGAGCTGAGGCTGAGGCTGGAGCTGAGGCTGGAGCTGAGGCTGGAGCTGAGGCTGAGGCTGAGGCTGGAGCTGAGGCTGGAGCTGAGGCTGGAGCTGAGGCTGAGGCTGGAGCTGAGGCTGGAGCTGAGGCTGGAGCTGAGGCTGGAGCTGAGGCTGAGGCTGGAGCTGAGGCTGAGGCTGGAGCTGAGGCTGAGGCTGAGGCTGGAGCTGAGGCTGGAGCTGAGGCTGAGGCTGAGGCTGGAGCTGAGGCTGGAGCTGAGGCTGGAGCTGAGGCTGAGGCTGGAGCTGAGGCTGGAGCTGAGGCTGAGGCTGGAGCTGAGGCTGGAGCTGAGGCTGAGGCTGGAGCTGAGGCTGGAGCTGAGGCTGAGGCTGGAGCTGAGGCTGGAGCTGAGGCTGGAGCTGAGGCTGAGGCTGGAGCTGAGGCTGAGGCTGGAGCTGAGGCTGAGGCTGGAGCTGAGGCTGGAGCTGAGGCTGAGGCTGGAGCTGAGGCTGGAGCTGAGGCTGGAGCTGAGGCTGGAGCTGAGGCTGAGGCTGGAGCTGAGGCTGGAGCTGAGGCTGAGGCTGGAGCTGAGGCTGGAGCTGAGGCTGAGGCTGGAGCTGAGGCTGAGGCTGGAGCTGAGGCTGAGGCTGGAGCTGAGGCTGGAGCTGAGGCTGAGGCTGGAGCTGAGGCTGGAGCTGAGGCTGAGGCTGAGGCTGAGGCTGGAGCTGAGGCTGAGGCTGGAGCTGAGGCTGGAGCTGGAGCCGAGGCCGGAGCTGGAGCTGAGGCTGGTGTTAGAAGCTTTGGTTTATCAGACAGTGTGTGGGTAGACGCGAGCTTTGCAACAGCTGCCGGCTTTTGCCATTGAGTAAATACGAAGCGACGTCGATTCCCGTTACGCAAAAAGTATTCCATGTCTCCCTGTTGTGTGCAGAAGTCTGTCACGGTGACACATTCTGAAGTACGATTTATTGCTACAGAAATGATCTTTATCAATACATTGAGCCGCTGACACTAGAACCTGGTCTAGTGTAGGTCTAGAAGGTCTGAGCTGCAAAAAACAAACAGCAGAAGGAAAATTGTGACAGGAGTGTTTTTTTTTTTGATTAATACAATGAATCGTTCAAAGAATTAGGTTTTACTTACGGTTTGAAAGTGCCACGACACCTTGATTCAGTCTTGGAATATTAATATCAGGTTTAATTTAGTTTATTTGTCATTTGCAGTAAAAAAAAACAGAAAAAACACATTGAAAGACAAACAAAGTGCACAACAAAACAACTCAAACCACCACATAAACATAAGTGGCAGAACACTAAAAGTACCATGAAAGTGAAGCGTTTGTTTTCACACCAAATTTGTTTCCTAGTTATTTATTCAACACTCTACAGCTCAAAACTTATTATATTACCAAAAAAATTATACCCCCCTCCCCTATTTTTTGTAACGAATGTGCACAAAATAAATTCTAAGCTCATAAATGTAAATATCTGAAGAAACGTGTCAAAGTTTCCCTCATGCTGACGCTTTTGACCTCACACTTGTCTGGATGAAGTCCCGTTCGCCCTGAGCCGCAGTATCTGGCTCTAATCTGCTCTAATGCTCCGAGCTTATGGGCCTGTCACTGACTCTCTGCGGCTTCTGCTAAATCATTTCAGCTTTTTCATAAATCGCTCGCCGCTGCTCGACTCTCGCAGAGCTGCTTTGTAGACGTAGACATTTAAACTCATATTTGGCTTGAATAAATCACGCATTGGTTTGTTTTGTTTGTTTCGTCACATTTTTGTGCTTGGTTCTGTAACGCTCTGTTGTTTCATTTCAAAACCTTTCATTTTATAGACCAACACTTTGAGCTGATTTACTTTACAAACACGGATGAGCAGAAGTGTCGGTTTTGTCAAAGAAGAAAGAACAAAGTACATCCATATGTTCTAAAAAAAGTACTGTACAGTCCTTTATTGACATTTTACAGCGGATACTTTTTACTTTTACTTCACTACATTTGAGAGAAGGAATCTATACTTTCTACTCCACTATTTTTAACTGGACTGAAAAGTATGTTTGAGTGGTAAAGACTCTGCCTTTGAGCAAACTGACATAGAAATGACTAGAAAAACCAAGAAAACTATTCAATTACTCTAAAAGTGGCTACGTTTTCAAATAGGTTCTCATTCTTCGCTTCTTCCCCTGTGAAAATCTGTGTCCCATTCCTCACATCGAGACACAGGAGACGATCTCAAACCACTAAGCCTCCCGTTATTTGCACTTAGTCTTGCTTTATTAAGGTGGTCTTGTATATACGTTTTCATTGCCTGTCCCGGTGGTCACAGTGATAACCTCATGGTTCCAAAACTGTCCCCGGGCTCCGTCAGTTAAACTCTGTCTGCGGCGGCCATGTCGGCTCGAGTGGTTTCAGTCTGATGTCAGAGTTCAGAGCCCTTAAAGTGCATCTGGGGCGTGTGTCCGTGGTCGTACCTGATGGTCAAAGGTCTGGTCAGTACTCGGATGGGAGACCACTGGGACATCGGGTGCCAATGTGGGGCCCTAGAGGAAATGTCGACACTTCACCCACATTGCCTAAAGCGCTTTGAGTGCCTTGAAGGTGAAAAGGTGCTATATCAATGCACTGATAACAATAATTCACTAGCAAGGACCACAACCCCAGATACGATGCAAGGTGTTTATTGGCAGGGGAGAAACATGAACAACACAAATGTACACAAGTTGATGCCGTTTTGGGGCTTCTTGCGATGAGGGCTGAAGGCTCCCGGGCCTGGATACCCCCATCTAGGAGATAAATCAGAATAATTAGAACAGTTTAAAAGAGGGTGGGAGGGAGGGGCACGAAGTCATGAACACCGGAGTATGTGATCTGGATGATTAAGTAGTGTAGCCGCAGGAAGGGGCGTGGTCCTGCTCCCGAACTTAAGATAACAAACTTATCTTCATTACATCTCCTCACTGCCAGAAGCTGCATAATTTCCTTGTCATTGCACGTCTAGATCCGTGTTATATTTATGATCATTTTGGTACAATAACGATTGTTACCACGTCAGAACTGTTCTTCTGGCAGTGAGAGGGAGCGAGGCGAGACACAGACTTCCATTTAGTTTTAGAGAACAACGATAGAGGCCTGTTCAAATCTCTTTGTCGAGGAGTGAAGTGGACCCAAAACATTATGATTTTTTAAGGATTTTTGGCCATAGGCTTCATAGGACAGGACAGATGAGAAAGAAATGGGGGATGAGAGAGAAGGGAGGACATGCAGTAAATAATGAGAGACGGGAATCAAACGCACGACACTGTGGCCTTCTGAACATAGAATACATAGAACAGAGTACATAATGAGACCCCTACCCACTGTAATTAATGCTATAAAACTAAAAGCTATTCATTCTAACCTCATCCCCCCTTCAACCTCTCTTCAAGCTAATGGCCCCTGGGAGCGTTAATAAACTTTTGAAGCATCCACGTCCCACTAAAGACGTGTTCCAGCTTGGGGAGTGTTCATCTGGCTGAATTGTCAGGGGTCAAGGGGTTGATTAGGCCTCAGAACGTATCCAAAATGACAACATTAAGTTTCCTACATGATTATAGAACTTATATTGGAACCAAAATGAATAAATGGCATAAAAACTGCAGCCAAAAAGATGTTTACTATAGCTATTCTGGTACAATACATGTTTGCACGTTATCTTGGTTACTAATGAGCGCAATTTTGCAAAACATACAGATTTGAATGGATATGAGGGCTGGAATTTGGATTTATACGACTGTTAAAAAGTGCAGACAGAGCAGTACAAAATGAAGTAAGAGAGAGTCTCCGTTTATGCTATGCCTTGTTTGTTGTTCGCTGACATGTCTTTAATGCACTGTTTGCATTACACGTTCTCCAGTCAGAGTCGTCTTCGCGGTAATATTCTGTGATATTAACTCTCACTCTTTGTCCATCAGGAAATCAGTCAGTCAGAAGCAGAAGTGCCCAGAGCCGCAGGCCACCGAGGCGATGGCACAACCAGCCTACACCGTCCCGGCCTTTCGGGAGAGGTGAGCTATTTCAGGCCTGCAAGACAACACGGAGGTCACTGGGACTGCTTTTACCATCAGAATCAGTTTTTCTGTGTCATTTAAATCCAGTTTTGCATGTTTTTATTGGGGACTCATGCTTATTCACTGTGCAAATAAGATAAACTTCAAAAACATACATATTTATCCTCATAAAACGATAAATAAATCAACATTTTAACACATTTTATTCATATTTTTCAAGGTGTTGCTATTGCTATTATAATTGTTTTTAATGAAATGTGTGTGACGTGGTTTTGTTCTGCACTGGATTTTCTGTGAGGTTTATTCTTCAACACAATCCTCTGATAAGTGGTTTTCCTTTAGATGCATGTGTGTTTTTTTCCTGCACTGTCTCTGTTTAAAGGCCTTTGTTTGCTCAGGTCCCAGGATGATTCAGTCCCGGAGTATCAGCGCGTGTCTGCAAACGTGGGGAAAGGCCTGGCTTTGATCCAGGAGGAGCTGCACCGCATGAGGATAGCCACCAAGGCCCAGGTCGACAACATCGCCATCCAGAGAGAGGTGCGAGCCACGCCTTTATTTGGGTCATAATCGGCTTTTAAAAGTATCAAGTATTCGTGAAGCCAGATCTTGATCCAGCATCAGTTTTCCTTTTAAGTCTGAGGGATGATTCCCAATAAAAACATGAGCTTACCCTGCACAGATGGACCACTGAACATAGTCGAGTTCTAGTTTACTATGTTGTTTTCTCAGGTGAGAGAAATGATGACTAAGAAGTCGGAGTTGTTGGCTGACATTGGGAAAATGCCAGACTTCCTGGTGGCTCTGAGGCCTCACACTGTTTGGGAGAAGACTCCAGTGAAGCTGTTCTGCACCGTGCAAGGAAACCCCAGGCCCATCGTCAAATGGTAGGAATTCTGTATTATTCATATATATATAATAATAGTTTTCTCTTACCGTGAGTTTAGTCAAAGTTGTATTTCAAAGGATTCCTGCATGTTTTAGTAAGACTGTTCCGTCCTGCATTCGAGGTTTAAGTGCTCAGGCTATTTCTGTTTCCACCTACCCCCTATCCCCGCTCACAGCTCTGTACTTACTTGTGATTATATGTTAAAAATAAATCTGACTCCAGGCCTTAATTTCAAGTAGTAATGATAAAAACATGTAAATGAAAATCCTGTGAAATGTTGTTACTGTGAAATTTATGGATGAAGAGGCAGAGCTTATCAGCTCTAAACAGATCTCGTTGTTTTGGAGCAATATTTTGTTCAGTAAACTGAACAAAATGTAAAAAATAATGATCTACATATCCAGTATGTAATAGGTTAATATTAAATACCCAAAAAAATGCATTATTGGCAAGGCACGTTTATCTGTAGCGCACAATTTGTGCTCAAATAATTGAAAGTGCTTTACAGAATAAGAAAATATGTATTAAAATCACCATCAGGACCCGAGCAGCAGCGTTCTGGATGTACTGCAGCTGTTCTACAGCTGGTTTGGAGAGGCCAGTGAGCAGCCGTTACAGTAGTCTAATCTACTGGAGACAAACACGTGGATAAGTCTCTCTAAATCTGCTTCAGACACTATACTTTTGATATTGGCAATGTTTTTTAGATGGTAAAAAGCTGCTGTTGTTATTGATTTGACGTGGCTATTAAAGTTCAAGTCTGAGTCCATTATTACCCCCAGATTTCTAACTTGATTTGTAGGTTTTAGAGCGAGACTCTGGAGGTGACCGCTAACACTTTCTCTTTGTTTCTGTGGCCAAAGACAATGATTTCAGTCTTGTCTGTGTTCAGCTGGAGAAAGTTGTTTTGCATCCACAAACTGATCTGTTGGATGCAGTGACAGAGTGAATCCACTGGTCCATAGTCACCTGCCGACAGTGAAACATAGATCTGAGTGTCATGTCAGCACGTAGAGGTTGAACAGAAGGGGTCCCAAGATCGACCCTTGGGGCACCCCAGAGGTCAAGGGCATGTGGTCTGAGACACAGTTATTCATTTCAACAAAGTACGTCCTGTCTTCTAGCTTGGACTTGAACCAGATTTCAGCAGTGCCAGTGATGCCCATTTCATTTAATCTGTAAGAGAATCTCATGATCAACAGTGTCAAAAGTTTGTGGAGCCAATTCCTGGACCAAAGTGCTTTAGAATAAAATCAAGGCAATACAAAATATAAAACTAAATTATAACAAAGATTGCCTTCTCAGAATCAGAAAAGGTTTATTGCCATTGTCAATGAACAGAAGTCACATCCACAGGAAAATGTTTTGGTGCAACATAAAACAATAATAATAAGGTTCAACATTTGAGGATTTTAATTTTGGATATTTCTTTCAAAAACAATAAATGTCCCATAAGCCCCTGTTCTCCATCATCATCATTTGACTCACCAATGCAAGAGGCTTGAACAGGGATTTGTAATTACTGTTGCTGCAGCTGTTGTTGTTGTTGTCGTCGTCATTGTTGTTGTTCTTGTTGTAACCCGATGCAGCATCTGTCATCATCGTCCTGGTTACAATGAGTGTTGGTATTTCTATTGGATGCATTGAAACGCTTTGCTCTTTCTGGTTTCTATATTTAGGTACAAAGGAGGCGTGCTGGTCGACCCGCTGAGCGCTCCAGGAAAGTACAAGATTGAAAACAAATATGGAGTCCACAGTTTGATCATCAGCAGGTAACACACGGTCACGTATTGAGAAGTGCACTGCATTGCATCGTTTTCCACACACTCTTGTCCACACAGCTTTAATTCATGTGTGGGTTAAGATAAGATAAGATAAAAATACAAATTAAAATTAAAAATATAAAACAGCTAGCGTAAGACAATAATACGAACAATAATAATGGAAAAATGAAGATCTATTCTCATCAGTTATATGCACATGAATGTGAGATGTTATTCAACTTCATCTTGGCAAATATCTAAATAATTTGATTTGTCTGGCGACCTTTTTTTCCCAGAGCAATCTTAATTTACCTAACTGGAGGAGGCGTGTTTGCTCTTTTTTTAATCCTCTGGGGATACTGTACGGGCCTCGGGCTTTGCGTCTTGCTCCAGTTCGTCATCTTGAAGACCCTTCAGCTGTTCATGTCAAGTGCTGACCGCTGCGTCATTCAAGCCACAAATACCTCACTCCTCCTCCCACTCTCTTTCCATTTTCCTCTCTCCGTCTGTGGAGCGTCTCAGACTTTCTCTCTCTCTTTGTTTTTCTTGAACATTTACAAATGTTAAACACCAATGTTTAGTGCATTTACACTTTTATTGATACACTGTTCTAAACTTTCAAGACCTTCCGAACCAAGTTTTTAAAAGGCTGATTTACGACCCACCTACGAATATATTTGGCCTTCGAGCTGCATCAGTTCTAAAACATGACTGTTCTAGCTCTAAATGAACGCTAAACCAAGTCTAAAACAGGCTTACACTCTTGCTATTGTAGTTCTGAACAAGGACTAAGAGTTTAATTACATTCAGCAAATATTTGATCTGCAGAGGAATCCTTGCACAACCTGAAGGAGCTTTTACCACTGGCCTCGAGCTGAGCAGAAAATGGCGTTTGAAATAGTTGAAGGTCGCATTTCTCTGTTCTATTCTCACCCCAAGTCTCGGCGCTCCCTTCTGCGCACGCCTTTCTCGTTTCTGTCGCAACATGAGGTCATTTACAGATAAAGGACAATGTGTTTGACTGTAAACTGGGAAAGAAGAGACTTGTAAACATGGCAATAAACTGAAAAGCTATAAAGCAACTTCAGAGCTTCAAGTGTAAAATTAGACATGCTCTTTTAGTCGTTCATCTCTTGGAAACACGTTGAAAAGTTATTTTTCATGGAAAAAAGAAAATTACAGTCGGATGTTTTGAGACGTTAAAAGCTCCTGTAAAAGCTAAAAATATAGCCAAGATGTGAAAGAACTGCTACAGTCTAATAACAAATACAAATATCTACTACTCTGCTTAATATTTTGTTGAACCAGATGCTGTAGGCTACCCACGCATGTTTAAAAGTTCACACACGCTTTCTTTCCCTGAACATTTCTGAATGTTGAGGACTTGTATAGCTGTGAGTAGAGGGAAAGTGTCATTTATCTCCCCCTGCGGTTGATTAAAACAAACTAGTGCCGCTCTAGAGGAAGCAACAAGCGAAGAAGGAACTTTATATAGCAAAATGGAAACAGGAAGTAGATTTGAGTGAGACTGTAGGTCGCTTCACAAACAAACATGAGGCAGAATCACATTAGGAGAAGAAACAAAATAAACCTGAATAAATCTTCTCACTGGTCAAAGTCCTACATTTGTTTTGTGGTGAATCTCCAGGTGACTATGTCCTCGATGTGTGTGTCCTGCAGGTGTGTAGTGAGTGACACGGGTGAATACAGCGCCGTGGCCACCAACCAGCACGGCACCGCGACCAGCACAGCAACGGTCACTGTCAAGAGTAAGTTTCACTATTACGGGTCAGAAAACGAGAGATTGCACTGCTCAAACTCTACATCGATTTACCTCATTTATATCTGGAATGATTTTGAGTAACTTTGACCTCTTTAGCAAATATATTTTTTTAATTTCAAGCTAAACTATTAACAAGAAATGTCCTGTAGCACTTTGGATTATCTTGATACAATAATTCATTTTAATACATTTAAATGAGTCAAAACCACTTAAATGAAGGTTAAAAGTTATGGATTATATATTTTTTTATGACGTGAGGAGCAAATCATAGTATTTTCATTATAATTAAGACTGTAGAGGACCATTTTAATGCAGATTAATCATCACCACAAACTTGTTTAATGATCTTGTGCTTCCAGAAGATCTAGAAGATATATATTTTGAATTGTCTTGTTTAAAATGTTTAAATATGGCGCAAATTCACTACATTCAAATTGTTCTTTCACAAGGGGATAAGGTTTTGTACGGCCACTGGCATTTGTTTGTACGTTGCGCTCTCCTTCGCGCTGTATGTGACGGTGTAAAGTATTAACAAAGTGATTCTCGTCGTACATTTTTAAACAGAAACGTCCCTAAATGATGGTCTTGTCTTGTCTGTGGTTTCTCTGTTCACAGGAGCGAGTGGATCTGGAGAGCCCTGCCATCTGGGTCTGGGTCAGTAAACACTTTCACACCACTTTTATTCATATTAGTTTGGATGGAGCCCCAGATATTTAGAGAGACTGTTCCTCAAATAGACGTGGATTTGAACATGTGAGAGATAATCAGTGGAAACTATTACGACGAGGAGCCGCTGTGGTCACTGAGACTGGACGACGACGCCGACGACCACGACTAACTTTTAGTGTCAACTGAAGACTTCCAAACACAAACAAGTCAATTCAACAGATGATTTATAAGCGAATGAGTCTCGAAACGTTCAAATATTAACAGTTTTACTTATACATTAAATAGTAAAGGACACATAAACTGCGAAATTAACTTTTTTGAACTTTTAACCGGGTTATAACATTTGTTCCCGTGTGTTTAGGTTAATTTCCCCGGATTGTGACGTCCAAGACTGAAATACAGAAATGAATAAATCATTTCTGCATCATTTCTGTCTTCAAATTGCGTTCATTGCAACGTCGTGCTTGTATTAGCATGTCGGGGCAAGCTAGCTTTTGTTTATTTTCCATTTGTAATTCTCTCTGCTGCCAGTAGATGTAGTTCTAACACAAGTCCTGATAGGGGAATGTCTTACTGATAGAAATGACTGGTCTTAAAGTCCTTTTAAAGCTAATACTGTGGCCAAAAGCATCAAGCAATCCAAATATTCCATTACGTGAATTGTTTATCTCGTCAGCTTTGATTAAATCCGGCTCACGTCTTGATTTGTTGCGCGTGCAGTTCCCCATCTGACCGAGATCCATCCCAGTAAGCTGGAGGTGGCTCTTCTGGACTGTTTCCCTGTGAGTTTCGGCGTGGAGGGCGGAGCCGTCACTTTGCGCTGCACCATGGTCGTGGTCCCGGACCTTCCCAACGTCCCACCCCTCGTGCACTGGTACAGAGACGGTGAGTCGCAAACCGCTCCGGGAACATAACTAAAGGTGGTACAGCGGTCGAGCAGGGAGCACTGTCACCTCAGAGCCAGAAGGTCTCGGGTTTGGTTCTCAGATCAGGTGTTTTTGTCTTCTTACAGGGTTTTCTTTCTCGTTCTCTTTCTGTCAGGGAGAATTCCAGTGGGTTGATTTTCAGATTCATCGTCTACCTACTTAGAGTTTATACTTACACCGTTTGTGGCGCATTAAACAACTCTGTTGTGATGGCGCTGCTGGGCGTGTTTGCCTCCCAGAATGCAATGCGCAAGTAAAATTTAAATCAAGCCACACCATGACTCAGAACGGCATGAGCGGTGGCCAGGGCAGTGGCGCTGACAGAGGCAAACCAACAGGTAAAAAGCAATCTAATTGCGCAATGCGTTTTTAGTCACTTGGGATGAAAGATAGGTTAACCAGCGCTATAAAATTATTCTACACGGCGCTTTTGGAAAGACCGGTCGGTAATTCGGTGAAATATTTGAAAAATAAATTAATTTGGGTTTATTTTAACAAAACGCTGACATTTATTTTTCAGTCAGCTAGTTTTGTTCCGGGTCGGTCGGGTTACGGCAAACAGACATATTATTTTGCTCAGCCTAATACAGTTTCTATTTCACCAGCTAAGTCATAATTAGAATGTCATATAGTCTTTAAACAGTTTTAACGGTTACAAAATGCACACAGTTTTCCTCCTGAGCTAAGCTTCACATCGTTGCGTGTTTCTTCAGATAAGCTCCTGGCGGCAGGTAAACTGGCTGAGATGTCTGTGGGAGGCGGAGCGGCTCGTCTCACTCTGCCGACTCTGGCCAAAGATGACGAGGGCCTCTACACTCTGCGCGTCTTCGCCAAGGACGGCACCGTGGACCACAGCGCATACCTGTTTGTCTCAGGTATGAGTACTTTTGAGTCGGTTTGAACAACATATGAACAAAAGCTGCACAAAAAAGGTCATGTGGTTCAACATGACTACTCTTTATCGTGTTCGAGTTTTTTTTTATTTCCACCTTGTGAACACGTGGCTAATATTTTTTTCAGTTCACGCCAAAAGAAGAATTCCTTATTATGAGACTACTTTTGTTGTAAATGATCAGCTATGGCCATAAGCGACCAACTCCAACTGTAGAGGAAGACGCGGATTAACTCAGAAAACTTAGATAGTAACGGTAGTAACACAATATGAAATTCAGTTTTTACCAATCGTTACGTGCAAAGAAAGACTGGGAAAGCATTACAAACATGAAAGCTAGTGCACCCACAGTTTAAAAAAAGATCAATCTCACTTGTTACAATTCCTTGGTCACTCCAGCCACAGCATGAACAATGTCCCAGAGTCCTGTGATGTTCATCTCTTCTTCTCCTGCCTCTGTAGATGCGGCCCCCTCCTCCGCCGGGGCCCCTGGAGCCCCCATGAGCGTCAAGGCCTACGACATCAACTCAGACTTTGTCCTCGTCGCCTGGAAACCGCCCAACACCGTGAACGAGGCGGCTATCACCGGATACTTTGTCGACCGGTGAGATTCAGCACTCACCTTATATCAGCGCTTCATCGACTGCTCTTCAGTTGATCTTTTCCATCATTTATAAGGAATTTTACTCAGGGAGTGTAATGATCCTCACTGAGTCTCACCGAGCTGCGGAGCCCCAGTCTCACCGAGCTGCGGAGCCCCAGTCTCACCAGAGCCCCAGTCTCACTGAGCTGCAGAGCCCCAGTCTCACCGAGCTGCGGAGCCCCAGTCTCACCGAGCTGCGGAGCCCCAGTCTCACCGAGCTGCGGAGCCCCAGTCTCACCAGAGCCCCAGTCTCACTGAGCTGCAGAGCCCCAGTCTCACCGAGCTGCGGAGCCCCAGTCTCACCAGAGCCCCAGTCTCACTGAGCTGCAGAGCCCCAGTCTCACCGAGCTGCGGAGCCCCAGTCTCACCGAGCTGCAGAGCCCCAGTCTCACTGAGCTGCGGAGCCCCAGTCTCACTGAGCAGCGGAGCCCCAGTCTCACTGAGCAGCGGAGCCCCAGTCTCACCAGAGCCCCAGTCTCACTGAGCTGCAGAGCCCCAGTCTCACTGAGCTGCGGAGCCCCAGTCTCACCGAGCTGCGGAGCCCCAGTCTCACCGAGCTGCGGAGCCCCAGTCTCACCAGAGCCCCAGTCTCACTGAGCTGCAGAGCCCCAGTCTCACCGAGCTGCGGAGCCCCAGTCTCACCAGAGCCCCAGTCTCACTGAGCTGCAGAGCCCCAGTCTCACCGAGCTGCGGAGCCCCAGTCTCACCGAGCTGCAGAGCCCCAGTCTCACTGAGCTGCGGAGCCCCAGTCTCACTGAGCAGCGGAGCCCCAGTCTCACTGAGCAGCGGAGCCCCAGTCTCACCAGAGCCCCAGTCTCACTGAGCTGCAGAGCCCCAGTCTCACTGAGCTGCGGAGCCCCAGTCTCACCGAGCTGCGGAGCCCCAGTCTCACCGAGCTGCGGAGCCCCAGTCTCACCGAGCTGCGGAGCCCCAGTCTCACCAGAGCCCCAGTCTCACTGAGCTGCAGAGCCCCAGTCTCACCGAGCTGCGGAGCCCCAGTCTCACCAGAGCCCCAGTCTCACTGAGCTGCAGAGCCCCAGTCTCACCGAGCTGCGGAGCCCCAGTCTCACCGAGCTGCGGAGCCCCAGTCTCACCGAGCTGCAGAGCCCCAGTCTCACTGAGCTGCGGAGCCCCAGTCTCACTGAGCAGCGGAGCCCCAGTCTCACTGAGCAGCAGAGCCCCAGTCTCACCAGAGCCCCAGTCTCACTGAGCTGCAGAGCCCCAGTCTCACTGAGCTGCGGAGCCCCAGTCTCACCGAGCTGCGGAGCCCCAGTCTCACCGAGCTGCGGAGCCCCAGTCTCACCGAGCTGCGGAGCCCCAGTCTCACCAGAGCCCCAGTCTCACTGAGCTGCAGAGCCCCAGTCTCACCGAGCTGCGGAGCCCCAGTCTCACCAGAGCCCCAGTCTCACTGAGTTGCAGAGCCCCAGTCTCACCGAGCTGCGGAGCCCCAGTCTCACCGAGCTGCGGAGCCCCAGTCTCACCGAGCTGCAGAGCCCCAGTCTCACTGAGCTGCGGAGCCCCAGTCTCACTGAGCAGCGGAGCCCCAGTCTCACTGAGCAGCGGAGCCCCAGTCTCACCAGAGCCCCAGTCTCACTGAGCTGCAGAGCCCCAGTCTCACTGAGCTGCGGAGCCCCAGTCTCACTGAGCAGCGGAGCCCCAGTCTCACCAGAGCCCCAGTCTCACTGAGCTGCAGAGCCCCAGTCTCACTGAGCAGCGGAGCCCCAGTCTCACCAGAGCCCCAGTCTCACTGAGCTGCAGAGCCCCAGTCTCACTGAGCTGCAGAGCCCCAGTCTCACTGAGCTGCAGAGCCCCAGTCTCACCGAGCTGCGGAGCCCCAGTCTCACCGAGCTGCGGAGCCCCAGTCTCACCGAGCTGCGGAGCCCCAGTCTCACTGAGCTGCGGAGCCCCAGTCTCACTGAGCAGCGGAGCCCCAGTCTCACTGAGCAGCGGAGCCCCAGTCTCACCAGAGCCCCAGTCTCACTGAGCTGCAGAGCCCCAGTCTCACTGAGCAGCGGAGCCCCAGTCTCACTGAGCAGCGGAGCCCCAGTCTCACCAGAGCCCCAGTCTCACTGAGCTGCAGAGCCCCAGTCTCACTGAGCAGCGGAGCCCCAGTCTCACCAGAGCCCCAGTCTCACTGAGCTGCAGAGCCCCAGTCTCACTGAGCTGCAGAGCCCCAGTCTCACTGAGCTGCAGAGCCCCAGTCTCACCGAGCTGCGAAGGCCCAGTCTCACCGAGCTGCTCTTTTTTGGTCAAGGTTTTACACAATTCATTGACATTTTCGACACAGAATACTAGTACTTTCTAGAATAATAGTACTTTCTAGAATAATAGTACTTTCTTTATTAAACTCTGTGTTCTTCTACTAGCTCTGATAAAGCACAAAATCATTAAAACTGTCACATATCAAATGATTTCGATACTAGTTTTAGAATCGATTAGTATCTGATTTTCGATGCTTTTGACACTTTTACCCTCACTTTGGTTAGTTACATTCAAGCATAAATAATTACTTACGGTCGGTGTATTTACAGTAGTAAATTGAAGCCTTCTGATCAGAGGAAATCTAAAGGAAAAGGTTTAAACTCCTGTCGGTCTGTTTCCAGTTGTGAGTCCGGCAGCGACACTTGGGTGCAGTGCAACGACTCTCCCGTGAAGGTTTGTAAATACCCGGTGCAGGGGCTGAAGCTGGCCCACTCGTACCACTTCAGGGTCCGGGCCGTGAACAGCGCCGGCATCAGCAGGCCGTCCCGCAAGTCCGCCAAAGTCACCGCCATCGACGCCGCGGAGAACGAACGGCTGCAAGGTACAGACGAAGGTAAATGTCAAAACGGCGAGATCCCCGAAACGTAACCAAGACTTGTGTCCGAAACAGTGATTAAAATCCACGGGAAATATGACATTGTGATCAAGGACGATGATCTGGAAGGTAAACGGATTCAGAACTGTCCCTCTTTCACCCACTTTCCTCATAATCCCACGGTCATTTTTAATCTTTTCCCTTTCCCAAGTGCTAATTGAAATAACATCACGTGTTGGACTAAAAGAGACGAGTGACACTGTGAAATGTGTTTCATAAGTCGGTGGTAGATCTGCGACACATAACGCACTGCACAAGCCATGGATTCAATATCTGGGACTGTACTAATTGTCCCTTTCTCAACGCTTTACTTTCTCCAATCTAATAAAGCCTCAAAACAAACTGAATAAAAGTAAAAAGAAGTTGTCCATGCAGCTGTTCCTGCTAGTTCACTGATCCCACTTTTTTAGTTATTGCTAAAAGAAAATAAATAAATCGTTTTTACATTATTTTACAGTACTTTTTATGCAACGACATGGATTTTTATTGCTGGATAGGGTTAAATTGTGTGTTACAGGGTCAGGTTATTACATGTTGCCACACTAAAGGGTTAGGGTTTGTTCTAGGAAACTGGTAAAAAGGTTGCCTGACCAGCCATTCCCAACTCGTTTCGACAGATTACTTTACAAAACCTGAGGGTCTGGGATCCAACCCAGTCGCTCCAATTTCCTAAGGGAGTGATTGACAGGCGGATTAACCAATCAGACAAACGCATTGTCCGTTCGTGTCTAAACAAACATGGTGGATTACGAGGAAAGGATAAAAATAACGTTGCCGACTTCTGCCGAGTCAACAAGCGACGCACTAAACTCTGTCAATCTGAGGTGAATTAAGTTATATATTTTGTTCTGGCTGTTCCGAAAATATTTGAGAGACACGTGACACAAAGTCTTCTGCATTTGAGAGACACCCCAATGGTCCGAATCCAGACCCTTACGCATTTGAACAGAATGTGGGCGGGGCTGGCGGGTCAGGCAAGTAAAAAGGGGTTTTCGGGTTCAGACTCCGAGATGCTCAATGGGTTCTCACTTCACATACGAGATGAACTGTTACATGTTAAATCCGACCATATTCCTTTATCTAACGCATTAAAGCCATTCGTTTATCTGGTTACATTTCTTTATCATCAGGCGAGTTGTGCTGCCTTCATGTCGACTTATGGAGTTTGGGAAAATGTTGTTCTGAGTTGAATAAGGGACATGAAGCACAAAAAGAACAACGTCTGTCCAACACCTGACGTCACCTGCTGTGGAGACGGATCAGCTGATTTGTCAATTTATCTTTAACATTTGAGCTCTTTGACTAAATATTACTACATTTAGGGATTTTTTTTTTAAGAGCAACAGTTTTGCAAAAGAAAAACTTGACACTATTGTTTACTGAACCACATATATAACATTAGATAGCAAAGTAAAAACATTGTGGAATGTTTCCCAAAGCAAACAATGTTTATGAAACGCTGAGTGTTTCTTTTGGTGGCACCTAAATCCTGACGGTCTGAGAAAAAAGCACGAGTCAGAACCTCAACTTTTCATCTCCGAAACCGTGGCCCCCGAGGACCACATGAACGCATCAGTAATTCAACTGCAACTCGTAACGTTTAAGTGTGAAACGACAAACCTGTCTGCCTGGAACACGGCGTAAATGAGAAGGGTAGACTGTGTTAAGGTTATTAAGGATGGGAAATAAAATCTTCTCGAGGAAACAGCAGTTCTTATTGTTAAAGTTGAACAGCTGAATGGCTTCACCGGCGTCTTTAGCATGCAGATCCAGTGTGTGTCTGTCTGCATTAAACCGCCGCATGTCAAACCTTTCCTGTTACGCTTGTCCCGCATGTCACTTTTCAAAGCGTCGTCGTCGGTATGTGCTGCCCTGTACCTGACTTGCGCTTGACCTCATCAGGCTACGTCACGCTGCCGGGCGAGCCCACAGAGCTGCATGTGTCTGAGGTGTGTAGGGCCTACGTGGTTTTGAGCTGGACTCCTCCCAAAGCGCGAGGACGAGCGCCGCTGTGGTACGTCGTCGAGAAGGTGCGTTACCCATCTGCCCGTGTGCGCTTCAATCTGCATTATGTACAGCGAATGAGAACGTCCCCAAATCAGAAACAGACTAAGTGCAGCGTATGGAGTTTTGGATCTATCTTTTGGAATTGATCATTTAGCTTTAAATGAAATAAAGGTTAATATCAAACTAGCAAAAAGTGAAGAAAGCCACATAATATAGGCCTAATAATAATAACTGTAGATCTAAAAATGACACATATCAGGATTTTTCTATTGTTATAAATTGTGTGGAGATGTTTCTTTTTGATTAATCATATTTTAATTGGGATTACATTGAATTAGCTAGGGCCTGGTACCATTAGAAAATAGTGACAGGGTCCGTCTGGGGGGTCCTGGGAGAGTACACAAGATTGTCGCTAAAAAATAATGATTAAAAAGTACAGATTTTATTCAAAGACAGGAATTTATGAAAACGATCATTCTCTTTTGTCATTTTAAATCATAATTGATACAGAACAGGTACCGAAAAACAGATATTGATCATGTACAGAAATACTGAGAGCCCTAAATAAGACAGACCTCATAATGTTTGACTGTTGACAAAAAAAAACAATTGTTGATTAGGGATGTCACTGTGTTGTGATTATTGTACGATTTGACAATTATTCTCATGCCACCACCACAAAACAGCAGTAAAGTCCTTAATTCTCATTCCTCCTTAGCTTTATGAAATCAAAATTTCTGAATGAAAAAGTAATGATATTGTCACATAAAAAGTATTTTACACTTAGTTGGACTTTTTAGGAGCATGTATTGAACTGAAATTACTCTGCTGCCTATTGTTATATTGTGACCTGAATAATAACCAAGAATCTCCACATCCCTAATTATGACCCAAATAAACTTAATTATGATGACTTTTTTTCCATATTCAAGCAGCCATATTCCTATTGTTGTCTGTGATTGTTAGACTTTTAAGTTGTTGACGTCCAGATGCTATCATTTCTCATTTGGGGACGACATTCAGCATAAATGTTTGCATTTCCCCTCATAAACATTGACAGATTTGTACTAAAATTAACTAAATTCAAATTGCACCTCCGAATCAAATTGTATGTTGAAATTCAAGCACATGTCTGTCAATCACTGCTGTATTTTCACGTATGCCTTGGTGATAATCGCTTGTCCATTTGTCTGCTCGGTTCTCTGGTCCTTTTTGCTCCGCTTTCCCACAGTGCTTTGCGGGCACAGAAGCATGGCGCCGCATCAACACGGCCGTCGCAATCAGCTCTCCGCGATATCCCGTCTTTGATTTAGAGGAGGGGCAGAAATACCAGTTCAGAGTGTATTCTGTGAACGAGCACGGGCCGAGTGAGGCGTCGCAGCCCACTGAGCCTGTGCAGAAAATCGACATGGACGGTAAGGTTCAGCAAGACCAAACATTTCATTTAAATGTTTGTTTTATTGCCTTTATTCCTTATGGCAAATACACTGCTTGTCCAAAAAAGAAAAGTCGACACCTGGAATCAACTAAGCAAATGTGTCATCTCCTCTTGTTGGATCATTTCTGAAACAACCGCATGGAAAGACAAATCCCGTGGTCATGGAAAAGATGTCAGTGTGTTTGAGAAGGGTCAAATCATTGGTTTTAAAGCAGAGAAAATAAACTAATCTACTACAGATGTGAACCTCAGTGAGAGTGTTTGGGCCGAGCTGGAGAAGACTTTGTGCCGTGATCACTTTATCAAATCATGGGTCTGAGGTGACGTGACACACTCGTTGCTACTGCCATCTTGAGGTCAAAAGCTGCATGTTCACTGTGGATTCAAACGATACAAAGGATTCCTCTTCTAACGTCCCCAAGACCCCGTTTGTCCAGAAATGTGTGACTGTGGTCAGAAGGGACCAGAGGACTTACAGAAATCACTCCAGACTGAGGCTGAGGTGTTTGTATCAGGTCGTTAGCAGCTAATGCTAGTTTACATATTGTCGCGTGGCAATGCTAATAAACATTAGCCTACTTGCAGACAGCTTTAACGAGCCTCATTTCCGGCTCTCTGGGTGTGATATTTTAGGATCAGACACACAGTCCGTGCTCTTAAAAGCTTTGAGGGCGTGTCCGGTGCAGAGGCTTGTGGGCGTGTCCGGTGCAGAGGTTTGTGGGCGTGTCCGGTGCAGAGGTTTGTGGGCGTGTCCGGTGCAGAGGTTTGTGGGCGTGTCCGGTGCAGAGGCTTGTGGGCGTGTCCGGTGCAGAGGCTTGTGGGCGTGTCCGGTGCAGAGGTTTGTGGGCGTGTCCGGTGCAGAGGCTTGTGGGCGTGTCCGGTGCAGAGGTTTGTGGACGAGGAAGATGGAAATGTCCACAAAAGATTGTTGTGGCAAATTTGTCTCTGATTTCAAGTGTCAGTGACTCACCGCTGTAGATAAGGACAAAAGCCAGAACTTATGTGCTGTTGTTCATGACAATGTAACAGCGGAGCGACAACAAATATGTTACGTGACTGAAAACCATGAATACAAATGACATACAATCCTAAAGTAATTTACATAATATGGAAGTAGTAAAATAGCTGGTATTCAAGTCCAAATTTTTGCTTTTACTTGTGTAATACATTGTGCAGTGAATCAGATCTTTGGCTACTCTACCTTCCTCTGATAAGATGGGGATATTCTATTCCCATTGTGGAAATTGTCTTTAGAGTAAAGTGAGTGTAAAATAAAAAAAACTGTTATTTAAAAGATTATGTACAAGATAAAATTATACAATCAAGTCTGTCATGTCGAGTTTGTCCTGTCAATGTCGGCAAATTCACACATTTCATATAAATTAGCTTCAACCGATCCCTTTTCCCACCACGTACAGCCAAATGAGCAGAAAGTGATTGAAACATGTGTCGTACTTTGCAGACGTGGAGAAGCCGTTTGGTATGTACCTGTGAACCTTCTGGCTTGAGGTCACTTTCACTGTGTGCTCTAACTTCACCTGGACCTTTTCTCTTCTGTTGTTGTCACATTTACAAACGCTGCTCTAACTCACCTCGTGTTTACACTTCTGAGAGTATTCACACACACTTTTGAAAGCAATAGATGGATGTATTTTCTATTAAAATGCATCTATTCAGGTTACTCTCTTTTCTCCACTGTTTTTGCTCATAGTTGTAATCAATAACGATCAATCAATTGCGATCAGTTGCAGTTAATAATATAGGATATTCTTCTAAGGTTTAAAGACTGAAATAAAAGAGAATTATTACAGATCTACAGTTTAATTTGTAATGTACTATGAAATGTTATTGTTTACTGTGTATCAAGCTGTTTTATGGTCAATACGTTTTCTTGAAAATGAGTCATTATGGACCATATTGGTTTATATGTGCTTTAATTTTATTTGGATGTCTTCTGTTTTAATTTAATGTTATCCCTGTGTTTTTTGTTTTTTATTTTAAATTTGAAAAAGAAAAAAGAAAATGAGCCATTAAAGGACACATATTATGCTAAATGTACTTTTTTTTGACCTTTTAACCGTGTTGTAACATTATTCCCTCTTCAAAAACACTCCTGGAGTAGCATTCCGCTTCATTCACACTAGTTTGATGAATGCTGGTTTGAATCTCCTCCCGCTCTGAGCATCAAAAACACTCGGTTCTGAATCTCCTCGATATCTGTCGTTTTCTCGCTCTGTGACGTGGCTCTGAGAATCTTCTCTGCAGTTTTATCTCCAGAGTCTCCCGTCTAATCATGGCTGCCTCGCATCGTAGCGTTTATTATTACATTGTGTAATTCCCTCTGTAACCAGTAGATTGGGCCAAACCTCAGTTAGTGCTGTGGGAAGCGGCACTGACTGAGATACAGATGTAACTGATACAGATGTTAGTAGTTTTTTATTTAAAGATGTAGTTCTAAAACATGAGAAGCCAAACCAAAGGCTGATAACAACACAAATAATGCATCATATTTGTCCTTTAAGTCTAAAGAGGCCCACTGGTAAAAAATGAATGATGAATAATACATTTGTCTCGTTATGTATCTTCTCCACAGGCGTCCCATCTGCCCCGGGGCAAGTCACTGCCACCAGAAACACAAAGTCGTCTGTGTTTGTTCAGTGGGACGCGCCCAAACACCTGAAGAACCTGATGGGATACTACATCGATGGCAGAGTGGTCGGCTCCAAGGAGTGGTTCCCCTGCAACCACAAACCCTTCAAGCACAACAGGTCAACACTCAAATGAAGATAAACTACAATAACCGGGCTTCAGACGGCTTCACACAATCATATTTATGACTTTCAAGTAAATAAATGGGCCAAAGAACAAAAAATCTATAAACTCCTTAAATCGCTCTGTCATCTGAAGTAATAATACACTTTCAATGATTCACTGAATTCACATCTAAATAGTAATGATTTTTAATTATGGATTATGAAAAATAAGTAACAATTTTGTATTCAAAGAGTAAAAATGTCAGAGAGTAATAAAGATTAAGTATCATTTGTAGTAAAGTGTGTAATATATCTGGAGACAAAATAAAAAAAACTAGTATTTGTATTTGTCCAGTAAAATGTCAGGATTTTGCCTTCATCTCTAGAATGTGGTATTAATAAATGAATAATGTCAAATACAACAGTGTAGTATTTCTACTAGTCCAAATACTGTAGTTATTCCCATGTCTTCCCACTTATAAAACAGGGAAACATTCAAAGTTGATTAAAACCACACAGCTCTTGTTGAGAGTGTGGGTAAGTTTATTTAACATATTCTAAGTTTAAATATCGAAATGAATTATTTTTAATCAATAACTAATAGTTAGTTCATCTGAAGGTTTGTGAGGAACAACTTTACCAACAGCGGTTTATGAAGATTTATTGAACAAAAAAATAAATAGATAAATATGAATATGAACTATGCAAATGAGCCATTAACTAGATACGATTGTTCTAGATACAACCAAGATCTAATTCTGAGTTTGGACTTAAAGTTGATACTGAGATGATCGTATCAGCCAAACTGTGAAATGTGTGCGAGCTGCGACCAGAAACAGGAGTGTTCCGTCCTCTTGTTTGGAGGAGGAGGGTTGGAATGTGCACTTAGATCCAAACTGGGGGAAGCGCTGCAGAACACAGATCTGTCCTGTTCCAATGGTATTAGTCTGGCAAAGGTCAGAGGTCAGATGCAGGTCTCCTACGACAGTAACTGTGTAGGAGTGTCACTCACATGCATCTGAGCGGGTTTCTTTTGACAAAACCAGCTTGACTTTTCAAATATTGTGATGTTATGTGCTCAATCCCAGTTCATCCACTGAAATCACATTATGTTCCTCTTCATTTTCACCTCCAATGTGGAATTTGGAATGTTTAGTTTTCACATTTTTAAAGAGTGTATAAGAGTTAGCCAAATCAAGGCAGCGTTTAAGGTGCTTAAATAGGCAAAAGGCACTATTTAACTTTAATTTTAATGAATAAAATAAAATAAATAAAATAAATAAAATAAATAAAATAAATAAAATAAATAAAATAAATAAAATAAAATAAAACGATGTATCTCCAACAATGGAAACAAGCGATAGATCCCTGTGGAATGTACTTCTGGTTGCAGCAATAAAAGCAATGACAAGGAAATGGACGACATGGACGGAGCCAACGGTCAAGGACTGGGCTGAAATAAATCTGGACATATATGAAATGGAAAAATTTAACTAGTCCTGGTTTAGTTCCGAGTTTAGTCCCAGTTCAGTCCCTGTGTTGATGTGTTTGTCAGTGTGTACGCAGCAACGCAGCCGGAAACATGAAGTCCTAAGACGCTTTAAACCGTTCTAGTCGCATAAAAGGCCTGAACTTATGACAAAAGGACTTTAAAAACTGTGCAAATACAATAAAGGCATTCTGGAATGTTTGGTCTCTCCTCAGGTTTGTGGTGCACGCTCTGGTTCCTGGAGAGACGTACACGTTCAGAGTTCAGGCGGTGAACGTGTTCGGTTTGAGTGAAGAGTCTGAGGAGTCGAGCCCCATCGCCGTGGAGCCCGCTCTCTGTGAGTCAGAGCGCTTTACATTCGATCAGACGAAGGGGCGGGGAGATCGATCCCATTTTTAATCGAGATTCAGTCATTTCTAATTGTCAGTGATCAGCTCGGGTCGTTTACCGTGAATCGTCTGTCAGTAAAAACGTGCACTTTGGACCAGAGTTTAGACAGTTTAGCAAGTTTAGACAGTTTATAAAGTTTAGGAAGTTTAAAAAGTTTAGACGGTTTAGGAAGTTTAGACAGTTTAAAAAGTTTAGACGGTTTAAAAAGTTTAGACGGTTTAGGAAGTTTAGACAGTTTAGGAAGTTTAGAAATTTTACTTTTTTGTTATAAATGTCTCAATTGGTTAAGTTCAAATGTAAGTTAATATAGAAAGCTATTTTTCCCCCTTTTTAAATCAGACAAAAAAAAATGTAATTGTTGTCGTTTTGCCCAGCCTTAATAATAGCTGTGAAAGTAATTGAATAAATGCAAGATAGATGCGTTTTAATAAACCCCAAATATATAATTGTGTGGCACCGTGTCTGTGTTGTAATCTCTTTTATGATGTAATTGTCAGTTTATAGTTAACAGTATATTTATTTTTTAGTGTCAGCCCTAGTATCATTCCAGTTTTATGTATAAAACATTTCAACTTTCACAATTCTGAATTTGGCCTGTTTGTCTCTCACAGACAGGGGTTTTGAGTACGGTATGTTCCAAATGTCACACGACCTCCACCTCAGGCTTCACTCAGCACTGTGTTTCCACCATGTTTAATCCACACGTTTTATTGACCTCTCACCTAATCACTGGTATTTATGAATGCACAACAAAAACTTTGAATAATGTGACTTGAGCACAAATAGTATTGACACACATAATGCTTTAATTGTAGACTGTCCTGAGGCATGTTTCCACTCATTCTCTTTGGAGCCGATTGGATCTTAAAGTGTCTATGACAAGTTTTTCTAATTTTTCATTTTTTGACTTCATTTGGTGTATTTACTGTTGTAATTATAAATGGTGGTTTTACACCAATCAAGTAGCTATTTGTGGAGAAATTTAGAAAAATCTGTAGACAATAACAGGAAATGACATCACACAAGGGACTCATTCCATCCAAGGTTTATTCATAAGTTACATAAATGAAACAACTTTTATCACCCTTTGAACATTAATTCAACAAAATAAAGCAGCTCTAATATATGTTTGTCTATGAATGAAAAACTGTTTTGGCCCAGAATTTGCTGCGTTATTTCCTAATATGATGTCATCAATTACAAACAGGAAGTAAAATGACAAACCTCAGAAATGTGCTATTCTGGGATAAAATATGTATATTTTCAGTGATCCGACAGACCAAAAGACAAATGCACTGCAAGACCAAAAGTATTATTATTCAACTACTTAATGTACATCATTCAAACCCAATTAATGACATAAAGAGACGTTATGATGTGGAGTAGAGGCCCTGCAAAGAAGTGAAATAAATGTTAAACCGGTTGTAGTTTCTTTACTGAGCCACGACTCACAGCAACACAAACTTGGAATCACTAAACATCTTGTGAATTGCTGAGATCTGTTTCAGGATAAAATATATAATTCAGGTTCGATTTAGATTTTAGCTATGTTTGCGTGACGTCCATAGACTCACCACGACGTTAAAAGAATGGTTCCGAAGCGCTCCGAGGTGAACGGGTCTGCGGGGTCGAACTGAAGGGGTGATTCTGATGGCTCTGCTCCACAGCGACCCCTAGTGCCCCGTTCGGTATCACGATGCTGAGCTGCGACGGCTCGTCCATGACCCTGGCCTGGAACAGCCCCAAACACTGCGGAGGCTCTAAAGTCAACGCCTACTACATCGATAAGAGGAACGCGGACACTTTGGCGTGGAAAGAGGTCAACCTGCAGGCGGTGACCGAGAGAGTCACCAAGGTGAGCGAATGAGGCTTTAGGGTGTGTTTTCATCGGCATTTAACGGGATTTTACTTTGAACTTGTTACTGTGAGCGTGGTTGAACAGTGAGGCTGCGACTAATGAGGATTTTAGCAGTATTTTTATTGCACATTGAGACTTTTTTAACCAAATAAAGCTTGAAATATGGTGACTGAAGGCTAATTATGGATCAAAATCTGAATTTGTTGATTCATTTTGACCTTTTGATGTAATAACGTCACCGTCTTTGTTATAAAAGGACTTTTTGTACGTGTTTTAGAGTCTCTCTTGTCCAGATAATGATAGCTCTTTATAGTCGACTGATTTAATACTTCTACTTAAGTAATATTTAGTTTGAAGTAACAGTATTCTTACGTTAAGGTTCTGATTTCTCTTTCTGCTGTGAGTAAATCCAAGTGACAAAAATCTTTACAATATGAAATGGCTTGAACATTTGTGTTTCCTGCACCACTCCTTCAAATATGAATAGTTTCTTTCATTTTTGTGGTCCATCCTTCCATCCATCCCACATTTTGAGCATTCTTCATCATTTTGTCTGTACAATTACATCAACTGAACACTGCCCACCCCTGTAAAGGTCACGTTAATGTGACCTTTTGTGACCAGTTAACTTCAAAGTAAAGTCTTGGACCACAACTTTGTACATTTTTTGCTCGTTTCAGGTGGAGGATCTGACGGAGGGCACTTTCTACGAGTTTACGATCACGGCTGCTAACTTGGCCGGCATTGGCGTCCCCTCGGCCCCCAGCGCCCCCATGAAATGTGAGGCGTGGACCATGGACACGCCCGGTAAGAGTCTCATGTGTCCGCGTTCACAACTTCTTCCCTTTTCAAACATAATCTGGAGCGTTTTGTTGCGTTCACATGTTCAGACGCTGCACGTTTTAAGGTCATCGCGGTTTCTAGAGCTAAAATGTCTTTTCAGTTGTATTTGATCTAGAATATGTCCCAAAACGTAACATACACACATTTAATTCTATTTATTACAATGAGTGCTTATTTTTCCTCACCTCCTTTACTTACGTTGACATTAAAACACTGTTATAGAAAAAGGAATAACGTTTTTCCAATAATCGCTCAACAGACTCAAGGATATTATTTAGGGCTACAACAAGTTCATAGATGAATTGCAACTAATGAAGTTATCGAATAATTGACTCAAAAACATGCCATGAGCTGAGAGATGAGGTTTTATTACACAGACAGAGCAGAAATCAACTAAAAGTGAGTGTAAATAAAATAAATCGAATAAATAAAATAAATAAAATAAATAAAATAAATAAAATAAATAAAATAAATAAAATAAATAAAATAAAAAATATAATAAATACAATAAAGTAAATAAAAGAGCAGAAATCAACTAAAAGTGTGTGTTTCTAATGAAAACACCCTTCGTCTAAAGACATTCTTCACCAGGATGTCCTCAAAATGGATGAAGTTCAGCTTTATCTGCGTCAAATTGAGTAAAATTCTCACATTCTCTGGCCTGTTCTAAACAAACAAAAGTATAATTGTTACACGGATCAATCACCAAAATAATCACAGCCCTAATGTAATTTCATAAAATGTAAAACCAAGAATAGCATCAACTCACTTTTATTTACTTTTTCTAAATGGAATAATACATAAACTCGCTTTCATTTCTTCCTCAAGATTATTCCACAAATACAAATTGAGACATTGTGTAAAAGAACTTTCTGTGTGTAATTCCATCCTTATCTCTGTGTGTGAATTGTGTGTACTAATATATGTTCTCAGGTTTATTTACATGTACTTCCCTTTTATAACAGACATTTTGCAAGATTGGACTATCAAGTGTTTCATCTGTGATTAAAATGATTAAAAATTAGCTCAGAAATAGTCAGAAAGTTCTATTGTAATCTCCGAAACAGTGGAATAAAGTGATATTTCGGCACTTTCGCGATCCGTTCACGTTTTGTGCGACACATTTTAGCACATTATGGAACGATATTATTATATTTTTGTCAACGTTGCCGACCTTTACCTGTGACATCATCATTCCATCATCACGTCACCCAAACGGCCGAGTTGATACATTTACGCAACATTAAAACAACCGTGACATGCGAGTGAGTCGGGGCAAGAAATACCCCAAAATGTCACGTATACTGTTTAACCGTCAATCATCTCTGCGTTCAGGGCCGGGCTATGACCTGAGCTTCAGTGAGGTGAGGGGCCACTCCCTGGTTCTGCTGTGGAAGGCCCCTGTTTACACCGGAGCCAGCGCCGTGACCGGATACATCGTGGAAATGGCCAAAAAGGGCTCCAAGGACTTTGTGGCTCTGAATGAGGAAGCAGTCAGCCACCGCTACTTCCAGGTGAGTCAAAAACAACGACACGACCATTTATTCACGTCGTTGATTTGGCTCGATGGTAAAATGCATTGTGTCGTTATAAAGAGTGATTAGTGACTGAAAATAAATAAGAACATCATGCTAATCATCTGACTTGTCGCAGTCCGAGATCAAAGATATCATCCACAGACGTTTCTTTGGTCGCAGTGTGTTTCTTATAATGATGAGTGGTATTTGATTGTCCCGTGCAGGTGTCTGGACTGGAGGAGGGTCAGTCGTACGTGTTTAAAGTCCGTGCGGTAAACGACAGTGGACTTGGCAAAGCTTCACTCGCGTCGGAGCCGGTGTGCGCCAAAGCTCTGACAGGTAAACGCACAAGTGATGGTTATATACGTTAAAAACTGATATAAATGGATGGTAGGATAAAGGACAATGCTTGGTTGGAATAAATAGTCTTGCCAATGTATGACTTTGCAAACGCTGAATGTGACTGAGCCTGAACCATCAGCTGTTCAGACCAGTCGCAGCAGTTTTGAGGTTTGGGACGACGCCAAAGGTGAAACGCCCAGACGAACCAAACACTTCAGTCTGTTTCAGCACAAATACACACTATTGTTAAGCTCTCTGTGCATTTGTGGACTGGTATTGTGTCTTTTAAACGCATAGAATTCAGACAAATGGAAAAAATGACGTTTGAACCTAATTTGGAAATGGACAAAATTTGAAAGACTATGAACCAAATGGGACTTTTTTGTCTATTTTAATTTATTTAAATTTGTAGTTTTTTGTGTTATTATTTTATATTTTGTTTTTTATGTTTTATCCTTTGAAAAAATGAATGAAATGAATGAAATGGATGAAATGAAATAAATAAATTAAATAAATAAAATAAAAAGCATAGAATTCTCTCAACCGGATTTGATTTCTCAGCTTGAAAAAAAAAAACTTAACAGCTTCAAATTATTTGTCTGGATGTTCCGCCTTTTCAGATTGGTCAACGTGCACAGTGACACAATCAGGAGTTAGCCTGGTCAAACTCAGACAGGAGAATGAAAGAATGTGCTACGAGTGAAGACTGAATGGATTTTTAGGTGTTTTAACATTTCCTTACATTCTTCGCACTTTGCTTCGCAGGCACACGGGAGATCGAGGTCGGAGTGGACGAGGAAACCGGGGACATCTTTTTGTCCCTTGAAGCCTGTGAAATCAGTGAGACGTCCAAGTTTGTCTGGTCCAAAAACTACAGCGCCGTGGGAGAGTGTCCCCGCGTGTCCACGAGCAGCAAAGGAAGAACGTAAGGGACAAAAATATCACCGTCAACGTCCCATTTCTCACTTACAGCCGGAACTCTTAGATATGTTTGAATTAGAGACGGAGCTGAAGCGCACACAGCCTCCATCTTCAGCCATTAATATATATATTTACATTTTGGTTTTGTTTTCCGTCTCCAGCTCGAGGTTGACGTTCACAAACCCAGACAAAGACGACCTGGGCCGATACTCTGTGGTGGTCACTGACACTGATGGAGTCTCTGCCAGTCACACTCTCACTGAGGACGGTACGTTTGGGGCTCTCTCATCTAAAATAAGTGTAGCTCGCCTTTTTCTAGAGCTGAGGTGACGGTTTTGATTTGTATCACGATTCGTGCAGTTTGTATGTTTCTAAAGCAGGAAAGTATGTGTTAAAACCACAATAATAAACAAATAAGATAAGATAAGATAAGATATTCCTTTATTGTCCCACATGGGGAAATTTCATTGGTGCAAGGCAGGTAGATACAGAGGTAGATACAGAAGAACAGAACAGATCACTTATAGGAAGTCTGAAAAACACTTTCAGTAGAAGATCTCCTATAAATAAATAAAAACTCCCATAGACAAATAAATAAATAAATAAATAAATACCATTGCATGTGATCACGACAGTAATTGCACATGAATATGTGTCACGACAGCACATAGATTGCACATGAATTCCAACAGCAATAAGAACATATTTAATCATTATAGCTTTAACTTTAACAGGTCTGAGTGTAGTTACATGCTTTCAGTCATGTAGAAGCCGGTCTCACATCTTCAGGAAGATTTTAGCTGCATAAAACTAAAACACAGATTCCCCATGTTTAGTCCTGACTCTGGCACCAGCAGGAGGCCGGTCCATGTTTAGTCCTGACTCTGGCACCAGCAGGAGGCCGGTCCATGTTTAGTCCTGACTCTGGCACCAGCAGGAGGCCGGTCCATGTTTAGTCCTGACTCTGGCACCAGCAGGAGGCCGGTCCATGTTTAGTCCTGACTCTGGCACCAGCAGGAGGCCGGTCCATGTTTAGTCCTGACTCTGGCACCAGCAGGAGGCCGGTCCATGTTTAGTCCTGACTCTGGCACCAGCAGGAGGCCGGTCCATGGTCAGTCCTGACTCTGGCACCAGCAGGAGGCCGGTCCATGTTTAGTCCTGACTCTGGCACCAGCAGGAGGCCGGTCCATGTTTAGTCCTGACTCTGGCACCAGCAGGAGGCCTGTCCATGTTTAGTCCTGACTCTGGCACCAGCAGGAGGCCGGTCCATGTTTAGTCCTGACTCTGGCACCAGCAGGAGGCCGGTCCATGTTTAGTCCTGACTCTGGCACCAGCAGGAGGCCGGTCCATGTTTAGTCCTGACTCTAGCACCAGCAGGAGGCCGGTCCATGTTTAGTCCTGACTCTGGCACCAGCAGGAGGCCGGTCCATGTTTAGTCCTGACTCTGGCACCAGCAGGAGGCCGGTCCATGTTTAGTCCTGACTCTGGCACCAGCAGGAGGCCGGTCCATGTTTAGTCCTGACTCTGGCACCAGCAGGAGGCCGGTCCATGTTTAGTCCTGACTCTGGCACCAGCAGGAGGCCGGTCCATGTTTAGTCCTGACTCTGGCACCAGCAGGAGGCCGGTCCATGTTTAGTCCTGACTCTGGCACCAGCAGGAGGCCTGTCCATGTTTAGTCCTGACTCTGGCACCAGCAGGAGGCCGGTCCATGTTTAGTCCTGACTCTGGCACCAGCAGGAGGCCGGTCCATGTTTAGTCCTAACTCTGGCACCAGCAGGAGGCCGGTCCATGTTTAGTCCTGACTCTGGCACCAGCAGGAGGCCGGTCCATGTTTAGTCCTGACGCGAGGCTGTGGAGAGACTTGTACACGAATAAAATACAATATAACAATAGCAAATATAACAACAACATGACAGATTTGAGCCACAGTGTGGGGGGTGAAAGTGTCTGCATTAGCGCATAAAGCTGCATCGTGCTTTAGCTCGTCGTGTCGTCCTATGTTGAGTCCCTGTGTTTGTCCCCCACAGCCCTGGACACCATGCTGGAGCTCAGTTACGCCATCAGACATCCAGGTGAGCGCCGCACACTGACGGAGGCCCTCAGCCCTACTCTCTGTTTTCTACTATCATTCACCGTGTGGTAAAAGCACTTTTCCCGGGTTAAACTTGTAAAAAGCTGCTTTGTTTTCCAGTCGTTCCTCTGAAACACGGTCTGAACTACGAGATCCTGGAGAAAGGCCACGTCCGCTTCTGGCTCCAGGCCGTGAAGCTCTCCTCCGCTGTGTCCTACCGGTTCATCGTCAACGACAAAGAGGTTGCCAGTGGAGAGGTGAGGCATCCCTTTAGTCACTCCTCGCCGGGGTCGTGAGCTGAAGCCGCAGATGCCCTGGGGCGGACTGACAGATCTGTGCCCAGTTGTGTCATGCAAATGCGAGGAGCGACAGTGATGAATACATTTGTGAAAGAGTACACAGTGTAAAAGCATCACTAGAAATGAGCGAAGGATTGGTGAGAGTTAGGGACGAGTTAGTTTTAAATATCGCCGTTTCCTCCTGTCGCTCCTGTCGCTCCTGTCGCTCCTGTCGCCTCCTGTGACCACGAGGCTGAACTTTGATAGTCGAGAAAAGAAAACTGCAGTATAATTTCAGCACTTTTAACGCAACAGAGAACACGGGAATGAAACAGCATCAATACAAAGACATGTACAACACGGAGAGCCACGTGAACACATTAAACCTGAGTGAAAAAACGTTGAACAGAACAGCAGAGGTGGCATTTAGTTACGTTTACTTTTTCAAGAAATCTTGATGTTCTGTCTCACAACCCTAATGTCCACAGTCTCATGCTCTTCTGACTGGGCTAGTCAACCCTTTGAGTATTCTTTGTCATTGAACTGATTCTTTTAGAATTAGTCAGAATGTTTTGGAAAGTAAAAGTCAGTCTTACCTTCCTCAGTGAGCTGTTTGTCCTGTACTTTCTCTGCTTTACTTTCTTTGTAGATGAATCAAACCTGAGCCACTGCTACAACCACGATGAATTCACAGTTTGAACGATTATGTGCTGTTGTTGTCTATTCTACGTTAGATAAACTTTGTTTTGCAGCACATGTTCTGAAATCTCTTTTTTTCCAGTCGATCTGCTCTTATTTATGCCCTTCACTTTTTGCAAAACTTCAGTTAACTGATGTAGAAAAGGCCTTTTTGTCAGCTCATTGGTCAGATCACATGACGTGCTGTCTGCTGTAAACACTGCGCACTTTCTACATGCAACCAATCATACACCAGTTCAACAAAAATAACCAATGAAACGGGTAAAGAGAACAAGCACCCAATCAGAGATGAAGAAGAGTGACCCTCCACTCTGCACAAATGACACATTTCACTTTTAAAACATTTAAATATGAAAAGAACGACATGATTAAAGTGAAGATCCGGGGCTCAAGCCCCAAAGCCAGGGCCTGGCTCCGCCCATAGGTAGAATCAAATCGTTTTATGTCAAACACCTTTCGTGCCCAGTTTGAAGGCTTTTGATTGGCTGTTGGAGTGTAATCTGGCCAATGAGAGAGGATCGTAGAGTTTAAAAAACGTTCGCACACCACTTTCTTGGTTTAACGCACTCTTTGAACTTTAAGCTTTTTGAAGTTCGACCGTGAGTCTAGAATGATTCCTAAATGTTTCTCGTCTTGTACCCGATCAATAAATTATGATCAGCAGTGATTAAAAACTTGCGATGACCCGTTTGTGTCTCAGGGCCACAAGATCAGCCACGACGCTGCGACCGGCGTGATCCAGATGATCGTGGAGAACTTCACCAGAGCCAACGAGGGCACGTACACGGTCCAGATCCACGACGGGAGGGCCAAGGCTCAGACCTCGCTGGTGCTGGTGGGAGACGGTGAGAGGAGACTCGCCTTCAGGGTCGATTCCACACGGCAGCGTTCAAGTTCACCTCAACGTTTTGTGTGTTTTCAGTGTTCAAAGCTGCTCTGAAGGAGGCCGAGTTCCAGAGAAAGGAACACATCAGGAAACAAGGTGTGCCGCGCTTTTATGTCCCAACTGTGGTGTGGATGTCGAAGCGTTCATGTCGCGGTGGAGAAATGTGTTTTCAGAACAAAACAAAAATTGCGGTTTTCAAAGCGTACTCCATCCATTTTCCTAATTCTCTGGTCTTAAATTGGACTCTAGTGTGTTGGGTTTGCATTATATGAACTTTATTCAATTGTTTGGTTGCTGATTTTTGTGTTAATTTACTTTATAACCCCACAATCCTCCTTTGCAAATAAAATGTAAATGCATCTAATGATTCTTTTGATAAACGATTAATTAATTATTCTTTAAATAAATGGATCAGTTAATTAGTTAGTTAGTTAGTTTAGAACACAAAAGACATTAGACACTTTTTCCTACTCACGATGAAGCCGCAGTGGGACGTCCTGGTGGAGTATATTTACCGTCCAAAGAGAGTTTTCAACAAAAAGATTGAATTGACACATTTCCGTGATACTATTCTTTGTCGATCGTTTCAATAATCGATTAGTTGTGATTAATTGATGAGCCTCGTCCCATGAGCTGCTCATCAGTGTCGATGTGTGTGTTCCAGGCCCACACTTCTCTGAGTATCTGTACTTCACTGTCACTGACGACTGCACCGTTCTGCTGAACTGCAAGGTGAACACGCCCACTGACCCGCCCTCTGACCCTCTCTCTGACTCTCTCTCTGACCCGCCCTCTGACCCTCTCTCTGACTCTCTCTCTGACCCGCCCTCTGACCCTCTCTCTGACCCGCCCTCAGACCCTCTCACCCGCCCTCTGAGCCTCTCTCTGACCCTCTCTCTGACCCGCCCTCTGACACGCCCTCAGACCCTCTCACCCGCCCTCTGAGCCTCTCTCTGACCCTCTCTCTGACTCTCTCTCTGACCCTCTCTCTGACCCGCCCTCTGACACGCCCTCAGACCCTCTCACCCGCCCTCTGAGCCTCTCTCTGACCCTCTCTCTGACCCGCCCTCTGACACGCCCTCTGACCCTCTCACCCGCCCTCTGAGCCTCTGACCCTCTGACACTCTCTCTGACCCACCCTCTGACCTGTTCTCTAATCCCTTCTCAACCCCTTCTCTGGCCCCTTCTCTGACCTGTTTTCTGACCCCTTCTTTGGCCCCATCTCTGACCCGTTCCCTGACCCCTTCTCTGACCCCTTCTCTGGCCCCTTCTCTGACCTGCTCTCTGACCCCTTCTCTGGCCCCTTCTCTGACCTGTTCTCTGACCCCTTCTCTGACCCGTTCCCTGACCCCTTCTCTGGCCCCTTCTCTGACCTGCTCTCTGACCCCTTCTCTGGCCCCTTCTCTGACCTGTTCTCTGACCCCTTCTCTGACCCGTTCCCTGACCCCTTCTCTGACCCCTTCTCTGACCCGTTCCCTGACCCCTTCTCTGGCCCCTTCTCTGACCTGCTCTCTGACCCCTTCTCTGGCCCCTTCTCTGACCTGTTCTCTGACCCCTTCTCTGACCCGTTCCCTGACCCCTTCTCTGGCCCCTTCTCTGACCCGTTCCCTGACCCCTTCTCTGACCCCTTCTCTGACCCGCCCTGAATCCATTTCCTCCCGCACGTCTCTGACTCTTTCTCGTGCAGGTCGCTAACGTGAAGAAGGAGACGTCTTTCCACTGGTACAAAGAGGACGACGAGATCGTCCCAGAAGCTCCTCCCAGCGTGATGTCCGGGGCCTGCGCTCTGCCCATCCCCAACGTCAGACTTTTCAATCCAATCTCTCACACGACTGTTAAAATGACTTGCCATTTAAAGTATGTCTTGTTTATTTAGTTTTCCAGAAAGGATCAGGGCGTGTACAAAGCTGTGGTCGGCGACGACAAATGCAAAGACACTTCTGTGATTGACATCTCAGGACAAGGTCAGACTCAGCTGCAAATACTCCATCACAACGTTATATTTAGACTCCAAATACAGGGCACAGAAGTCATTACAAAAGAGTTTGAAAGCAGAAAAGTCCAAAGTCAAAGAGCTCAAAGAATTGGGACTTTATGTACACGGACTATGCAGCAGCTTTTATTTAGAGTCTCTGTCTCTAGAACATTTCTTTTACAAGGAAAACCTGGCAGCACAGAACAGAAACTGACACTAAATGTTTATGTCACCGCAGTTTTTATAATTTTCCTGAACTTATCGAGCGACTGTAAAGATTTCTGTTAAAGACGCCTGTTTTGAAGTGGCTCTTTTATCATGTAAATTGTCTAATGTGTGAAAGACGTTATGTTTAGTCGGTTTATCGGTCGACTTGGATACATAAAGGATGATCTCTTTCACTTCTGGTTGAACTGGAGACAGAACACAGGCATGAACGGGCGAGTTAAGTGAGTTTCATGGCCAAAAACACCAACAGGAATCAACTTGCCAATTTTCATGTTCCTGGATAAATGTGTTTCCATTCGTGTGCGGATCATTATTGAAGCACTGTTTATTTTTTACAAATGTTTTATTACATCAAGTGTTTTCTTTTTCAGTTTTCGAAGACATCATTAATGCCCTCGCTCATGTCGCTGGTGAGTTATTACAACAAAAAGAGTGCACGGTAAAACATTAAAGACGTCCACATAAGAAGCATTCGGACAAAGAAATGAACACGCTAAAGTGACTTCCTGTTTAGGAGCAGTTTACGTGGAGCGGGCTCTGGAAATATGACGAAGCTGTGACTCGAGTCTGACTTGAGCCACTTTTTTAATGACTTGAGACTTGACTTGATAAAATGGATGAAGATTAGGGACGAAAATAATAAATGTGTTAAAAAAAATCAAATAATAATCTTCACAGTCGATACTTTGATGTGAAAAGGACTTTTTAAAAGGAAAATCATATACATTGCAAAAATATACAGTATTCTATCATTTGGGACAATGACTCGGACTTGACTCTCTTTGACTTTGGTCTTGACTCGGACTTGACTCTCTTTGACTTGGGACTTGACTCTCTTTGACTTGGGACTTGACTCTCTTTGACTTTGGACTTGACTCGGACTTGACTCTCTTTGACTTGGGACTTGACTCTCTTTGACTTGGGACTTGACTCGGACTTGACTCTCTTTGACTTGGGACTTGACTCTCTTTGATTTCGCACTAGACTCGAACTTGACTCTCTTTGACTCGGACTTGACTCTCTTTGACTCGGACTTGACTCTCTTTGACTCGGACTTGACTCTCTTTGACTTGGGACTAGACTCGGACTTGACTCTCTTTGACTTGGGACTTGACTCTCTTTGACTTGGAACTAGACTCGGACTTGACTCTCTTTGACTTGGGACTTGACTCTCTTTGATTTCGCACTAGACTCGGACTTGACTCTCTTTGACTCGGACTTGACTCTCTTTGACTCGAACCTGACTCTCTTTGACTTGGGACTAGACTCGGACTTGACTCTCTTTGACTTGGGACTAGACTCGGACTTGACTCTCTTTGACTTGGGACTTGACTCTCTTTGATTTCACAATAGACTCGGACTTGACTCTCTTTGACTCGGACTTGACTCTCTTTGACTTGGGACTTGACTCTCTTTGATTTCGCACTAGACTCGGACTTGACTCTCTTTGACTCGGACTTGACTCTCTTTGACTCGGACTTGACTCTCTTTGACTCGGACTTGACTCTCTTTGACTTGGGACTAGACTCGGACTTGACTCTCTTTGACTTGGGACTTGACTCTCTTTGACTTGGAACTAGACTCGGACTTGACTCTCTTTGACTTGGGACTTGACTCTCTTTGATTTCGCACTAGACTCGGACTTGACTCTCTTTGACTCGGACTTGACTCTCTTTGACTCGAACCTGACTCTCTTTGACTTGGGACTAGACTCGGACTTGACTCTCTTTGACTTGGGACTAGACTCGGACTTGACTCTCTTTGACTTGGGACTTGACTCTCTTTGATTTCACAATAGACTCGGACTTGACTCTCTTTGACTCGGACTTGACTCTCTTTGACTTGGGACTTGACTCTCTTTGATTTCGCACTAGACTCGGACTTGACTCTCTTTGACTCGGACTTGACTCTCTTTGACTCGGACTTGACTCTCTTTGACTCGAACCTGACTCTCTTTGACTTGGGACTAGACTCGGACTTGACTCTCTTTGACTTGGGACTAGACTCGGACTTGACTCTCTTTGACTTGGGACTTGACTCTCTTTGATTTCACAATAGACTCGGACTTGACTCTCTTTGACTCGGACTTGACTCTCTTTGACTTGGGACTTGACTCTCTTTGATTTCGCACTAGACTCGGACTTGACTCTCTTTGACTCGGACTTGACTCTCTTTGACTCGGACTTGACTCTCTTTGACTTGGGACTAGACTCGGACTTGACTCTCTTTGACTTGGGACTTGACTCTCTTTGACTTGGAACTAGACTCGGACTTGACTCTCTTTGACTCGGACTTGACTCTCTTTGACTTGGGACTTGACTCGGACTTGACTCTCTTTGACTTGGGACTTGACTCGGACTTGACTCTCTTTGACTTGGGACTAGACTCGGACTTGACTCTCTTTGACTTGGGACTTGACTCTCTTTGACTTGGAACTAGACTCGGACTTGACTCTCTTTGACTCGGACTTGACTCTCTTTGACTTGGGACTTGACTCGGACTTGACTCTCTTTGACTTGGGACTTGACTCGGACTTGACTTGAGACTTCCTGAGACTCACAAAACAAGGCCCCACCTCTGGTTAAAGCTGTAAAACATGTATAAATCCTTAAAGCCGGCGCGTACACACTTTGTGACCAGCTGAATGGTGCTTGTACTTTCAGCTGTAATAATGCTGTGTTTGGCTGTGCAGGGGCGTCGGCCTCGGAGCTGGTGCTGCAGTGCACTCCTGAAGGAATCCGGCTGCAGTGCTGCATGAAGTATTACACTGAGGAGATGAAGACCGTCTGGAAACACAAGTCAGTGCAAACGCTCGCCACAACTGCAGCTCCTCAGTCCATTCAACGCTCCATGGTGTTTTAGTCAACCAAAACTAGCATTAGTCGACTCATTATTTTATTTTGATTATAGATAAAGGATTTAGAGTACACAGGGCAGCAGCAGAATAAAGATAAATATATAGTTTCCCAGTCCTTTTCTGTGTAAATAGTTGTTTTTGCATAAACGTCCATAACCTTGTAGTCTTGGGTCAGTTAAATAGAGTTCATGTCTTTGGTCGACTCCAGCTCTAAAATAAAACCACGCCAACTGTTGAAACACGTGTTGAGAAAGTTGTGCTGGAGTTTTATTTTCACTCTTGCTTTGGCAATAGCTTTATTTTTGTTCTTAAAATAAATTCAGATTCAATTTAGTTTGCATTGTTGATGCATCGATTAACTACAATGAGTGTTAATATTGGAATAATCATATTCCTGGTTGAAAATTGTTGTAAACTGACAAATATGAAACCCTTTTTTATGACAAAAACTAAAAAGTATTGTCAAATCAAAAAGTGTCACATTTCCATTCATAATATACTTTATTTTCTACATAGAAGGCTTCTTTCACCAGACCTTTCACCTTTACAATCATTAGTCGTGACCCTACTTTTTCCAGCAAAGTTCTCTCTTGTTTCTTTTGACTTTTTAGTTGACAAAATTACAGTTTTCTTACTCCACAGAGAGAAATAGTTGAGATCAATCAGAAAAACGATTCAACAATTCAACAAACAAATTGGACTTTCTAGATATAAATGTGAAGCAGTCAACCTTACGCAAAGCAATATCCTATCATTCCACCATTTAAAGTGTAGATATTCCATGTACAATGTATTTATTCCATGTTATTATAGTCATGAAGTAATACAAAAGTAACAACAGTGAAGATGATTTATTTTGTTCTAAATGTCATCGTGTGTGTTCAGGGAGAGTAAGATTGCGTCGTCAGAGAAGATGAGGATCGGAGGCATGGCGGAGATGGCCTGGATGCAGATCTGTGACCCGTCCGACAAAGAGAAGGGCCAATACGCCATGGAGATCTCCGACGGGGTCCAGACGCACACCCGCACCTTCGACCTGAGCGGGCAAGGTACAGCCTCGGAACCGGGGGACGCATGAAGGACGAGGAGCAGTTTAAGCTCTCGTATGAAGCCAAAAAGAAAACTATCAAATCTAATCTGGCTACAGGTAACAAACATAAATGTAAGACAAACCTGGACATGGTTTCACAGGAAAGGGTTTTGTGTGTAAAAACGGCTAAAATTGCACACATTTGGTTGCCTGAGCCGCCAGCCCCGCCCACATTCTGTTCGAGTTCCTAAGGGTCTGGAATCAGTCAGAGCCAATGAAATCGTCGGTCATCCATTTACCGACCAATCCCAGGCGGAGGTTTTAACGTGTCACACTGGGATACGGAAGTAGCTCTTCACCCCTGTTCCAAAACATTCAAGATAGCGGACCCGGCCCGTGACCCGGCTCGTGACCCGGCCCGTGACCCGGCCCGTGACCCGGCTCGTGACCCGGCTCGTGACCCGGCCCGTGACCCGGCTCGTGACCCGGCCCGTGACCCGGCCCGTGACCCGGCTCGTGACCCGGCCCGTGACCCGGCTCGTGACCCGGCTTGTGACACGGCCCGTGACCCGGCCCGTGACCCGGCTCGTGACCTGGCCCGTGACCCGGCCTGTGACCCGGCTCGTGACCCGGCTCGTGACCCAGTGTTTACTTCTGCTCTGGCTTCGGTTTGAACGATGAGGAAAGTCCGCTCTACTCGCCGTGATGAACGTGCGTTACATGCGGTTGTACGAAGGGCGTCGTCACGATTCAGGAGACATTTTCTGCGTTCAGGACGGATAACACGGGACACGCCTTGTCGACATGGGCTACGTAATATCTGGTTAAGCGTGTCGCGTTTTTTGCGTCACTTCTGGGTTTATGTGATTGGTTCTGTCTCTGCTCTAAACTCCGCCCTAGAAATGTAAACGCAGCGGTCGAGCCGTTTTGATAAGTAGTTTGCCAAAACGTGTTGGGAACGGCTGGTCAGGCAACACATTTGGGACATCCAATGGACAGAGGCAGGTTTTGATTTCTTTGGTGTGTGTAGATGATGATTTTTATGTCTCTGTGGGAGAAAAATGCATGTGGAGAAAACAGTCTTTAAAGTTACAATGGCCCAAAGGAATCTGCTTAAAAGTGGATGAAATGAAAGAATAAAACATCTTCAGGTGCAGATTGATAATGTAGTTTCCAAGTCAAAGCGCATTTGTTGAGAGAGATTCCACTTTCTCCATTGAAATAACATCATTTTCCATGGCACTTTTGCCTCCACTCGGATTGAACTGATTCTGAATTTAGAACGTTTTTGTGCAAACTTATATATTGTATATTCATTGTTAGTAGTTTGTGCTTTGTAAAGTATTGACATTTATTGTGTGTTTGGATGTCTGTGTCTGGGAGGTGGTTTAAATGAACCATAACAAGTCCAACTAAGTATCTACAATAGAAATATGGGATATAGACGTGTGTGTCATCACATTACTCAATGGTTCAGGTGTTTTGCCAAAGGGCACTATTATAGTATTAAGAGAAAAGAGCAAGATGGAATCATGTACTTTTCACTCACACAAGCATCACATTCTGCCATCATCGTTACTTTACTAGTTACAACTTGTTAAAATGTGCAAAGAGCAAATGTAGCAGCAAGTTCTTTACACTTTTATTATCCAAAGTAAGTTAGACTGACAGTTGTGTCCTCTGCAGCTTACACCGACGCCTACGACGAGTACCTCAGGCTCAAGTGAGTTCACCTTTGAACTACAGATTACAGTCATTCATGCATTTATCAGCAATTAAATCTAACATTTATTCCTCTCGTTTTTAACTCAGGGCGGCTGCATTTGCTGAGAAGAGTGAGTAGCGATAATCTACCGTTCATAATAGAAATACAACGCTTGTTACTGATGTTTTATGACCTCTTTCTTGTCAGATCGTGGCAGAGTCATCGGCGGTTTGCCTGATGTCGTCACCATCATGGAGCACAAGGTAAAATACACTCGGACACTTGACTAGAGGGAACACTTGAGGTGTTGCCAGGTGTGCACTGGAAACAAAGTCAAAGTTCCGTCATGTCAGGCTCAATAATTTATCACTTTGTCCTGAGCAGCTTCTGAACGAGTGGAAACGGCAAAACGTCCGTCATCGCTGGAAAAAAAAGAACCAGATACAAGGGCCATGAAAATATCTGCATTTGTTTTTTTTTTCTCTAAATCAGGGGTGTCCAAACTCTTTTCACAGAAGGCCGCATTTTGAAACTTGAATTTGTTGAACACATTTGACATAGTTTCCATGAGCCGCCACACCTTTAATAATACATAGAACATTAATATTAGGTTGGTATAACATCAAAATGCTTGAATTTTTGTTGTTTGGACAAACTTAGTAGGAAGCCGGAAGGCCAACAAAAATTGGTCTGAGGGCCGCTTTTGGCCCCCGGGCCTTAGTTTGGACATGCCTGCTCTAAATGGTGTAATTGGTCATATTGTTGTGCCTTAGAATTTGTCTTTAACCAAAAAAGTGTGCCGTTATGCAACAAAGGTTGAAAAACACTGCTTCGATAAACATACATTTTTGAGCTGGTATAGTATATTTATGTATGCTAATATATAATATGAAAAAGGTGTGTGAACAGGTTAAAAAGACACCTTTGTAATCAACTTAAGTAGCCTTTACATTTTGGGTAAAACATTATAATAACTACACCTCAATTACCCTTTATAAAGCATGAATAAAGGCTTAGTAACGACTTCATTATGGGGTTTGGGTGTTGAATCATTCTTTTCAAGTCTTTGTTCATGCTTTATTAATGGTAATCAAGGTGTAGTTTTTATGAAGTGTTTGGAATAGGCCTATATATTTTTGGTGTGTGTTTCCTAATACAGCTGGACTTAATAATGAATCATGGCTTCAGTCCCGCTTGACTCCGTTTGAAGGGAGATCGATGGATTGAACTAGCTCACACAATCGTAGCTAACTTCATATGACTTTCTGTAGAAACTGAATTGCAGGCGCCATCTTTGTTTCTGAGCTGGAGTTTGACTGGAACAGCAGCATTCCTGACAATCATCTTCTGCCGGTCGTCACAACAACAGGAACCGAGGACTGAAGCGCTTGATAAACACTGGATTGATAAACTTGAATGAGATCGTGTGACTGTCGACATCATTTCCTGTTTAACTTTATTGAGCGGGTTTTGACTGTCAAAATAAATTACTTTGATAAAAAAACATGGGATTAGAGCTATATAATACGCTATCCCACTCCATTTTAGAACTATGTACTTGGGCCTCAGAACTCCTGCCATGGACACAATAAATGGATATATTTTGAACATACGCTGCAGGAAAAAAGGCCCATCACAAAGAAATGGATGACACGAACCTCACCAACGATCAAAGACAGGACTGACATAGTAACACACGTCAGACAAATGGACAAAATGACATTCCTCCTACTTTCATTTAAATGTGCCATGATTTTGTTTCTTTGGTTGTTTAGTGCTACTTGTGTTTTTTTTCTTTGGTCACATTCTATTTGTTAATAAATGTTTTATATTCTTTTAAAAAAAATGATCATATAATTATGGATGAAGGCTTATCCATCTAGAATTCTAATATCATGATATTGTTATTAACTGTTAAAAGTCTCTTCTCTGAGGTTTGAACCCGTAATGTGCTGATCATTAGAACACATGTGACCTGGACAGATTCTGTGATGTAGTAAAGTGCACAAAAGGTGTTATTTATTTATTTTACTCAGTGCATCTTTAAATTATAATTAGATTACAGGTTTTTCTTCATGTTGTCTGCACTGAAATGAAGCCAAGTTTCATGGTCTATGTAGGGTTGATTTGAGTTTTTTTAAATTTCCCAAAATGATTTAAATTGTCTACAAAGTCGCCCAAAGCCCTGTTTAACCACAAACATGTAAGAGAGTAGTGTAGTCCCGTTTTCTGCAGTGTATTACCTGCACCTAAGTGTTAAAATAAAGCTTTATGTGTTTAGGCAGCATATTGACCAAAACAAAGTATCGGCCTGTCCTGGAGGAGTAAGGCAGATAGTCGATATGCTAAAAAGTATCAGCCTGGTCTAGAGTTGCAAGTTTAATCACATTCTAATTGAAATTTAAGTTCCATCAATTCCCCCTCAATCAACATAATATCCTGACATATTCTGTGGTTTAACTAGTTTAGATCTGCACAAACATGTTTGTACATGTGCAATCGCTCTTGTCTGTAAAATTGAAAACAGATATTTTTCCTAAATCGTTCTACTTAAGCGTGATCTCTATTCTCTCTGTTCTTCCCTGTGAATGATTGTTGCGTCTCTTGTTGGTCCTGAACACTGACCTCTGTCTCCTGTTCCTCTCCAGTCCCTGAGCCTGACCTGCACCGTGTGGGGCGACCCGACCCCTGAGGTCACATGGTTCAAGAACGAGCAGGAAGTGGCCTGCACCGAACACACCAAGGTCACGTTCGACGGCGGCAAATTCGCCAGTTTGGTCATCACCAAAGTCACGCCCGAAGACTCCGGCAAGTACAGCATCAACGTCCGGAACAAATACGGCGGCGAGTTCGTGGAGATCACCGTGAGCGTCTACAAGCACGGCGAGCAGATCCCGGAGCCTAAACTGGGACACGCCAAACCGCCATCCGCCACGCCTGCTGCCACGCCCGCCTCCACACCCGTCCCGCCAAAATCCCTGGCCCCGCACTCCAAGACGCCCACGCCGACGCCCTCCAAACCCGGGACTCCCGCGCCGTCCGTAAAGAGCCCGACCCCGGCGCCCTCCGTAAAGAGCCCGACCCCGGCGCCCTCCGTAAAGAGCCCGACCCCGGCTTCGACTCCCGCATCAACCCCGGGTCCGAAGTCTCCCACCCCGACCCCGAAGTCGCCCACCCCGACCCCACGTGGTGTCAAGTCACCCACCCCGCCTCGCTCCATGAAGTCCCCGACCCCGCCCAGGAAGTAGACCGAGTCCGAGGTCCACTGTAGTCCAGAGCAGGGCTAAAACCGCATGAGTGTGGAGTTTGATGTTTAGATGTAGATGAGGGTTTTGGTCCAGGTTTTCGGTTTAAAACTCTGGACTTTTAACAAGAGGAAACAGGTTAAAAAAAAGGACTTAAAGAGGAGTTTATGCTTAGAACTGGACTACATGGATATTTTTTTTAAATTTGCATTTCGTTAAGATAGTAGTTTGGTTCACTTCCTGCATAAAAAGAGTTTAGCTTTTTGATTTCAGAGCTGTCATGTTCCTCCTTGATTTATGTGGCTCTTGTAAACTGTTGGGAGGTTGTAGCGCAGAATAAAGCGTTTTTTGAACAAGAAACCTTAGTTAAATGATAACCACTCTACTACCTGTGCCACCGAAATGTCTTCCAAAAAATATCCGTGTAGCCAGGGTTGAGGATGTCACAAGTGGCGCGGCTGTTCACTGGAGACAGCCAAAAAGGAAGTGAAAACATATGGAGACAAAGAGTTGCACCTTCCATGATACAAAGTGGAACGCTTATTTATCATTTCATCTTATTTAAGTTACATAAAGAGTATGTAGCAAACACTTAAAGTTGTGGATAAAATATATATGGAGGGTTAACATATATTTCTTCAGGCCGTAGTTGCAATACTCTGATATAAGGGATGTGTCTCTTAATGCATTGAGGTTTTAAGGATAGTTTTGTTCTTTTGGGGAAAATAAAGAAGAATGGTAAGCCTGGTTTTAACACTGGTCACATGTGTTTGCCCTAAAGCTTGTGATGGCAATAAACGTCACTTATCAACCTCTCTGGTCTGTCCTTTCTGTGTGTGGATAAATGCATGGCCTACAGTATGTCTCATGAATACCACTGGAAAACAACTTTTATGAACTTGCAAGTCATAATGGGTTTTATTCATCATTAGCTTTAAGTAGCTTTATCCTGTTTTTGTCCATGTTGTTGAGCTAAAGCTGTTTTGCCCCAGTTTAGAGCAGCTCTTATGGTCAAAATGAGACCGCTGTTAGGACAGAAGGACTGAAGGTTCAGACACACTGCAAAATATACTTTCAGAACTCCAGAAAATCACAGATAATGAGTGTTTTCACTGTATTAGCGTAAGAGCAGGGCGGGGGTTATAATAGAACAAAAAAAAAAAACATTTCATTAAAATAATCAAGATATGATCTGAAGGTGATTGATTGACATGTTGCAGAAAGAAGAAATCTGCAAAAATATGATATTTTTCGATGGATAGAAGACTTATTTGTCCCTGTGGGGAAAATGGTTTGCAGCGAATCCCAAACATGACTGGTTTCCCGTTCACTCTTCAACAGCAGGACAGGAGCGACGGCCAGAGGGCAGAAAGACACGCTCAGAGACCAGAGAATGGTTCAGGTCAGAGAGAATGTCTTGGGCCTTTTTTTGCTGTTCTCTCTGAATCTGTTCCAGGCAGAAGCTTGGATGACACGGTCCCAGGTCCCAAACCATCCCATGTGGCCCGGCGACTACACGCTCCGCTGTTTGGTGCGTGTTTATTGTCACGAGAGTTAACCACATGCTCTCCTTGTCACATTGTCCTTGGCTCTGCACGCGCTATCTTGCTTACCTTCGGCGTGTATGTTTGTTCAGTTAATTACTCCAGTAAGCATTCTAATTATATTTAATTGCTGAATAATTTATGAACGGATCCTGCGGTTCACGTCGAGTGTTTGTTCGGATCTGCTGCGTGCACACTAGCCGTTGGGACCACTTCCTGCCCTGTGCCTCGCCTCTAGTGTGCTAAGATGTGTGCATAGAGTCATTTAATTCATGTTAAACGTGTGCTACAGGATTGACCCGAGCCTCCCCTTTCTGTTAGGGATCTTCGCTCACACTGCTCCCCCGCACGGTTCATGCAGTTTAAGGCCCTCAAGGCGCGGTTCCACTGTGCCCTGTGGACTAGTTGGGTTGGACTCTGTACCGCTATCGAGAACCAAAGTAGCGTGCTATTTTACTGTCCTTTATCTGGGCCTCAATTGCCAGTTTCTAAAACGTTTTCATCTAAGGACCTGGTTTTATGTGTGAATGAGAGAGTGCATAATTTTTGGTCTGCTTTTAGAATATTTTATTGAAATATGTGTCATTTAAAACGTGTTACAATAAAGAATGTCATTTTCATATTTCCTGTTTCTGGTCCCTTCAGTCTTTTTTATTTTGGTGCCTCAAGAGTGGGCAACATTTTTGACTTTTTAGTTTTTTTTTTATATATTGTGGGTTAGTGGGGACATCATTGGTTTCATTTGTAACCCTACATCTTGGTGGCCACATATGTCAATTGCTAATACCACTAAAGTATCTTAAAACCGCACAAAAACTCACAGCTCCAGGTGAAACTGGGGGGGCAGGGCTTGAGTGTGCAGTGGGCGGGGCTTGGGACAGGTACAGCAAACACAGGAGAATTTCCCATATCGCTCCACGCCTCAGAGCCCTTCACACCGAGCGCTCCGACAGCTCTGCAGCAATGAGGTACGAGTCTGTTTACACTGAACTATTTCCAAATGGACTATGGACACGTAGACCAAAAATGTAAATGTTTTAAGGAACAGTCTCATGATTTGATGATTTGAACGCTTGTGTTTCTCCTCCAGATACATTATGGTTTTGTCTTTCCAGTTCATCAGCTTCCAATTATTTCAGATTTGTACTCTTTTTTTGGATCACTGCTTTGTACTTTTACTTGATTCATATTTTTTTGAAGTAACTTTATTCCCACGTGATTACACTTTTTATCTGCTCTGATTAAGACTTTGTTTGGACTATGTTAAAATTGTATAAAGGTGCTTGAAATATTCAGACGCAACAAGGAAAAAAAAAGTCAATAGTGATGTAGAGTCGAGATGGGATACTGCAAATGTTGTTTCCATGATAGAAACGATTCAAATGAGAAACATCTAGTTTAGTCTCAAAAAAAGAGAGTAAAGTCATAATTCTGCAGTTGTGTGGTAAAGTTTATGCTCCATTCACATTTTGTGCGACACTTGAACATCAACAATACATTTTAGCACGTTCATGATGCATTGTTAACATAATTGTCTGAATATCGTTCCAAGATTGCTATCAAGATTACGCACACACAAAATATTGCAAATATTGCCCACCCCATTGGAAAGAATTTAGAATATTTGTCCGATTGCTCAGTTTAAGGCATTTTTTTTGTCTGAAGTTTAGAAAATATAATAATGCACAGTTGAACATTGAAATATTTGAGACCTAACCCTAAGTTAAAATTAAGATGGATGACTAAACCATGTGTCAGTGTTACAATCATTGTGTTTAATGTAATTATCAAACATGTTCTGAAATGCTGAACTAACTCATATTAGTTTAGCAGTTCATGATTCAATCTCTCTCAAATGTCTCAAAAAAATATACAGACAATGCACTGAATCGTACTTAATTTACATTCATATAATTGTCTTCACTGACAACATTCAAATTTGGACTCCAGATGCATTATGGACCTAAAATACTACAACAAGCTGCATGTGATATTTTTCAGTTGATTCAGATTCAGTGGTTGAAAAACCTCAAAGACACTGACGAAAAAACAAGAATGTTGCAGCAAAATATTTATTGAAATTGGAAAATCCATAACTAATTCTTTTGAGTAAGTCAGTCACAAAACCTGAACATTCCATGAGCATTCCAGTCCCCTTGTAAGTGTTGTAATGTTCAATGTTTTTCTTGTATATGCAAATAGAGTCTTATCTAATATAGAGTTTAACGCATTCTTGTTAACTCAGTTTGGTCCGTCTTAAGCATTAAGAACAAAGTTTCTTCTCGAAGCCTCTTTTGCCTTTCAACTTCTGACAGCACATTTCATCATTTGTACCAAAAGAATTACCTTAAGATGGCGCTTGAACATAACTCTTTCAATGTTATTTCTGCAGTCACGATAATTACTGCAGTATATCAACTTCAGTACATGAAACGCTGTTGAAACAGTATTTCTTTGCACTTGTGTGGATCCTTTTCCTTGTTCCTTGCAAGGCTGCTGCTGCTAGCCATTTTGATGCCTTAAGCACAGATGTTCCTGTACACTATGCCAGCCACCTGGTTATGGGGCTCCATGTATGCTGTCCCTGCCAGCATCTTACACCCTGCAGTTATGTGCGGGATGGTCTCAGGGGCCTCTCTGCACAGCCTACACTTTGGGTCTTGTCTGGTGTGTTAGATCTGGGCCTCTGCTCTGGTGCTCAGGGCCTCAGTCCTTCAGCTCAATGGCAAGAACAAGTCAAGTATGGACTGGAGACCCCAAGGTCAAAGTGGGAAACATCCCCAAAGATGATAAAGAATGACCGAACCAATATCCTGGGACTTCCAGATAAAGTCAGATCCAGACATTGTGGTGGTGAAATACCAAGGCCTCAGTGAAGAGCTGGAGAAGGCGTGGAAGGTGAAGGCAAAAGTTGTGCCCGTGGTCATCAGAGCAATGACCCCCAACCTGGAGGATCCCAGGAAAAACATCAGACATCTCGGTCCAGAACAGTGCAGTGCAGGAACTGAAAAGATACTGAAGAACCCTCTGGCTCCCAGGCCCGAGGACCCGAGCTTAGAGAAAAGGACGAGACCACAAAGGGTGACAAGGGAAGTTTCTATGCAAACCTAAGGGGGGCCTTAGTACATTTCCTGTATTCTGGTTGAGATAATAATAGTACATCTCCAACTTGTCAGGGTTTTGAAATGATAAAGAACTAAAGGCAGAGTAGGCCTACTTAATGCTCCACGTCTAATTGTAAAAGGAAGAGTGCAGCTGCTTTAGCCTATTGTGTCATTCAGTCCAAACCGCCTGGTCAGGTCGCTGCCCCTCGAGGCATACGATGACCTACGCACTGCACGTTATTTGCATAATGGGAACGGCGGCACTGTTTCCTTGTGATATGATCATATTTGAGCTGTAGAGAGTCAAATAAGCAACTTCAATGGCTCATGATGGACTCTAAATAATCATTTTGCAGTTGATTTGTTATAGCTCATGTTTTCTTTACGATGCGGTTCATTAGGGATCATCATGCAGTTATTGTGTACTTTCAATATTATCCTGATATTTCCTGAAGCAAAACTCAAAGTATGTTATTAAGACAGGCCACTAAAGTGTGAAATGTAATAGGCATTGTCTAGTTTCGTCAGTTGTTGTCCTGCAGGTTGTTTATGGTGAAGACTAGTGTTGTATTTGTGGAAGGACTGTATTGACTGAGCTGATTCACACTGGACTGACTGGTTCGTTTAACATATGTAAACGCACCGTCGCCTCAAATGGAACTCTGACTGCGCCAAGGACATAATTAAACACAAGACAGACAGAGGCAGAGAAGGTAAAGAAGAAAATGGAGGAAGCGAGAGCACACAAAGGGGTCCATATAGAACAATATATATTTAAAGAACAAAAAAAAGACAACCAACACCATATACCACACTACTGTCCACACAAGAACTTACTTGTGAGAGTTATGAACTAGATTTAAATGCTAGAAACACAAACATGTGACCAAGAGTAAATGCAAAAACACAAACATGTGACCATCAGTAAAAGCAAGCACACAAACCAAAATATTAACCAATGTACCTGTTAGAAATGTTGTCCTTTTATACTCCTGTAATAACCTTGAACCTTGAGTGGCCAGTTGTTTGTAGAGGGTCCCAGACTGAGGCTGAAGACCAGACGTGACAGGGCATTTGCTGTATTGGGGTCCAAACTCTGGAACAGCCTTCTTTTGAATATTAGATCCATCCACTCATAGAACAAGAGAAAATCAGTTCTACACAGACTAAAAAGCTGTTTTCAGGCCCAGGGAATCGGTGCAGTGTTGACCTGTTGGTCACATGAACATTGGACATTTTACACAAATCAATCTACTTTATAATATATCTTTTCCCTCCATTTAAACCAACAGAATTACTGCTGAACCGGGAGTGCGATTACAATAGAAGTGGTGATCTCGTGGGAAAAGAGTGGGAAAGTGGGCGAAGTGAAATAAGGTCAATTCAGAGTTTTAAATTACCACTAAAAATGTATCTTCTCATGCTCAAGTTGAGTTGGGCATTTATGTATGTTTATGTCACATCATTGCACCTGTGAATATTTAAATCACGTTTGACCTTGACCATAACTTTTCTTATGACTTTAAATCCCTCATGTCATGTAGTGTGTAGTTGCAGCGTTCACCAGGCTCAAGACAATGACGGTAGAAAGGAGTCGTTTCTGATGCAGATGAGCCAAAATGCCATTTATTCAGAAAGAGAAACCAAATAAAATTGTTGCTAATATTGTTGTTGCTCTGAAGTGTTGCACATGTCTTCAGTGTGAACTAATGTGTTTTTCCAAAAAGCATTTAAAGCCCATTCCTGAACGTGTCTCTCATTTTCTCTGCAGGTAAAGTCTAATTGTCACAAATGGATTCCAGTCTGTCCGGTGTGTCGTCGCTCAAAGACGACGGCGCTCCTCTGTACATCCAGCCCCATTACAAGGAGGCCTATCGCTTGGCTGTCTACGCTCTGCTCTGCGGCGGGACGGACGCCTATGAGGAGTTCTTACGAGCAGAACATATCAGCCACTTCCTCTCTGAGCAGGAAATAGCTTTTGTTTTGGAGAACGCAGAGTTTCCTGTGATTGAGGAAGATGAGGAGGGAAATGTGGGTCTCCTGGAGGAGAATGGAGTGTCCACGTATTTCCCGACGGAGTCTGATGAGGAGGTGCCGGACTTGGACTTGGGTTGGCCCGACATACCGCTGGAGGAGACGGACACGAGTATAAGTGTGCTGTTTAACCCGCCCAGACAGGACACGCCCAGCATCAAGGAAGTGGTCCGCAAACAGATACAGGAGGCTCGGCAGGTGAGAGTGTTTTTAGACAATATTAAGTTGCTGGTTCGATTGTCTATCCATCAGTGTTCTCCTCCAGCTTCTCATCTCCAAGCTCAGAATGTGAACATTTTGACCCATCCTCCTGAGATGAAAATGACCTGAACTTAATGTCATAGATGAAGAGAATGTGAGAGATAGAAACACAAGTGAGCTGTAGTGATAGCTGCCCTGGGGCAGACTGATGGAAGAGTGGCCGCGTATCTTTTGCCTGGGCATGACTGAAAGGTGGATTAGCCAATCAGGGACATGCATGGGTGATCTGTATCAAAACAAACATGGCTTCTTACGAGGAAAAAAGAAAGGCAAAAAATATCACTGGGACTGAAAAACATCCCAGATTTCAATAGAAAAAATAAGCAAAACACAAAATGCTGTTAATCTGAGGTGAAAGAAGTTTGTATTAGTTCTAAATGATCAATGAACTCCTCTGTTTCACCTGCGTCCCAGAAATAAACGCGTCTGATTGTACAGTATGTTTTGAGTTTGACTCGACTGAGGGTGAGGTGACCAGACTCAAAGAGGACCTGCTCACACCAAACTGATGGTAGAACATTGACATTCGACCTCCACATTTACCAATCTGGAAAGTCTCTCGCTGAGAATGACTGGAACGTTCAGACGAATACTTCACGCTGATTCGTTAAATGTTAAATCCAGAAAAGCAAAGACATCTTACTCTCCACAAAATGCACAACGCGCCTCTATGCAAACGTGTTTTAAAAACAAAATGGTTTAGTCCATGCTGGTATAGTCTCCTCCAGTCAATTGCTAGAATATGAAGCCAAAGGTGCAGTTGCATAATTGTATTTGGCTTCTGTGAAACCACAATGCTGCCCAATTATTTCATCCAGTTTCCACTGGTGGTTCAGGCTCAATTCCAACAGTGGAAAGATTTAGTGAATTAGCAAATATTGCAAGCATTCATCTTGTTAGGATGATTTGCAGTCACGCCACTGCTGCTCCTTTGTGGCTCCTGGTTTCCCTTCTAAGTTCTAAACAGGCCCAGTCCTGGTCAGCTTCAAGGATCAGACAAGATTGGACATTTACAAGGAGGTTGGGCCACATTGTTCGAAGTCAGTGCACTCAGTAGTCTATATTACAGTCTATTCGTCATCATGCTTGTGTATTTAATATGAATTAATGTATAATTTGTGTGCATTATCTTCCAGAACAAATTACTCATGTCTGTTTCCAGGGAAATTACAAGACACTAATGAAGGAAACGCAGCACCTCAGGCCACAAATTATCCCCAGATTGAAAAAAGTCAAACCAGAGGCACAGATTTACTCAAGCCTGTCATAAAAGACTAGTCTAAAGGTTAAAAATGCACAATTGCAAGTTTCAATCTGCCCAATAATTGTCCCCTCACACAAAAGTTAAAATGCCTTTATTCCATTTTGGCTTCTTGAATATTAAAACATACACACCAACACACGCTTTATCAGTAGTACATGGCGTGTTATACCTGTGTAACTGTAGTATACAGCCTGTTATATCTGTGTAACTGTAGTATAAGCCGTGTTATATCTGTGTAACTGTGGCATACAGCGTGTTATACCTGTGTAACTGTAGTATACAGTGTGTTATATCTGTGTAACTGTAGTATAAGCCGTGTTATGTCTGTGTAACTGTAGTATACAGCGTGTTATATCTGTGTAACTGTAGCATACAGCGTGTTATATCTGTGTAACTGTAGCATACAGCGTGTTATATCTGTGTAACTGTAGCATACAGCGTGTTATATCTGTGTAACTGTAGCATACAGCGTGTTATATCTGTGTAACTGTAGCATACAGCGTGTTATATCTGTGTAACTGTAGTATACAGCGTGTTATATCTGTGTAACTGTAGCATACAGCGTGTTATACCTGTGTAACTGTAGCATACAGCGTGTTATATCTGTGTAACTGTAGTATACAGCGTGTTATATCTGTGTAACTGTAGTATACAGCGTGTTATATCTGTGTAACTGTAGCATACAGCGTGTTATACCTGTGTAACTGTAGTATACAGTGTGTTATATCTGTGTAACTGTAGTATACAGAGTATTATACCTGTGTAACTGTAGTATACAGAGTATTATACCTGTGTAACTGTAGTATACGCCGTGTTATTCCTGTGTAACTGTAGTATACGGCGTGTTATACCTGTGTAACTGCAGTATATGGCGTGTTATACCTGTGTAACTGTAGTATACGGCGTGTCATACCTGTGTAACTGTAGTATACGCCGTGTTATTCCTGTGTAACTGTAGTATACGGCGTGTTATACCTGTGTAACTGCAGTATATGGCGTGTTATACCTGTGTAACTGTAGTATACGGCGTGTTATACCTGTGTAACTGTAGTATACGGCGTGTCATACCTGTGTAACTGTAGTATACGGCGTGTCATACCTGTGTAACTGTAGTATACGGCGTGTTATACCTGTGTAACTGTAGTATACGGCGTGTTATACCTGTGTAACTGTAGTATACGGCGTGTCATACCTGTGTAACTGTAGTATACGGCGTGTCATACCTGTGTAACTGTAGTATACAGCGTGTTATATCTGTGTAACTGTAGCATACAGCGTGTTATATCTGTGTAACTGTAGTATACAGCGTGTTATATCTGTGTAACTGTAGCATACAGCGTGTTATACCTGTGTAACTGTAGTATACAGTGTGTTATATCTGTGTAACTGTAGTATAAGCCGTGTTATGTCTGTGTAACTGTAGCATACAGCGTGTTATATCTGTGTAACTGTAGTATACGGCGTGTTATACCTGTGTAACTGTAGTATACAGAGTATTATACCTGTGTAACTGTAGTATACGCCGTGTTATTCCTGTGTAACTGTAGTATACGGCGTGTTATACCTGTGTAACTGCAGTATATGGTGTGTTATACCTGTGTAACTGTAGTATACGCCGTGTTATTCCTGTGTAACTGCAGTATATGGCGTGTTATACCTGTGTAACTGTAGTATACGGCGTGTTATACCTGTGTAACTGCAGTATATGGTGTGTTATACCTGTGTAACTGTAGTATACGGCGTGTCATACCTGTGTAACTGTAGTATACGGCGTGTTATACCTGTGTAACTGTAGTATACGGCGTGTTATACCTGTGTAACTGTAGTATATTTCGTGTCATACCTGTGTAACTGTAGTATACGGCGTGTCATACCTGTGTAACTGTAGTATACGGCGTGTCATACCTGTGTAACTGTAGTATACGGCGTGTTATACCTGTGTAACTGTAGTATACGGCGTGTTATACCTGTGTAACTGTAGTATACGGCGTGTCATACCTGTGTAACTGTAGTATACGGCGTGTCATACCTGTGTAACTGTAGTATACGGCGTGTTATATCTGTGTAACTGTAGCATACAGCGTGTTATATCTGTGTAACTGTAGTATACAGCGTGTTATATCTGTGTAACTGTAGCATACAGCGTGTTATACCTGTGTAACTGTAGTATACAGTGTGTTATATCTGTGTAACTGTAGTATAAGCCGTGTTATGTCTGTGTAACTGTAGCATACAGCGTGTTATATCTGTGTAACTGTAGTATACGGCGTGTTATACCTGTGTAACTGTAGTATACAGAGTATTATACCTGTGTAACTGTAGTATACGCCGTGTTATTCCTGTGTAACTGTAGTATACGGCGTGTTATACCTGTGTAACTGCAGTATATGGTGTGTTATACCTGTGTAACTGTAGTATACGGCGTGTCATACCTGTGTAACTGTAGTATACGGCGTGTTATACCTGTGTAACTGCAGTATATGGTGTGTTATACCTGTGTAACTGTAGTATACGGCGTGTTATACCTGTGTAACTGTAGTATACGGCGTGTTATACCTGTGTAACTGCAGTATATGGTGTGTTATACCTGTGTAACTGTAGTATACGGCGTGTCATACCTGTGTAACTGTAGTATACGGCGTGTTATACCTGTGTAACTGTAGTATACGGCGTGTTATACCTGTGTAACTGTAGTATATTTCGTGTCATACCTGTGTAACTGTAGTATACGGCGTGTCATACCTGTGTAACTGTAGTATACGGCGTGTCATACCTGTGTAACTGTAGTATACGGCGTGTTATACCTGTGTAACTGTAGTATACGGCGTGTTATACCTGTGTAACTGTAGTATACGGCGTGTTATACCTGTGTAACTGTAGTATACGGCGTGTTATACCTGTGTAACTGTAGTATACGGCGTGTCATACCTGTGTAACTGTAGTATATTGCGTGTCATACCTGTGTAACTGTAGTATATGGCGTGTCATACCTGTGTAACTGAAGTATATGGCGTGTTATACCTGTGTAACTGTAGTATACGGCGTGTCATACCTGTGTAACTGTAGTATATTGCGTGTCATACCTGTGTAACTGTAGTATATGGCGTGTCATACCTGTGTAACTGAAGTATATGGCGTGTTATACCTGTGTAACTGTAGTATACGGCGTGTTATACCTGTGTAACTGTAGTATACGGCGTGTCATACCTGTGTAACTGAAGTATATGGCGTGTTATACCTGTGTAACTGTAGTATATGGCGTGTTATACCTGTGTAACTGAAGTATATGGCGTGTTATACCTGTGTAACTGAAGTATATGGCGTGTTATACCTGTGTAACTGAAGTATATGGCGTGTTATACCTGTGTAACTGTGGTGATTATCAGAGGCCAAACCCAAACAAACAACAGTTGTACTTTTGCCTGGAACACTCCCGCTGTTGTTGTCTGATGCAACACGCTCCACTCAGTCCTCTGTCCTTTTAATAATTGACTTCCTTAGTGTCAACCTGAGGAGTCCAGGGCTGTGTTTACACAGGTCTTGATTTAGTCCTGGTTTGGTCTTGGTTTGGTCCTGGTTTGGTCTTGGTTTGGTCCTGGTTTGGTCTTGGTTTGGTCTTGGTTTGGTCCTGGTTTGGTCTTGGTTTGGTCTTGGTATGGTCTTGGTTTGGTCCTGGTTTGGTCTTAGTTTGGTCCTGGTTTGGTCTTGGTTTGGTCTTGGTTTGGTCCTGGTTTGGTCTTGGTCTGGTCTTAGTTTGGTCCTGGTTTGGTCCTGGTTTGGTCTTGGTTTGGTCTTGGTTTGGCCCTGGTTTGGTCCTGGTTTGGTCTTAGTTTGGTCCTGGTTTGGTCCTGGTTTGGTCTTGGTTTGGTCTTGGTATGGTCTTGGTTTGGTCCTGGTTTGGTCTTAGTTTGGTCCTGGTTTGGTCTTGGTTTGGTCTTGGTTTGGTCCTGGTTTGGTCTTGGTCTTAGTTTGGTCCTGGTTTGGTCTTGGTTTGGTCCTGGTTTGGTCTTAGTTTGGTCCTGGTTTGGTCTTGGTTTGGTCTTGGTTTGGTCCTGGTTTGGTCTTGGTATGGTCTTGGTTTGGTCCTGGTTTGGTCCTGGTTTGGTCTTGGTATGGTCTTGGTTTGGTCCTGGTTTGGTCTTGGTTTGGTCCTGGTTTGGTCTTGGTGTGGTCTTGGTTTGGTCCTGGTTTGGTCTTAGTTTGGTCCTGGTTTGGTCTTGGTTTGGTCTTGGTTTGGTCCTGGTTTGGTCTTTGTTTGGTCCTGGTTTGGTCCTGGTTTGGTCTTGGTTTGGTCTTGGTTTGGTCCTGGTTTGGTCTTTGTTTGGTCCTGGTTTGGTCCTGGTTTGGTCTTGGTTTGGTCTTGGTTTGGTCCTGGTTTGGTCTTGGTCTTAGTTTGGTCCTGGTTTGGTCTTGGTTTGGTCCTGGTTTGGTCTTAGTTTGGTCCTGGTTTGGTCTTGGTTTGGTCTTGGTTTGGTCCTGGTTTGGTCTTGGTATGGTCTTGGTTTGGTCCTGGTTTGGTCCTGGTTTGGTCTTGGTATGGTCTTGGTTTGGTCCTGGTTTGGTCTTGGTTTGGTCCTGGTTTGGGCTTGGTGTGGTCTTGGTTTGGTCCTGGTTTGGTCTTAGTTTGGTCCTGGTTTGGTCTTGGTTTGGTCTTGGTTTGGTCCTGGTTTGGTCTTTGTTTGGTCCTGGTTTGGTCCTGGTTTGGTCTTGGTTTGGTCTTGGTTTGGTCTTGGTTTGGTCCTGGTTTGGGCCTGGTTTGGTTTGGTCTTGGTTTGGTGCTGGTTTGGTTATGGTTTGGGCCTGGTTTGGTCTTGGTTTAGTTTGGTGTCGGTTTGGTCTTCGTTTAGTCCTGGTTTGGTCCTGGTTTGGTCTTGGTTTGGTTTGGTCTTGGTTTGGTCCTGGTTTGGGCCTGGTTTGGTCTTGGTTTGGTCCTGGTTTGGTCCTGGTTTGGTTTTGGTTTGGTCTTGGTTGGTCCTGGTTTGGGCCTGGTTTGGTCCTGGTTTGGTCTTGGTTTGGTCTTGGTTTGGTCTTGGTTTGGTCTTGGTTTGGTCTTGGTTTGGTATTGGTTTTCACCTGGTTTGGTCTTGGTTTGGTCCTGCTTTGGTCTTGGTTTGGTCTTAGTTTGGTCTTGGTTTAGTCTTGGTTTGGTCTTGATTTGGTCTTGGTTTGGCCCTGGTTTAGTCTTGGTTTGGTCCTGGTTTGGTCCTGGTTTGGTTTTGGTTTGGTTTGGTCTTGGTTTGGTCCTGGTTTGGGCCTGGTTTGGTCCTGGTTTGGTCTTGGTTTGGTCTTGGTTTGGTCTTGGTTTGGTCTTGGTTTGGTATTGGTTTTCACCTGGTTTGGTCTTGGTTTGGTCCTGCTTTGGTCTTGGTTTGGTCTTAGTTTGGTCTTGGTTTAGTCTTGGTTTGGTCTTGATTTGGTCTTGGTTTGGCCCTGGTTTAGTCTTGGTTTGGTCTTGGTTTTGTCCTTGTTTGGTCCTGTTTTGGCTGCCAACTGCGGGACACCCCCAGAACTGCCCCAAATCTTATGATTATTCCAACAACATTCATTCTGTTTTGTTTCACATGGACTAACTTCCATTATTTATTAACATCTCTGAATGAATGTAATAAGTTCAGAAGTTCAACACCCAAACATGATAAAGGTTGATGGAAAATATGGATACAGCCATTGGCCATTGATCATTTCAGGCTTTATGTGCTTCTGGCAATAAATTCAGTGGTTTTGTTGAGGGAAAGATTAAATGTATGTTTGCTAGTTATATGCATCATATGTGCTACAAACGCTAGGACACATGTGTATCTGTTGAATGAATAAGTCAGATAATGAAATCATGACACACACAAATCTAATATTGTAGTGCAAGAGACACATGTATTTTTGAAACATATATGGAACTGTCTATTTTGTAAAATATTTAGTTTTTACGTTGATTTAATATCATAAGTTCCATAATAGCAAGCATGAACTCATTTTTTCTCTTAGTTTGAACTCAATTCAGCTGCACAGTTCTGAATGTTTTCAACCAATGATTGTCCTGAACATCACTTTATAAAAGATTTCGTCCTAAGCTCAAAAAGGCAACCAGTGCGAAACTTAATACAAAAAGCAATACAAGATCATAAAACTATGTAAAAACCAACTGCACCAACTGTACATTCAGATTGTAAAAGTGCTAGAAGACTAATGCATCATCACTATTATTACCTATACTGTTATGAGTAGTATCTAACTTTTCAAATAAGTAAAAATATTCAAAATACATTGTGCACTGAAATAGCAACAAGGTGATGTCATACCAACCACACCAAGTAATTATAAACTACAACAACACTGCCCAGTGGATTTGAATACAATAAGAGTTGGTACAAAGGTCCTGTATTGAGAGAACACTTGCTGTGACTGCTGAATACATAAATACACATTATAGCAATATCACAGCTTTTGGGACTATCAAATACAAAAAAACATATCATATGAACAATTTAAAATGCGTCATATATGTTATTGTGAAATTAAAAGTATTGATGTTCATGTGTCTACGTCAAATCTCTGTAACTGAACTAAAACAGTATGTTTTCTGTTGTTTTTTCCATTCTGCAGCTGATCGCGTTGTCGATGGACGTCTTCACTGATGTGGACATCTTTAAAGAGCTCATAAACGCCGCACTGAGGGGAATCGTGGTTTACCTCCTTTTGGACCAAACCAACTTCAGCAGCTTCCTGAACATGTCCCAGAAACTCAGGGTCAGCCTCAGCGAGATCAAGGTAAATCATTTAAACTACAATCACCCTTACCTGGAGTGCTCCACCAAAATAACCCAAAGATTGTTTATGATTATGAAGAGAATATGAGCAGTGTACATACTTTTTATGAGGCTTTTAACCACGTTATAACAGGGTTTCCTAATCATTAGTTTATTCAACATCTTCCTTCATGTTTGAGGTTTGAGTGGCCGTTTGAGGGCTGGCCATATTTGTTGTCACATGTTGAAGACGCTACAATAATAATAAGAATAATAATAACTTTTATTTATATAGCGCTTTTCAGTGACCCAAAGACGCTGAACATAATAAAAAAGGGGGGGGTATTTACAGACAGGGGGGGACAACACGTACAGAACACATTAATATACAGATAAAATGGACAAGACAGAAGAAGTAGAGAGAAAAAGATGGGGATGTAACAGGGGGTAGAAGAGTAGACAATGGGGTAGAGGAGGCTAGGGGTAGGGGAGGTCATAGGCTTGGGTGAAGAGGTATGTTTTTAGGCGGGATTTGAATGTTGTGAGTGAGGGAGAGTGGCGGACAGGTTGGGGGAGGGAGTTCCAGAGTCGGGGTGCTGTTCGGGAGAATGCTCTGTCGCCAAAAGTTTTGAGTCGGGATGTTGGTGCAGTCAGGGTGAGAGAGGAGGAGGATCGGAGAGCTCGGGAGGGGCGGTGGGGGATGAGGAGGTCAGACAGGTAGGGGGGGGCAAGATGGTGAAGAGCTTTGAAGGTGAGGAGGAGTATTTTAAAGTTTATGCGCTGCTTGATGGGGAGCCAGTGGAGAGAGCGGAGAACGGGAGTGATGTGATCACGGGACCGGGTGTGGGTGAGGAGGCGGGCAGCGGAGTTTTGGACCATTTGGAGTCTGTGGAGGGAATGGGAGGAGATGCCAGTGAGGAGGGAGTTGCAGTAGTCAAGGCGGGAGGAGATGAAGGCATGGATGAGGGATTCAGCAGCGGGGAGGGTGAGGCAGTGTCGGATTTTGGCGATGCGGCGGGGGTGGAAGTATGAGGTCTTGACGATGTGGCTGACATGGGGAGTGAAGGAGAGGGTGGGGTCCATGATGACACCGAGATTGCGTAGCAGGGTAGAGGGGGTGATGGTCGAGGTGTCGATGCTGAGTGAAAAGGGACCAGTTTTATTGAGAGTGGATTTGGTGCCAATGAGGAGGAGCTCTGTTTTGTCACTGTTCAGTTTGAGGAAGTTGAGAGTGAGCCATGATTTTATTGTAGAGATGCAGGTTTCAATGTGGCTGAGGGGAGGGTTTTGGGTGGATTTGGTGGTGAGGTATATCTGGGTGTCGTCAGCGTAGCAGTGAAAGTCCAGGTTGAGTTGGCGGAGGATGTGACCAAGGGGGAAGATGTAGCAGATGAAGAGGAGGGGGCCGAGGACTGAGCCCTGGGGGACCCCCTGCGTTACTGGGGAGAGGGTGGATGAGTGACCGGAGAGGGAAATGAACTCTTGCCTGTTGGTGAGGTAGGATGTGAGCCAGTCAAGTGCAGAGCCCTCAACACCCAGTTGGCGCAGCCTTTGTAGGAGGATGGAATGGTTTATAGTGTCAAAGGCTGCGCTGAGGTCTAGTAGTAACAGGATGTTGAGGGCCCCGGAGTCTGCAGAGGTGAGGAGATCGTTGAGTACTTTGACCAGGGCTGTTTCAGTGCTGTGAAGTGGGCGGAAGCCAGATTGGAGGGGTTCATAGAGGTTGTTTGACTGGAGGTGGGTGTGAAGTTGGGCGGCGACGATGCGTTCCAGCGTTTTTGAGAGGAACGGCAGGTTGGAGATGGGGCGGTAGTTGGAGAGGTTGTCGGAGTCTAGGGTGGGTTTTTTGAGAATAAAAATGTGGATAACTTTTGATGGTCCACCCCTGAAGATGATGGTGATGGAGGCCAGTTTGTAGATGGAAGGAACATGGCCGAGGGATAAAGACTGGTTGAAGAGGGTGGTGAGATGGGGGATGAGAGCAGGGAGGCAAGCCTTGGTTAGAGTCGTTGGGAGGGGGTCGAGAGAGCAGGTGGTGGTTTTGGAAGCAGTGATGAGGTCTATGATATGAGAGGAGTTAACAGAGGAGAAGGTGGTGAGGGGAGGGAAGGGTGGGTGGTCAGGGAGAGGAGGGGGGGCAGGGGTGGGGGTGGTGATGGAGTTAATGGAGACGGCAGTCATGGAGCTGTTGATTTTGGAAATTTTGTCATTGAAGGCAAGGAGGAAAGAGTTGCAGAGGTCAGGGGAGGAGGGTGGAGTGATGTCCGGTGGCTGGAGCAGCTTGTTGACGGTGGAGAACAGGGTGCGAGGGCTCCGGTGGGAGCTGTTGATGAGGGTGGAGAGGTTGGCAGATTTGGCGGCTTGGAGAGCGTCACGGTAGGAGGAGATGTGTAATTTGAAAGCTTCGGCGTGGACGGTGAGGCGGGTTCTTTTGAGGAGTCGTTCGAGTTGGCGGCCAGTCTGCTTTATGGTGCGGAGTTCAGGGGTGTACCAGGGGGCGGGGTTGATGTATGAGACAGAGGAGGTTTTCCAGGGGGCTAGGGAGTCAAGGGAGTCGGAGAGGGTGGTGTTGAGCATGACAGCATAGTCGTCGGGGGAAGAGGGGGGGAGTCAGGGGGGAAAGCAGAGAATATTAGCTGGGAGAGCGTGAGGGGGTTGACTGACTTGATATTGCGGTAGGTGATGGTGCGTTTTTTGGGGTTGTGGGGCGAGGGTAGGGGGGCGGAGAAAAGGATGCAGAGATGATCAGAGAGTGGGAAGGGGAGGGGGTGGGGCTTAGATATGGGTAGGAGAGAGGAACAGACTAAGTCCAGAGTGTGGCCTTTGGTATGGGTGGGGAAGTCAATGTGTTGGGTGAGATGGAAGCAGTCCAGGAGAGAGAGGAAGTCGGATGTCAGTGGGGCGTTGGGGCAGTCAATGTGGATGTTGAAGTCACCAGTGAGTAGGAGGCGGGCAGAGAGAGAGGATGCAATGGTGAGGAGTTCAGACAATTCAGTGAGGAAAGAGGGGTGGGGCTTTGGGGGACGATAGATCAGGATAGCGGTGATAGAGTTGGGGAGGGAGAAGGCGAGGTATTCAAATGATGAGATGGATGGAAGGTTGAGGTTCAGTTCAGTGATGGATGTAGATTTTTTATGAATAACAGCAAGACCTCCCCCACGCCCGGAGAGGCGGGGTTTGGCAGTGTAAGTGTAGTTGGAGGGAGTGGCTTGGTTGAGAGCATAGAAGTCCAGGGGCTGTTGCCATGTTTCACAGAGGAGAAGCAGATCAATGTTATTGTCCAGTAGCAGTTCAGATATAACAGGTGATTTGTTGGAGAGGGAGCGGCAGTTCAGCAGTGCAAGGGAGATGGATGGGGGCGCGGAGATGGATGGGGGCGCAGGGGTGGGGGGGCGGAGGTTGCTCAGGTTGGCAGTGCGGCAGGTGGGGGTGACGGGGGGGCGAAAACTAGTCCAGAGTGAGGGGATAGGTGAGCCGTCGTTGGAGTGTTGGTTATGGGAGAGACCAGAGCCCCTGTGGATGTAGCGGGGCCGGCGAAGGATCCCAGCTGAGCTAGCTGCAGAGGCAGCAGCAGCTGGGAGACGGTGGTTATGGTTGAGGAGGTGAAGGTCAGCAGCGGTGTAGGTGAGTAGGCGAGAAGTTGGTGGAGCGGTGGCCTGGAGGCGCGGGAGTGATAGTCCGAGGAGGAGATGGAACGTAGCAGCAGATGAGAGTAATCCAGTTAGAATGTTGGCGGTGGCTAGAGGCTGGTTAACTAGAAGCTGGTGGGCAGAGAGTTGTGAAAAAGCAGCAGTGGACCGGGTGTTGAAGCTGGTGGAGTGAGTGGCGTTGGTTGCCCCAGACCTTGTCTGCATGGCAGGGAGGCCCCACAATCACGGACCTCAGCAGGTGTTAAGCCAGTTGTTAGCTGGCGGCTAGGGCAGTAGATAGTCCAGGAGTGAGGGAGGAGATGAGTGATGGGCGGTCCGATGAAGTTAAGGAACAGGGATGTATACAGAAGACAACACAGAGACGCGGGAACAAAACAAAACAATGGAAACGACAAACAAAACAAAGACGTTGGGACAGAAGCGGCAGTCCACATACCAGACGCCGGCGTTGCTCTAGCCCAATCAAGACGCATTTGAGTCCAGTTTTGTGACCAGATCGCCCCCGTCTGTGGAGCGGGAAAGCAGAGAAACGGGGCTGTACCTTGGTTGTATGGGGCTGCTTTTCTCCGGGTGGAGCCGGTGCCCCGCTCTCCGTGTCTGCTCCTGTGGCGGGCTGGGGCCACACCTTCGCCCAGGTACAGACCTCCGGGGCGGCGGGTGCGGGAGCGCGGAGCCGGTGTTCGGGCGTGGAAACGCCGGTGCAGCGGAGGAGAAGCGGAGCCGCGTGCGGCTCGTGGCGGTGCGTGCCGCTCGTGGTGGAGCCGGTGATCGGGCGTGGAAACGCCGGTGCAGCGGAGGAGAAGCGGTGTAAACTAGCATTAGCCCGCTGCTAACAACCTGAAACAAACAGCTCTGCCTCAATCTGGAGTGATTTCTGTAAGTCCACTGCTCCACAGTCATACATTTCTGGACAACAAGGTCTTTGGGGATGTTAGAAGAGGAATCCTTTGATTTGGGACTTCTAGATGGAGTGTGTCACATCACGTTGGTCCCATGAACATTGTCCTTCAACTGAGGCTTGAATGCTCAATACATTTCAGTTTTCACCTAACCCATATCTTCACCCACGGTTCTGTATTTGCAATTTCTATCATTTTTAAATTCACACCAGGTTAAACAAATAGGATTAAAACATTGACATGAAGTCATAGAAGAAGAAAAAAGAAGCTACTTACTACAATGAGTTCTACAGGAAGTCAGTAACCCTGTATCTATTAGATAAATATTTTAGTTTACATATTTACTACAAAATATCTAAGAACCAATCCAAATGAAATACGGAAACACAGCATGGAAGTAAATTTTACCTTAATATTCTTTTTTATTTGGACAGAACATGACAGAAAAGAACATGATACAAAGTGAATTTAGAAATAAATGAAAAGATATAGCCACATGGGGCAATGATCGGCCCTCGCCACGCCGCCACCGCCACACCGCAAGAGAAAGGAGCGCTAACGCGCCCTGATTGTCCTTTTATTACACCTATTGCTGAATCCGTGACGCTGTCATATCTTTTCCCCTTTGCTTTACCATTCAAAATGGTCCACGATGGTCCACCCCTGAAGATGAGTCTCACCAAATTTCAGGTTCATAGGGCTAACGCCCTGGGAGGAGTTCGCAAAAGTATTGAGTATAAGCATGTTCAAATTTCTGGCCATTTCCCCATTGGAATAACATGGAGGTTTCTGTCATGGCTACGGCAAAGCTGTAACAAATATGACATGTGTGTTTTTGGCTTTTTAACTGGCGTGCCAAAATAGAATTTTGTGCAAAATTTGATACCTTTTGGGAGAACTAAGTTTTGTGGTCCCCATTCAAAAGGCAATTTAATTTCAAATTCTTGGCAAAATGTGCGGCTTTGCCGGACAGTGACCATGACTATTAGAATAAAAATGTGGATAACTTTTGATGGTCCACCCCTGAAGATGAGTCTCACCATTTTTTGGACATTTGGGACCGCTGATGCACCAATTTTTTAAATTATAGAAAAGGAAGAATGTAGAGTGGCACGATTTTTAGAGGTGTGCAAATTTGTGTGACTTTTCATCAATGTTCACTGGGTGAAAAATAGGTTGGTCCCGAGATGAAAAAGAAGAAGAAGAAAGAAAGAATAATACTCCGATGCAAAAACAATGTTTCTCATTTTTCAAATATCAAATAAAGGGGTTTTGAGGCCCAAATACATAGATCTGAAGTCATTATGTCCCCTTGAATGAAGTGTCACTGTCAGATACGTGTTCTGTGTAAGTGATGCTTCATTCATAGCTCCCTGTGGTGTGACCTTTTCTTCTGTTGGCATAAGCGCTCAGAGGATTAACTTCATACCCACCGCTCCTGCGTCTGAACATTCCTCACCAAAGACGACGACGCGGCCGGATTTTCAAGTCTAACTGCATCTGAAAACAACAACTGGCACTTGTAACGTAAAGACAAATCACACAGCAAGGAAACACATGCCTTGACTTGAGTTGGAGAGTTTTTGCAGAACACATAGTGACACTGACATCAGAGTGGAAATTTCAAATTTTGGCGAATTTCTCACTTACTATTTTTCAACACCAGAACAAATATGCGTTTTTTTTTTTCTATTTTGAATTTCAGTTGCTGAATTTTGCAGTTTCTATTTATTTTAAGATTTTTGGCCCATAGGCTTAACTAAACAGGAAGTCAAACTCACCTAACACTGCTGAACGAAAGAAGGCTCGTCAGCTTCTTTTCTCTCTGCGAAATTGTAGAGAATTGACAAGACAATTTCACCAGGAAGACTCAGGGCCAAGAAAAATGAATCTGAGGGCCGCTAGTCGGGACATGCATGCTTTAAATGGTGTGGTCCAAAACTGTCAATCGTGACTTTTCTGTTGTTGACGAATGAAGACTTTTAAATCGAGCTCTTCAAATCCTTCTCGACCGCTCTGGCCTCGCTGCAGAGCCATGTTTGAGCTTCTTCCTTCAGGAGAATCTCACTGAAAGCTTCTTCGTCTACTATATTTTTTAGCAACGTCATATTTTTAGCTTGTGTTTATTTCACAGTGATGTTAATGTGCGCCAGTCAACAATCTATTGGAAACGGCTTTGTTGTCTGTGTAATACATATTTTCTGTTTGCTGAGATCGCCACTTCTTTTGTAGCAAAGAAACATTCAATTATGTCAACTGGACAAAAGTTTTGAGAGGTAAGTGTTTCCGCTCATCCAAATCAAACAAAAAATGCAAAGTCAAATAAACTGACGAGTATCATAGACGATCTGGATGAGTTTTGTTTGTCGGCAAAGTCAGGGCTGTGTGTGCGTGTTTGATCAGGATAAATATATGAGCAGGGAGGCATGGTAGTGTAAAGAAATGAATGAAACTAATACGAGGCACACGGGCAAAAAGGTGCGGGAAGTCACAAGGTCGCATCCGGCTCTACCTCATAAAACCATAATAACACGCAGCGATAAGTACTCATTTTGATAAAGATTTGTCCTGGTTATTGATAATCCCTGGAATCTACAGTAATACTGTGGCCTAATGTTGGTTGTTTGACTTGGACCTCAAAAAATGTAGGTCAGTTGTCTCTGGAAAGGAGGAAGTAGGTTAAGTATGTCAAATATTTAAATGAAATGAACAAACTTTAAATGCATTTATTTATTTGGTAATCATGAAATAAAAAGTGTGCTTGACGAACAACAACATTGTTCGCCAAGCAAAGGAATTGCTGGGAGGAGCCTATTGTACATGTTTTAGTGGGAGGAGCCTATTGTACACATTATAGGGAAGCACCCAGACACGGATAGAACATGCAAACTCCGCACAGAAAGGCCCCAAGCCGCCTGGGAGTTTAGCCCAGGACCTTCATGCTGTGAGGCTAGAGCGCTAACCACTCTGTTACATAAACTAAAAAATAAACCAATAAATAAAATAGAAAATGACAAGACGGAGTAAAAAAAGATTCGCAGAACTATTTGTATATTTTGGTGACATTCTGCGTTTTTGGTTGTGAAAAGCTCGAGCTTATTGTGTTTAAGTATCATGTTTGTGTTCTTGTGGCCTTCAGTGTTTATGTCCTGCCGTAAGTGACTTGTTTTGGTGGTTTTGTTTCAGAACATTCGAGTGCGAACCGTTACGGGGCTGGAGTACCAGTGCCAGTCCTCCATGAAGTTTCATGGCGCTCTGGAGCAGAAGTTCATCCTCATCGACTGCAGGACCGTGCTCTACGGGACGTACAGGTCAGGACAAACACAATTACAAAACCTTTACAAATCCGTCTTAATTAATACTTAAGTATAGTAAAATACTCTGCATCTTCATGTAGATAGATAAATGTAATGTCATACTGTGGAACATTCCAGGCAAAGCATTAAATCTCCATGGAAACAAGCAAGTAGCAGATCTTTCATCAGTTACATCTTGAACATACACAGACAAGAGAAAACCCCACAGAGATAGAATTGTGAAGGGAATGGTTATAAAGATGCTTCTCGTGAATGGGACAGGCCGATGTGCGGGACGATGGAGAGGGGAGTTCCTTTATAAGAACAATTTGACATGATTGGCTGTGATCTTCCAGCAGTTGCAGGTGACCATAAAATATACTCTTTAAAGTTCACACTACCAGTTAATATTTACTGCAAGATATTCACCCAGATTGCATGTTTGTTTTGGTTTGTTTTTCTTGTAATGTCCTGGTTGAAAATCTAATATATATCTTTTGTTTTCCACAGCTACACTTGGACTTTTGAGAAGCTAAACTTGAGCATGGTTCTGGTCATCACCGGCCAGCTCGTCTCTTCGTACGACGAGGAGTTCAGACGCCTCTACGCTCGCTCCACCGTCCCGCCGCTCCTGTCCCGCGAAAAACTGCACCCCGCCCTCTACCTGAAAAGCCCCTCCTCAAGCCAACTGTCTCTGCATCAACTCCACATGAAAAACAAAGCCATGAACGACTTTGCTAACAACAATAACATGCTAACAAGGGGCGTGAGCATGCAAGACAGGCTGCACCACTTTCCAGAAATGGGAAGTCTCATAAGGGGACATAGCTATGGAAGTGAACTGCAAAAGTTCAACTCGATGACTCGTCTAAGAATGGGGACTAAAGATATTGGACTGGACAGATCTGGGAGTGCACTAAGACAAAACGAGGTGCTAAACAGATCAATGCAACAGCATTTAAGGCACCAGTCTCGATACGGAACGGACCATAATCTAATTCCATTCAATTCAGAAACGTCTCTCAATAAGTGGAAATTGGATGCATATTTGAACGGGCCGCTAGACACGTCTTACGAGGCTTTGTCCCCGGTCGGTTCACCTTACAGCAGCTACAATGGCCTAAACGAACTGCAATCCCAAAATATCCACATAAGATCGAAGGATATCAGGCAAAGGTTGGAAGAAGCACGGCACAAAAGGTTGAGTTTGCAAGAATATGTCAATTTACAACAAAGCCATGATGCATTACGGAATATATATCTGACACAAGAAAAACCGAAAGCAAAGCATTTATCGAGAGGCATGGAGTCAAAGCAGAGCGCTGCGGATTTGGAGGCGTTCACACAGCAAAACGAGCACAAAAATGAAGGGGAGCATGTTCTTATGGACGGGAAAAGGTCCGTGTCGCATAATGATTTTAAAAGTATGACGGAGAGGAAGATGTTGGCGTACGATTGGCAAGATGCTATGTCAAGATCTACTTCGGATCTAGACATGAAATTAACCGATACGGTGGGAAAGTTAGGGCTTGGACCAAAACACCAAAGACACATGGAGTCGTTGACAGAAATCCCAGAAGAGAAAGAAGGCGTTAGTCGCATTAATAGTTCAGATTTGGTGCCAGAAATGGAGGAACAGACATTAAAAGACGACAAGGTTGTTAGTTTTGAAGAGCAAAAAGACGTGGTCAAAGTTCGAAAAGGGTCTACGGGCAAAATGGCAGATGGTTTCAATTCTGGTGTTACAAAGGAAAGCAAGACATTTTCGCAGAAGGAAGTGGAAAATGGACCAAAGAAAACCGCTCCAACATTAGAAGCAAAGCCAAAAGATGAGGCAAAGCAGCAAGACGCGGCGAGTTTGCAAAGGAAGAATTCTGTCAAGTCGAAAGTGTCTTCAGTGTTGTCACCGGACGAGAAGAAACCAGGAAAGAAAGATTCATTACAGAGACGGTCGTCTTTGAGAAAAATGTCCGGATCGAGCCAATCGCTAAGGACAGATAGTTCAGTGGGTTCTTGCACGATCGGGAGGCAGGAGCAAACGCCAAAAAGGTCACAAAAATCTGCTACATCGCCCACTGAGGAGAAGACAAAACTACCATTCAACCGATTTTCCCCTCAACGTTTAAGCAAAAAAAAAACAGACAGTGAGAAAGGGTCACAGGCCGCTCTGGACGCTGAAGCGGCCACATATGAAGCCCGAAAGGAAAAGGCGTACAGTCGCTATGAGTATTTGCTCGGGAGAGAAGACAAAAGTGCTAGAGGCGTTTTTAACACGGAGGGTGAGAGGAGCGCCACGTTTAACCGGAGAAGTGACAGTAGTTATCAAACGTATGGACAAACTCAAAACACAGCGGAGAACAAGCTCGGGCGCTTCATGCAGAAAATGGGTAATCTGATTGGGAATAAAAACAAATGAAATGGAACGGTTTTCAAGAAATCTAAAGACAAGACTATGGTCTGTGTGTGGCATCTGAAAGTCTAAAAGTGTTGACCCGGACAGTGTACTTTTCATATACTGGAAAACGTTTTTGTGCGTAGGCAAAAATAACGTATTTTGATTACCGTGTTACCGTAAGTTCTCTCCGGGTTCTCCGGCTCCTCCCACCGTCCAAAGACATGCATGTGTTTGGCAAAATTGGTGACTCTAAATTGGCCCTAGTGACTGAATGTGAGAGTGATTGTAATGTCTGTAATGTCTGTGTCTCTGTGTTGACCCTGCGATGAGTTGGCCACTGTCCAGATTGTTCCCCGCCTAAGGCCCGAAGTCACTGGGATAGGCTCCAGTCACCGACGACCCCGAAAGGGAACAAGCGGTAGAAAATGGATGGATGGATTTTAAGGGTACGGTTAATATTGTTTATCTTTATTGATATATATGAATGTATCTCACAAGACTTTGCCAACAGAAAGCTCAACCCTCAGAGTTTATATCGCTATTGTAAGCTAACGCTAAGCAGCCACAGCTAGCTAACTCATGCATTTCCAACCGTAAAATGGCAAAAATCTTAGTTTACATTACATTATATTACTTGGTTTAATCCTCTAAGGGAAGTGTGTGTGTTATTGTTTTGTTTTGTATGTGTTTAATCCAAATCTCGAAACTTTAATAAAACATTGTAAGGGAGATAAAGCTAAAGGTATGAAAAGCATTGGCAGTACAAAAGCAGCAATCACAGAGCCAACAACAGGAAGAAGGCCATATTGAAATCTTCTTTTTTCCATTGACTCTGATGATCCTCAAATATTATAGATTAAGAAAATTGTTTGAAAATGGTTGTTATTGTTTATGTTAAATATTAAATGTACCAGGACGAAGCAGAACCAACCACTCACCGTTTATTTATTTGGGCTTGGGGGCATTACTTACTAATACTGACATTACTGTAATTGAGCATATTTTGGGAGTAACTGTACTTTCTTTCAGTAGATTAAAAAAAAAAAAACAGTACTTGTAATTGAGTATTATTTTAACCTGCAATTGTGACTAGTTGCATTTAAAATCATATTAGTTTGTGAGTACAGTTTAAAGTCCCAATGGTCCTATTGTTGTCGCTAAAAATGTGGATTGTAGTGCAAAACAATTTAGCTTTAAACTGTTTAATTAATCCAGTTTTTTACAAAACCATGTGAAAAAGTAACTAGTAGTACTTTGAAGAGTATTTTTTGTGTACATTTTCACTTTTACACATGTCAAATTTTGGCAGCACTTGTAATTGAGAAAATTTTGAGGAACGTTATTGTACTTTTTTACTTGGTTTAATTTATTCAGTTCTCTTTCCACCACTGCTCATTTGTATCATTAAATGTTATTTTTTTTTTATTTGAAAAAGTTTGGTTGAAATCACCTGAGGTAAAAAGAAAAACTATTAAGACAATTCAGAAAAAAGTACAAACTATAAACTAAAAAAATGTTATGTAGCTGATGTTGGTTGTGGTCAAATATGTACATATGCAGTGAACTATGTATATAAGACTCTTTTTACTAGAACATATTCAGCAAATACCAGTTTTCAATCTTGTCTTTATTTAAACACCTCAAATGTCACAACAGTAATATATTTAAATGTATATAATGTTAAACAATATAAAACTCTTTAAGGACTCCAGTGTCATATTTATTCTAAGCAAGTGTATTTCCTAATGTGATTCATTCTTCTGACAAAGGAAGGCAGCGCCACCTGGTGTTGTAGTTCAAATACACAGAGCTGACCTCATAAAACAGTTAAAACAAATAATGAAAAGAATGTAAATGCACAATAATATGTATAACTCAAAATGTCTACCAAGCAAACAAACTAAGAATTAAAGTATTTTACATTTGAGAGTGTGATTTATTTATTTTTTTAAAGACCACGTATTATGCATTGTTTGTATTTTTACTTTACTTATCTCCCTTTTGCTTTGGCATTTCAAGTTTATTTTTGAACTTAAAATAATGCCTCTGTAATATCAGTCTGTGCAACAGTAGTGGTGATTTGACGGCAGAAATTCTCAGACTGGCGATGATTTATGGACTTAAACACAGCACAGAGACCTCCAGATTTCTATCTTTGACATCAAAGACTGAGCAAAATTGAAATTGAGTGTTTGCTAACGCTCAGAGGGAATTAGCTCATAAAGAGTATTAATAAAACCAGGTACGTTTTGAATAAGGGAACGGTGTTATAACATGGTAAAAAAAATATATGTTTTCTCTTTTTGGAAACACCATCTAGTTTACTATTTGTAAAAAAAATACAAATATTTTTAATCAGATGAGAACCATATAGAAGCAACTGCTTATATAAGTATCCTCTGTCATGGTGTAAAATCAGATTGAGAAGGGGTTTAGTGGGTTAAAAGTTAAATCTGTTGCATTTATCACGGCTCACAATAAGTAAAAGGCCTTCAAATAATCGCTTGACCATAATATTAGACTTTTGAATACTTTCCATTCAAATGTTACTGTTTTAAATAAAATACTCCAGACATTTGTTCCTCTCATCGTCGAGTTCTTGAGTCTCAATCTCGAACTTCTTCATGGCGATGAAATACTGAACAAACGGCTCTCCCAGCGCGCTGCAGATCACCTGGTCTTCGGCCAAAACCTCCAGCGCTTCGTCCAGTTTAATCGGGATCGCAAACTCCCTCTGCTGCCCGGGCGCTTTAGTCAGCGCACTCTCCAAGTTCAGATTCCCCTTCACGCCATCCAAGCCAGCGGCAACTGTAGCGGCTAGCACGATGTAGGGGTTAGCCATAGCCGAACCTAGCTTGTTGTCAATATGCGTCTCTCTACCGCCGTGACTTTTGATGTTGAAGGAAGTGCTGTTATCGTTGCACCCACATGTAGCGTACAGCATGTGTTTCGGATCTTTGGTGGTCTTTGCCATGTGACTTCTGCAGCTAAGACCGGGCGACATGAGACAACTCAACGCTGCCGAATGAGTTAGCAAACCGGCTAACCACTTGCGACCAATTTCCGACAGCTCTCCCGGCTTGTCGCCGACGTGAAAGAGGCTACGGCGCCCATTAGCATCCCACAAGCTGTGAGAAAGCACCCCGGCGTTGTATAAACCGTCGTCAGTGAAGAAGCTAGCGATGTAGCTATGTTTACGCGCCAATTCTTTGATACCAGTGCGAAAGGTAAACGCACTATCTGCCGCGGAAATCCCAAATTCGGGTCTCAAATTGATCTCCATTTGCCCCGCTCCGCTAGCCGATGCGATGCTATCGATGTCGGTGCCCATGCAGTACATGCTATCCACGAGCTGCTGGAAAAACGGCAAGTCGTGATTGCTAAGGAGCGTCGTGGCGGGAAAGAGTAACGTTTTGGGGCCGATGCGATCAGGAGCGCCCAGAACGCAGCATTCGTAGGTGAAGGACGAGTGCAGAGAGAACCCCATGCTCTGGAGCTGCGCCAGGAGCTGTTTGGCGATGAGGCGCGGCGAGGTGCGCAAGGAGTTTCCGGTCACGCTGCAGGGGTCGCAGATGACGCGGGCGGTTTGTTCGGCCCACGGTACGGCCTTGAAGGTGGAGAGGTCGGGGATGAGCAGAACGTCGCTGCTGAAGTTGGCCGTGGCGCCGTGGTCCACCTCGTTGCTCTTCGGGCTCAGGGTCAGCTCCAGGTAACTCCGCGGCATCGGGACCCCGAACACGGCTTTCTCCTGGTGACGAGGAACAGTGTGATCGATAGGGCTGACACAAATGGTTGTTTTAGTAGTTGACTAGTCAGCGATTATTTAGTGATAAGCGACGAGTAAAGATTCAAAAATAATAGATTATTTCAATTGTAAATTAAAAAATGTTAAATACATTTTTGATCAAATACAGGTTGAACTATAGTGACGGAAGGATTCTATAGAAAATGTTTACAAATAAAGTGTATTATTGATGAAAATCTGAAATTATTTTTTGATAGTTTGTTTTCATAAGCATTATACACATTTGTATTTATTCTGGCTCAGCAGTGTCAGTTCTTTGTTAATATATGTACATTGAAACTTGCTACACATTATTGTTTAGGTACTGTACACTTTATTATCCTCGCAGGAAAAACATTTCTGCATTGGACCCATCCTTCATTGTCACTGGGGCGTCTCCTCTGGGGCAGTGGAGCAGCGCTCAGGGACCCGTCTCCAGATCTTTGTACTACTCTTGGTCAGGACTTCTGTAGTTGGAGGATTTGATCTTTGGTGCATATTTGGTGTGAAAAACCACCCAAACTCAGGGAGAAACGTGCAAACTCCACAGAGAAAGGCTCGGCCTGGGAGTAGTCGAATCCATAAACTTTTTGCTGTGAGGCGAGAGTGCTAGCCACTCTGCCGTCATTTACTTACAAAGACATTTTTGTGTTCTGCAATTTATAAGATTATTGTTATATCATCATTATATATAAATTATTCTTTATCCATATGCTCAAAATACATTTTCAATGAATCAATAATTACACTTTCTTTGTTTTAGAATCTGTTTAGTCCAAATAATGATTATGATTATTGAAATACAACAACGAATATTTTCTGTTTTCAACTAACTAACGATTTATTGTTGCAGCCCAAGTTCAATGAGTAATACTGCATTTAAGTTTAAGTATTTAGAGAAGAAAGTATGTTTGTGAATCACAGAAGTGTGGGCGAGAAATGAGCTGGATGGTGTGGCGGTTGGTTAGTGATGTAATGAGCACGTTGACTCACATGAAAGAAGCGCACAGGGACCGTCTTGGACCGGGACACTCCGTGGAGGTCTGTGGCCTCAAAGCGGACGAAGGTGATGTTTTCTCGTGCGATCTGCTGCTTGATCGGCTCCATGGATGAGACAAAGTGCTGGTCTCCAACAGTCTCGGGGCTCAAGAGTCTGTGAACTGTGGAAATATTCTGTCAAAATATTTGAATACACAGTAGGGAAGTTAATCAGATTTGAATTTTTAACCCTGAAATGTTTTTACTCTAAATTTCAGCCAGTTTTCAAGTCTTCTAATGCAACAGTTGCATAAAAGAGAAATTTGCAATGAAAATTGCCACGGCAAAGATTCAAGAGTGGCTCACTTTGAATTAATTGCTATAGCTTATTCATTGTGACTTTTACACTCTGAAATTAGACTGCTGAATTTTAAGGCCTGAAAATCTATACATTTTACATTTTGAATAGAGGAAAACACAATGAAAATGTGGACCACAAAATGCACCGATTTTGTTTTTTGAATAAAATAATCCATGTTTGAAGACTTTTCCCATTCAAAATATGTAATATTTAGTTCTAAATGGTTAATTGCTACGGCAATTAACCTATAATTTCTCATCATTTTGAAACAGTTTCCTCATATCTTAAATGTTGACATGTGTTTATTATTATATTGCTACAACATACAACTAAGGCAATGTGTACACATTTATACAGTGTTGGCATTAAGAGCTCTAAAAAGTGTCTCTTTGTCATTCTTTGTCCCACCTTCCTTCCATTAAAAATCTGCATGAAATACTTTGTTTCATTTTAAGTACATTTTTACTTACTTTAATACTTTTTCAATAATGTTTTATGTGTTAGCTTTAGTTTTATTTGAATAACTACTTCTTTTTTTTCCTTCTCCAGTATTGACATTGTAAAATTCAACAACTCAAATAAAATAAAAGTCAATGTTAAAACGTTTGACCAACCTAAGATTTTTTCAAATGTATTTAAATAATAATAAATATACAAAATAAAATGTATTTATTTAATTTGGGGTGTCAAAGGCATAGTAAATTCAATAAGACGTCCCTGTATGGTGAAATTATACATATAGTGTTCCAAATTTTCAACTCAACAAAGACTAATCAAGGACTCAATATTAGACACAACCAAATCAAAGCTAAGCAAGTCTTTATACTTTTATGAAGAATTGTTAAGCCCTTGTCAACTTACAGCACAAATAAATACATATTCCAGAGCACAGAAAAAACAACAACAAAATTCTCATGAACTACCAATATATAATAAATAATGCTTAGTCATTGGGACTTATTTGTTTTCTTCTTTCTCTCTTCCAGGCAATGTAATTCAAATGCTAATCATAAACAGCTTCCATGATTAAAAGGTTTTGTCCGACCTGTGTGCTGCTGATGCTGCTCTCTGTGGGACGTCCCGCTGTGCTGTGCCTGCTCCGCTGCCCCTCTGTGTGTGTGGAGCTCGGGCCTGAACGCGCTGGATGGATCTACCCTGGCCTGGGGCGACGCTTCTAGGTGGGCGCTGTCTCTGTCCCGGTCCCCCCTTCTGGAAGCCTCCTGCTGGGGTTTGAAGGTGCTGAACTCCCCCTGGTGGCTGTGGAGGTAAGTGTACGCCCCCCTGACTCTGCCGTCGTCTCTGTCCCGTGCAGAACTGTCTCGCAGGATGGACTTGAGTTCCTCCATGGTCTGTTTGGTGATGTTTGTGCTGTGGGTGTGGGGGCTGTCAATCACAGGCGCTTGGGCTGCCCTGTGCTCTTCTTTCACAGCTCTGTAAAGAAAAGAAAAGATGAGGTGCACTGTCAATGTTCAACAGAACAAAAACCTTTCCATTAATAGCTCCTTTAACCAGTGCGTATCTGCCTTCTTTGTCTCTACATTCAAAACTGTGTTTAAAAGTGATTTAGTTAGAGATCAACTCTGCAACTCCTGTGTTCATCCCTGTATGAAGAATAGCACGACTTTCCATAACAGAATTTGGTTAGTTTTTCATTTTCAATGTGGTTCAACTGAGGCTCTTATAAATATGTAATGTCTATTCTGTCTAACATTTTTTAAAATTGGGTTCAATATACCATTAACGTTAAAGGATGTTACTTGTAAAACTTCCGATGCCATTGGATTGATAGTATTGATTTTGCCATTAATAACTATTGAGTGGCTTTAAACTCTCTGGTCGAACACAACACACAAACACAGGAACTACAGAAACAGGAAACAGAAGAAATGAAGGAATCACAAAGAACTGGATGCACTACCTCCCCCGTCCACCACGCCTCTGGAACTTGGCGCGTTGTTGACGAACCTCGTATGGAATATCTGGAGCAAAGAAGACACACTTGCCTTTGTACTGGAGATCTCCTTTAACTGTTGCCGCCTTCATGACAGGATCCTTCACACGATCATTAAGAAACCTCATCAGTCCTCGTGGTTTATCAGTTGCTGGTCTTGATTTGCCGAGGCGATGTGCTCTTTCTGTTGTGATGGGGGGACCTCAACTCCAGAGCCTACAAGGAGCTCTGGGATGATCTTCTCCAGATAACTCCCAGTATCTTCTCCCTCCTCTCTTTCTATGAGCCCCACAAGCCTGAGGTGGGGTCTACGGGTCCTGGACTCCAAATCCAGGATCTCATTTTCATATTCTTGTTTTGCATCTGCAGCGTCGTCAGCTGGGCCTGCATAGCATCCATCTCGGCCTTCATTGTCTGCAGCGTTCCCGTATTGTCTGGAATACGCTGTTCAGCTTCTTCGATGCGTGCTCCCTTTCCTTCCCCCTCTTTCAGCTCTTTTATGTCGGTTTCAAACTGCTGAAGTCGGGCCGATTCGATTGCTGCCCTCATTTCCGTTCTGAGCGACGCCATATCACGCCGCATTTTGCATTTCATTTCACACACCATGAGCACTAATCGGTTCAGGGTCTTCTCCTTCCTCCAGCAGGATAACGCCGTGAGATTCTTTATCTGGGCCGGCGGAACACCTGTCCCTCTGCGGGTGAACGGTTGCGGTCCACGGCATCGGACCCGCTAGTCGTGTTAGCCTTGTTAGCTTGCGAGACGGGCCATTTTTTAATGGGGCCGTGGCTCGGCAGCTTTGTTTGTCTTGGTCCCGTAGTTTTACCAGGCGTGTGTTTTCCCTGTCACTCGTCTTTTCTGGGATTAAGTGGGTCAAACGACATTTTCATAGTCAGTTTCTGCAGCAGCGGAGGAGGAAGCACGTGCACACAGCCCGTCACCTAAACCGGAAGTCCTTGATTTTTAAAAATGTATAGAAACAGAACAAAAAAAAGCTTGACAACTTCGGTACATACTGAACAACATAAATGTCCCATCCAGTCCAAAGTTTGCCAAATTTGTCCATTTTCTTTTTGTTGTTTTGAAATATATTGATAACAAAAAGAACACAGAACGCAAACACAATGCAGAGATAGCGAGCAATTGGAAAAAATAAAAAAATGTAAACATGAATGTCCCATCTTGTCCAAAATGTGTCAAATTTGTCTATTTTCAAATGAAGTCTGAACGTCATCGTCTCCATTTGTCCAACTATGTCCAGTCTTTGATCATTGATTTGATACATTTTTGGGTGAAAGCCTTTTCCCCGCAGCCAAAAGGACGTTCCAAAGGCATCCAATGCCTTGATTTGAAAAACTGTGTGACTACCTGTGAAACCTTAGACCTTTCCTGGTTGTGATTGAAGTCACTGAATTGATGTACCTTTGACATAACCTCATTAACATTAGCTGTGGCTGTGGAGCTAACTGGAGGCACTGCTCTGTCTGAAGCTACTTGAGTCAGACTTTATTCTGACCTTTGTTTTGTCAGGCTCATCCTTTTTGTTTCAAATAAAACCAGACCATGAATGCTAGTATTGATCACAAGCTCCCGAAAATGTGTTAAGTTAGTTCCATTTTGTATTTTGGGGTTTTCAGACCATCTACAAATATAACATCACAAGGCCTACGGAACATGTCGAGAGTAAACACTGCACTGGTCTGTTTACAAGAATGTATTAGATAAGATATGATTGTAAATGGGATTACATACTTCCCAGTGACTCGCACGCCTTTCTTTTGGCTGGAACTGACTCCTGCTCCATCGACCTGGTCTCCACTTTTCTCCTGATCCTGGGAAAAAACAAAATGACTCGCAGCAGACCAGGGATGCAGTCACACTCGTTAATATTTGCTCTTAAATTGAGCCCGTTTTGGTCCTGATGTGGACTTAGCTCTCAGTCCTTGTTCAGTATTGATCTGGTCTACGTTTAGTTTTGGGTTTATTTCTTTTTTTAGTTCCAATTGTGATGTGATGAATGAGCAAGTGTGAACACGACCTTAAACTGCATCATATTAAAACAAAGCCATTATTCACATGGTAATTTATGCTGTGTTGTAAAAAAAAATTCCTAAATTAACAAATAACTGAAAAGATATTTGGTTTAACTAAATAATTTTGAAAACATGCACCTGCAGCAATGTAACGGTTTCCTTAATAAAAAGGGATTATATTTTACTTTATCTGAACGTCTTCAAAAGTGCATTCTTTTTTTTTCTATTTTACTCTTTGATCAGAACATAAATCAATAAAAACAACAAAACAACAAAAGAAAGGAAACACACACACACACACAAAAACACCCTCTATCACTTTTTCAAATATGAATAACATGTGTATAAGTCGACACGCAGCACAAACCTTTGCATTACACATTTTTAAAGTTACACTTCTTTTGTTTTTACAGATTAAACTTGCGCATTGAGCCGTACCTTAGAAGTCTCCGGGTCAGTCATGTTTTTGTTTGGACTCTTTGATTTGCGAGTCCAGCACGGGTCATTCCACATGAATACAAACAAATGATTCAACTGCGACGGATCAAAACTCCCAAGAATATAAATATGTCCAGCCTGAAAGCAGCAGCGTCCCGGTCGTCTTTGTGTGAGAGAGACACAACAATAACAGCAGGACTTTTGTTTGCCTCAGAATGCAGCATCAGCAGAATTCACAAGCTTCTGGAAACAACTGCAGCCATTAGTGATCAAGCAACAGATGCTTTATATAAATGAGGTTCTTTGTACTTTGGCTGCAACTAACGATTATTTATATTGTAGATCGAGACTTTTTAATACATTATTAACCACACAAAGTTTGACTTGTGGTGACTGAAGGCTTCAAGATAAAGAATATATACATATAAAGTGTATTACTGTAATAAAGATTACAATCTTTTTTGACATTTTCATTTGACAGTGATGCTGTCTTTGTCATATATACATTTATATTTGTTTGTTTTGGTCAATTTGGGGCAGATCGGGCATGATGGACAGTATCATGTCTGAGAGGACCTTTGATGTTCTTCAGACTTGTTCTTTATGCAGCTGGAGGACCTTGGATGTTCTTCAGACTTGTTCTTTATGCAGCTAGAGGACCTTTGATGTTCTTCAGACTTGTTCTTTATGAAGCTAGAGGACCTTTGGTGTTCTTCAGACTTGTTCTTTATGAAGCTAGAGGACCTTTGGTGTTCTTCAGACTTGTTCTTTATGAAGCTAGAGGACCTTGGATGTTCTTCAGACTTGTTCTTTATGCAGCTAGAGGACCTTTGGTGTTCTACAGACTTGTTCTTTATGCAGCTAGAGGACCTTGGATGTTCTTCAGACTTGTTCTTTATGAAGCTAGAGGACCTTTGGTGTTCTACAGACTTGTTCTTTATGCAGCTAGAGGACCTTGGATGTTCTTCAGACTTGTTCTTTATGAAGCTAGAGGACCTTTGGTGTTCTTCAGACTTGTTCTTTATGAAGCTAGAGGACCTTTGGTGTTCTTCAGACTTGTTCTTTATGAAGCTAGAGGACCTTGGATGTTCTTCAGACTTGTTCTTTATGCAGCTAGAGGACCTTGGATGTTCTTCAGACTTGTTCTTTATGAAGCTAGAGGACCTTGGATATTCTTCAGACTTGTTCTTTATGCAGCTAGAGGACCTTTGGTGTTCTACAGACTTGTTCTTTATGCAGCTAGAGGACCTTGGATGTTCTTCAGACTTGTTCTTTATGAAGCTAGAGGACCTTTGGTGTTCTTCAGACTTGTTCTTTATGCAGCTAGAGGACCTTGGATGTTCTTCAGACTTGTTCTTTATGCAGCTAGAGGACCTTGGATATTCTTCAGACTTGTTCTTTATGCAGCTAGAGGACCTTGGATGTTCTTCAGACTTGTTCTTTTTTGCAGCTAGAGGACCTTTGGTGTTCTTCAGACTTGTTCTTTATGCAGCTAGAGGACCTTTGGTGTTCTTCAGACTTGTTCTTTATGCAGCTAGAGGACCTTTGGTGTTCTTCAGACTTGTTCTTTATGCAGCTAGAGGACCTTTGGTGTTCTTCAGACTTGTTCTTTATGCAGCTAGAGGACCTTTGGTGTTCTTCAGACTTGTTCTTTATGCAGCTAGAGGACCTTGGATGTTCTTCAGACTTGTTCTTTATGAAGCTAGAGGACCTTGGATGTTCTTCAGACTTGTTCTTTATGAAGCTAGAGGACCTTTGGTGTTCTTCAGACTTGTTCTTTATGCAGCTAGAGGACCTTTGGTGTTCTTCAGACTTGTTCTTTATGCAGCTAGAGGACCTTTGGTGTTCTTCAGACTTGTTCTTTTTTGCAGCTGGAGGACCTTGGATGTTCTTAGGACTTATTTCCATTGCATTTGGAGCTAGCATCTTGTTTTCTGCAGGCCATAGCTTTTCAATATTTTCAATGTGGAGTCCAGCAATTAAAGAGATTTGACCCATAAACCAGGTCAACAAATCTGCAGCCGGATTCGACCACATTCTGACCCGTGATGCCGTGAACACACCTTTGAGCTCAAATAAAGAACCTAAAAAACCACATAGAGTTTCTGGTGATTGCTATTTATAGCCGGTTAAATGGGACAAAAAACAATTAACATTTTCTTACAGGGACAAAAATGTGGAACTTGTAACCACACTTTTCATCTCACCTCTAAAATAATTATTAAAAAATATAGCCGCAAGCGGCAATGATTGGCCTCCGCCACCACGCGATATAAGAGGAGGGGCTAACGTGCCCCAATCTTCCTCCTTTTATTACACCTACTGACCGCAGCACTTAGAACAAAAACATATATGACTTTTGATGGCTCACAACTGAGTTGGTTGGTCGGGCTAATGCCCCAGGAGGAGTTCATTAAAGCATTAAAGCATCACGTGTAAACATGTTCAGATTTGAAATAACATGGGAGGTTTCCTTCATCATATATATATATATATATATATATATATATATATATATATATATATATATATATATATATATATATATATATATATATATATATGACCTGGGTCTCATTGACTTTTTTGATCCGATGCCAAAATGTTTTTTTCCTCTTTTAACTTTCAGCTTGAAACAGCTGCAACAACAATAATCTGCAATGTTGTATTTTTTTATTTAATCAACTAGATTTTAAATATTTTGTTGTGAGTACTCAAATGAAACATGTTGTTTAATGAACTTCGCTTTTGGGACTGATTGGTCAGAGATATTGTGTCTAATATTGATTTAAAGTATCGTTGTTATTTATATAGGCCGTAACAATGGTTACGGTTGTTATAACAATCGTTGTGACATCAGGATTATGTGTCATAAAAGCTTCCGGAACGTGAAAGGTTCTAAAACGACTTGAAGTCCTCGACGTAGAACTATTTTGGGTGGCGGTAATACTTGGATTCCAACCGCCATAAAACACCTAAGAAGAGAAGAAGAGTTGAGCGGACTCAACGTACGGTGAACGTACGGCATAAAACACCAAAGAAGAAGAAGAATAGGAAGAAGAGTTCAGTAGACTCCAACCGCCATAAAACACCAAAGAAGAAGAAGTTCAGTTGACTTCAGTCGTAAAAAGTCTGCTTGACTTGTCTTTTCTGCTTTTGTGAGACAGCAGAGTCTCAGAAATCAAGGGTCTTCACTGACCAATCAGGGTAAGAAGCTCTTTGGACACTGGGTTTATTGACCTTTCTGGTCATATCATAGTTTTTAAAAGGAATGCATGCAACAAATTTTGTGTCTCTATGACAAACTTGACGTCGGGATGTCTCCTATAAGTGCAATGTATAGACTTTTTAGGTGCTGCTGTTACGCACAAAAAATTGAATGAAACAACATTTTTAACAGATTCTTAATTTTGGGAAAAATTAATGTATTTTCTGGACTTTAAGTCGCACCGGAGTATAAGTCGCACCAGCCAAAAAATGCATAATAGAGAAGAAAAAACATGTGAGTTGCACTTTTGGGGGAAATTTGTTTGATCAAATCCAAGACCAAGATCAATTTAAAATAATAACATTAAAGAACAAGTGGTACTAGCTGTGCAAATTGGACGGACATGATACAGTCATAGTTTAAGTTTAAGTTCCCTTAAGACTCTGCTTCTCAAACATTTCACTTTACCACCTCAGAAAAATTGACCTTTCAAATACCACAATATGTCATTTCCAGATCTAGACCAGGGCTAACACAGATTTATTATGAGAAAACATGTGGAAGACAAAAATGTGGCTTAAATGGACTCTTAAATTCAGCAAATATTTGAACTGCAAAGAAATCAGCGTACCGCCTGAAGGAGCTCAGGTACCACAGTTTGAGAAACCCTTAAAAGCCTTAAAACACAAATCACATCTTTTAACGACCCAGAAAGGTATGACCCCTAAAAGTCAATGTTTTGTTGTTGCCAGGAGTGTGCCAATGCTGTCCTGTTCTCTATTCATCCGACTATTTTATATTCATGTGGCACCTGCAGTGAAAAGGTGTGGCATTCTCAAAAGAAGTGGTCCGAGGAACAGGGGCCTAAAGTATGTGCAGGACCTAAAGTATGTGCAGGACCTAAAGTATGTGCAGGACCTAAAGTATGTGCAAGACCTAAAGTATGTGCAGGACCTAAAGTATGTGCAGGATCTAAAGTATGTGCAGGACCCAAAGTATGTGCAGGATCTAAAGTATGTGCAGGACCTAAAGTATGTGCAGGATCTAAAGTATGTGCAAGACCTAAAGTATGTGCAGGACCTAAAGTATGTGCAGGACCTAAAGTATGTGCAAGACCCAAAGTATGTGCAGGATCTAAAGTATGTGCAGGACCTAAAGTATGTGCAGGATCTAAAGTATGTGCAGGACCTAAAGTATGTGCAGGACCTAAAGTATGTGCAAGACCCAAAGTATGTGCAAGACCTAAAGTATGTGCAGGATCTAAAGTATGTGCAGGACCTAAAGTATGTGCAAGACCTAAAGTATGTGCAGGATCTAAAGTATGTGCAAGACCCAAAGTATGTGCAAGACCTAAAGTATGTGCAGGATCTAAAGTATGTGCAAGACCTAAAGTATGTGCAGGATCTAAAGTATGTGCAAGACCTAAAGTATGTGCAGGATCTAAAGTATGTGCAAGACCCAAAGTATGTGCAAGACCTAAAGTATGTGCAAGACCCAAAGTATGTGCAAGACCTAAAGTATGTGCAGGATCTAAAGTATGTGCAGGACCTAAAGTATGTGCAGGACCCAAAGTATGTGCAAGACCTAAAGTATGTGCAAGACCCAAAGTATGTGCAAGACCTAAAGTATGTGCAGGATCTAAAGTATGTGCAGGACCTAAAGTATGTGCAGGACCTAAAGTATGTGCAGGATCTAAAGTATGTGCAGGATCTAAAGTATGTGCAGGACCTAAAGTATGTGCAAGCCCTAAAGGGACAGATGGCCACTCTAGTTCTATATTATTTTCAGATCTCTTTAGCCCTTTATGGTCTACTCGGTGGTTGATGCCAGAGGCTTTGTGGCTCTCGCTTCACATTCACGTGCCAGTGGAGGGATTATCTCTGGAGATGAGCAGCACGTGGAGTGCGTGGAGCGCGTGGAGTGCGTGTCCGGTGCAGGCGCGGGTGGGGGAGACGCAGGCGGAGACGCAGGGGGAGACCAGCTGACCTCAGCCTTCACAGGAGATGTGCCTGGACAGAGCTCCTCGTGTCGGACCAGAGAAAGTCAGATTGGACAAGAGAAAAAACTATATCCCAGTGTGATTTCAAAATAAGAATGGAATGTTCAGTTTGAAGGCTTAGGAGTGTTTTGGTTCAAAGAAATGTACTTTAATTATGAATAAATGATGGCTAATTGTAAACCTAAAATTGGGAGTGGGTTTACACCCACAACCCTAGGGTTGCTAGTTTGATCCCAGCTGAGAGTTGTATCCTTGAGCAGGCGTTTTCACACCCTGAAGGAGGCTTGAGGAAGCCGACACACATAGCTGTGTTTTTAATGTGCCATGAAAGGCCTTTGGAAGGCTTTTTAAATTTTTCTAATACAAAAAAGTGCCTGATATTCATCTTTTTGAAACTAAATGTACAATATGCACTTACCCATGCTCACTCTTGATGATGTGAATTACTTGCTCCATATCTCTGCTATGATGATTAAGATAAAATATAATTTGCCTTTAATGTAAAAGATAAATATAAATTTTTGATAACTATACACTGAAAAACTAAACTCTAGATCAGTGGTCCTCGCTTTTTTGTTCGCGACCGATAAAAACAACGGTCGGTTGCATTCATGACCCCCAAACATAAAAAGTAGGCTACCCCCAAATATTTTATCTTATTTGCAAGCAGCAGACCTAGATACAAAATGTTGGTCGGCAAAGAAATAATTATCTACATTTACCACTGCATTTCATTTGAAGGGTGTCAAGCCTTGTTTAAGACTATTGTACAATGTTAAATTTTTACCACATACCATCAATGGACCCCCTCAAATCCTTTCACAACCCCAAGAGTGAAAACCACTGCTCTATATTATACTATACTGTGTATAATGTGTGTGTGTGTGTGTGTGTATATATATATATATATATATATATATATATATATATATATAATGAAGGAATACCAAATATTAACTTTACTTATTGTATTAATACTGTATTTTGATATAAGTTAAAGTTATATATATATATATATATATATATATATATATATATATATATATATATATATATATATATATACTGTGACATATTGTCAATAATCCCTCGTGTAATATTTTCTGTCCATATAACAGAGAGTGTCATTATTATTATTATTATTTAGAGTTATTTCTAAGTGATCTGTTTTCATTATATTTCTCCTACTTTAGATTATAAGAGTTATTTTTAAGTTATCTGTTTTTATTATATTTCTCCTCATCTGTGTTGCACCAGTGGAATTTCCCCATCGTGGGACAAATAAAGATGATCTTATCTGATACTCTAATGACATCAGCAGTACTCTTTGTTATCCCGTCCTCACTAACACGTCAGGGACAGAGCCTGGGAGAGAGGGACAGGCGGGCCCCCCAAACTGCAAGAACATTGGGCTCAATCACAAACGCTTTGTGTATTTTGCAGAGTCTTATTTTGAAGCCCGTACACCCGTGCGCATTCCCGTTTCCGGCCCGCTTGACTCTTCGGATTCTCCGGAAAAAGCCGAGCCCAGGAGACTTCGGCTCCGCTCGGACACACAGCACCCGGCTGTATGGTGGAGAACACGTCTATATTTTTACCTTTTTCTGGGAACCGGCTGTATGATTAAGCTACAATCTTCAATGAGTAAGCACATCCCAGTAAGTACACGGCCTTCCGCTCTGCATTTACACACTTTAATCTGAAACGTGTGCAATCTGCGCTTTTATCCCACGGTTTAGCAGCAGCGGCAGCAGCAGCTGGCCGCTCCGGCGGAGACGAGACGGTGGCCTGCAAGTTTCTTTTGTCGTAAAAAACAATAGATTTCGCGAAAGGCCCGCGCGTGACATTGACCCACGGCGTCGCGGGCGGACGCGCGGTTCGCGGCGGTGACATTTGCGTCGTGTTCCGTGCGTCGAACCGTCGGGTAATGTTGTTTTGGCGTCGCCCTGGACTACACCTTAAGGGCCTCTAGCGCTGCGTGATGGCGCCCACGGTCCGCGCACACAAAGCCCCGCACTCCGCCGCTCTCCTGCGCCTTCAACCGACACATTTACACAGAAACCCCCCCGAAAAATAAACGACACCCCAAAAAAACGCGTTCCGTCCACGATGCCCCACTTTTGGCACGTTTCTGCCGTTTGCGTTTGGCGTCGTGCGCATTATTATTGCACCGTTTGCGGCTTGATACCGGTTTGTCCGTCTCCCACTTTATCCAAATTGTCTTTTTTTACGCACACATTGCTTTTTATGTTGCATTTCAAAAGATAACGAATGATTGTACATGTCAAGCTTCGTGTAATTAGCCTCCCCCCCCCCCTTTTTAACCTCTTAATCAACTTAAACGCGTTGTGGGCTGTTTCCCATGTTGTTGACTGTCACTGTGGTCGTGTCAGGGGCCAGTTCCTAAGCAGATTCATGAGCTTGTGTAATGGCTGCTTTCTTTATCTCATCAAACGTCAATTACACGACTGGGGGCTGGAGGGAAATCGGACTTGGCGGAAAGCGCAGTTCCCCGGTATCAGATGTGGGAGCACAAAATGGCAGAGAGTGAGCGAGAGAGAGAAACGGTTTAGTGAGTGCGAGTTTGAAGGTGCAGGAGCCTGGCTTGGGGCCTCTTTGCGCAGATAGTGGGGGCCTCTTTGCGCAGATGAATGTGACCTACATGTTACAAGTGACACATCCGCACGATCCAGGATCAGAAAGTCCATGTACAGTAACAGCAGGGCAGGAAGCAGGGAAAACTGGACAATAAATGCACAATAAATGGACAATAAATGAAGATTCAAGGCTCAAGCTGAATCATTTCCTGGGATGTTTCATTAATACTTCCATTTGCTTGGATTTTAAAACATGCCAAGACCTGTGTTGACATTTTTGAGCACAAATATCATGGCCAAAAAATTACAATTGACTATTAATATCCATAACATGTTTAGCGATTATTTTGATAATGTCGTTTTTAAATATAATGAATGCTTAAACGACCGTTATAGAAGCATATTTTGTTGCATGGCTGTCAAAAGTATTGGAAATCGGATGCTAATCGATACTAAAACTTTAATCAAAACTAGATACTCATTTGATCCCGTATCGATTCTTTACAATGACACTTCCTGAGTAGTTTTAGAATGATCTTGTTTGTCAGTCTATTGTTTAAAACCTTGATACAAATGTTGATCCCAGAATCCAGTTTATTCCTTAGTTTCGAAATTGAGTTGGAAGTTATGGAAGTTAAGTATCGTAATGAGTAGTTCTTTTTTCTTCTTCTGCCAATCTTGTGATAAAATGGCGATTTATATTTGCTGGCGATTTATCACGATTTAAATGCAACGCAAACAATTATTGTCAACGCTCTTTTGCGATGAATAACCTATAATATTGTTTATGGTCCCATCTCCATCCAAGGCCTAAATGTGGAGGACAGCGTTTGTAAATCACTCTATCCAAAGTTTTTCTTGGATACTACAATATATTGCTGTCAGGTGTCAATAAATCTTGTTATTGGCTAATGCAAGAATGAATATCGCAAATGCTAAATCTATCGCGATGATATGGAGCCGCACTCTGGATTAGCACCCGTTCAGAGCGGCGTCTGCGTCTGAGCGGCGTCTGAGCGGGTCTTGCTCAACGGCAGTCCTAGTTTTATGTGCAGATGTGTCTTAAGGGCCAACTCGAAGTCAGTGTTGGATAATACATGTGTTCGCTCATCCGGGAACTTGTGCAGCGGCAACCGAGTCCGCCATTTTGAAAGGGGCACAACAGCGCATCTACTACATACGAAATCCAGGAAATATGGGGCCAAAATGCCAAAAACCTGCTTAATCTGTCAGGACATCGCTCTGTTGACTGACCAAGAAATGAGAGCTTTGTCGTGTGCCTTAGTTTTGCCGTTATCGTCTAAAGAATCAAAGTATTCGTAGCTCATGATGTCGTAGAAAAGGATGCAGTCGTGTTGGTTTTTATATATCGCGTGCCCTTTTCAAAATTCCGCTACAGGGAAGTCCCGGCTGTACGACGTCACCGCGAACGCATGTATTGCACGTGTCGGATCAGTTCGTTGGCGTTTCTTTCCTGTCCCTTTTTCACATTCTTTAAAGTCGGGATATTGATCTAAAATGCTGCTGCTGCTGCTGCTGCTGCTGCTGCTGCTGCTGCTGCTGCTGCTGCTGCTGCTGCTGCTGCCGCTCGCTAACCCCCCGGTGTTCTCCCCTGTGTCCTGCAGCAGTTCTGTGGTGTTCTGGGTCACACATTTATGGAGTTTCTGAAGGGCAGTGGAGACTACTGCCAGGCACAGCACGTCGTAGATGCAGACGAGTGAACGGCCAAACTCGCCATCCAGCCGCCGCCACACTTGAGCCACAGGAGGGTACCCCGCGTCGCAGGCAGGACCGGCCCACCCTCCCCGAACCAGCGACAACTCTGTCTGGATGGGGTAACTCCAACCGCTGCACACTGCCCTCCACCTGGCCGCAATAAGGTGGAACCAGCCTTGTTTTTTCTTTATTTTCCCGTTTTATTTTCGTCCAGAAATCTTTTTTGGTTCTGATTGTCCGCCCTTTTTTCCCGGCTTCCAACTCTTCGATATCGCCCCGACTCTAACGCTACAGTCGCCGCCTTCGTCTACTCGTCCCCAATTGTTTTTGAAAGAAGCCTGGAGGATTTTGACCCATCTGTCGTTATCCTGTGGCATTCCCTCCACGTCTTAAAGTGTTTACATCCGCGCTTTTTCTGTTGTTGCTCCGTACGAGACATTTGGCTTTTGTTACATTTTCTAGTTTACTTTTCCGTTGTCAAAATGGCTCGTATGAACAGACCGGCCCCAGTGGAGATCACCTACAAAAACATGAGGTTCCTGATCACCCACAATCCCACCAACGCCACGCTGAACAAGTTCATTGAGGTGAGAGAACGCGCTGAGCGGCTGTGAGGAACTGCTGCAGGGTTTGCAATGGGTTGTGTTCAAATGCAGGTGTTTGCCACAGACTTGGAAGGATTTGAAGTTGAGGGAGACACAGTTTTTGGTCATTTTAACCCCCTAAACATAAAAGCCTTCACTTGGAAATGACAACATAATCCAATCTGCACCTTTTTAAAGATGTTTAGATTCTTTCATTGAATCACTTCCATCCATAGATCTCTCTGGGACGTTGTAACTAAAAGCCGTTTTCTCCAAATGCATACAACTAGGATCAAACAGAAGGATTTGTTTGTATCTAAATCCAAGCTTGATTTATCATTTTACGTCCTCCAAAAATAAGGTGAAATTTTACACCAATTTTCAGTAAAATAAGAAATCCAAAATCCCCTCTATAAATACTTGTCTAATCTAATACATCAACAAAATAATTTCAAATCATTCTAAACCTTGCTCTGTCCATTTTTCAGATTCATATGCACCAAATGTGTGCAATTTTTTTACACATAAAATTGCTTTATGCATGTTTTGAATTTATTTCAAGTTGATTTTCTTTTCTTTTTTTATTATTGTTGTTTGGTTAAAACAAAACAAAAAAAGCTCTCGACATCCAAGCACAGAATAAGAGAGACAGATTTGTTATTTGGCTTCTTGTGCCTGCCCTTCTCTCCAACTCTCACATTGATGGACATTTCTCTAAATTAAAATATTTTCCCCTTCATCTGCAGCGTCTCGCCTGAAGTCTCAAAGTGTAAATCTTGACTTGGGTTATGGAGCTTATCAAATTGGTTGTCTTTAGTTCCCTGTTGGCACGAATAGAGCAAAATATAGTGAGGACGAGGTTCAAATCCCTCCAGATATAATTTAAATCACAAGTGAACTGAACTTTGCATTTTAGCTTGAGAAACAATCTGAACTGCTGCAATGATTAACAAACTAATAATTATACTTGTGTTTTGCTAATGATAAATGTTCTGTACAGACTCTAAAACGCACCCAAAAAGACGTTTCTATAGCAAAGACGGTAGCCATTTATTTTTACATCAAAATATCAAAAATAAACTTTCTGATTTTCATCAATAATACACTTTTTTTTTTTTTTTAAATGTATTGAAAAAGTCTCAACGTTCAATAGTTTTACTAGTTGATTAATCTAAACAAATAATACAAAATAATTGCAGCCCTCCTTGACCTGTAGAGCCTGAACACAACCTGTGGAGTTATGAACATGTTTGTGAGTGTCATTGTTCTGCTTTAATGACAGGAGCTGAAGAAGTATGGAGTGACCACCGTGGTGAGGGTGTGCGAGGCCACGTATGATGCCACTCTGGTGGTGAAGGAGGGGATCCAGGTCCTGGTGAGTCACTACAGTCAAACTTACACAAGCACAACTGACTTGTTTACAAGAAGAAAGAGCTGGGCACCTGACTTGTATTCTTCCGTTTTCAGTTCAGCTAATAATAGTCTTGTATTTCTCGTCAACCCGACATTAAGAGCTGTAAACATCGCTGTGACTGAGCTTTGGTGGTTTGCCCCAGTTTCACTTCTGTCTGTGAAAAGCTGAAGGTGTCCCGCAGGCGGCCCCAAAGCTGTCCCCGTAGGCGGCCCCAAAGCTGTCCCCGTAGGCGGCCCCAAAGCTGTCCCCGTAGGCGGCCCCAAAGCTGTCCCCGTAGGCGGCCCGTAGCTGTCCCCAAAGCTGTCCCCGTAGGCGGCCCCAAAGCTGTCCCCGTAGGCGGCCCGTAGCTGTCCCCAAAGCTGTCCCCGTAGGCGGCCCCAAAGCTGTCCCCGTAGGCGGCCCCAAAGCTGTCCCCGTAGGCGGCCCCAAAGCTGTCCCCGTAGGCGGCCCCAAAGCTGTCCCCGTAGGCGGCCCCAAAGCTGTCCCCGTAGGCGGCCCCAAAGCTGTCCCCGTAGCCGTCCCCCGTAGCCGTCCCCCGTAGCCGTCCCCCGTAGCCGTCCCCCGTAGCCGTCCCCCGTAGCCGTCCCCCGTAGCCGTCCCCCGTAGCCGTCCCCCGTAGCCGGCCCCCGTAGCCGTCCCCGCAGCTTTACACTTGGCAGAAAAAGCATGCCTACGGAGATAAACTATGTGCCAAAGGAGAGTAAGAAAGTGGTCATAGATTCTTCCTCCTTTTGCAGTTGAAAAATCAGGAACTCCAGCTTTAAATTCCATTGGACAAATGTACAATCAAACTTGTGCTTGTGCAAAAAGTAGTTTTCCCGGAGCATGTTTTAGTTATCAGGCTAAATGTCCAACTCAAACTGTGGGTTGTGGATTTGTTTATTAAATATAGAGTAAATTCATCCCACATTTTGTAATATTTTGAGCTGGTCCATGTTTAGAACGTAGCAATAGTGTAGTCCTGTTTTACCCCTAATTTAGCCCGGTTTTAGACTTGTTCAGACGCGGCAGAGAAAAGCTTAGATGTCAGCGGTGCAGTTTGTCTCGGCCCCTCTCGCCTCGTCTTCACTAACATCGCTCTTTTCCTGCTGTGAGCTCAGCCTTTCGCTTCTTTGTTTGGGTTTCCGAGCGACCGCCTCTGACACCACTTCCTCTGCTCTGTGCTGCTCCAGGATTGGCCGTTCGACGATGGAGCGCCTCCGTCCAACCAGATCGTGGACGATTGGCTGAACCTGCTCAAGCTGAAGTTCAGGGAGGAGCCCGGCTGCTGCGTCGCTGTGCACTGTGTGGCAGGTCTGGGCAGGTGAGAAGAATACTTAATGTATATGAACCGATCTCTCTGTGAAAAGCTGGGAAGTGGCATAGCATGATTATGAACTGGGGCTGGGGGATGTGGTGATAAAGGTTGAATAGTTCTCTCATTCCTGTGACAATAAGGGCTGCAATCCACTGGAAAAAAGTCTTTGTTGACTATAGACCTCCTCGTGCATCGATAAGTTGTCTAAAAGGAACGTGGCCAAAGTCTTATAAACGGCACATTTATCTGTAAAAAGGTAGAATAATGTCATTAATTGCTCAAACTCCAGCAAACTCTCTCTCTCCATGCCATGTGGTTAATATGAATCTTTAATATAAATAAAAGAATCATTAATTCTAATAAAAATCTTGGTCGACCAATGAATCGACTGCTCACCTCCTTTTAGGAACAATATATAATTCCTGTGGAGATGTGGAGATGGCCATAATGTACTGCTGTACCACTTTGTTATAAATATTGTCTTCAAATGTTCCAAACAGAGCTGTCGTCCTTTAGCCGTTTACTCGATTGATGGTTTCTTAGTTGACCAAATCTTTAAGGCTGAAGTGAGTTCCCTGATGGACTGGAGGCAGGTGCAGTGTGTGAGCTGTGACTCCTTCATATGAACAGTCTCCTCCCTCTGTCCAGACTCCACAGCTTTCAGCTTCCACATTCTGAACAAAGGATCTGTCTTTCCCGCAATTGAATGGGATTTATTGTGTATTTATGATGAGATGTTGCCGTCCAACAGGAATGATTTTGTATGTGTCTGTTATGTTATCATTATTAAAGTTTTGATGACAAACCTGACAATTGCTGCACAACAAATCTACAACAAATTATTATTTTCTGAACGATACAAAAAAGCAGGAATTACCCCAAAGTGACAAAACAAGTGAAAAAACGATGATCTCAAGCGGTGGTAAATATCTGATTTGTGGACCTTTAGCCATCTAAACAACTAATCGATAGAGTGCTGCTCGTGGTGGAGTGCTCGGCACATATGCCTGTGGTTATGTGAAGCGAGTTTAATCTGCCTCACTTATGAGCATGAATTTTTGCATGAGATCCTTATGCCCCGCCTTCTTTTAGTTTTCAACCAGTGCGCTCTGAAAAATTGTCAAGTTTTTTAACCATATGGTCTGATTTGGTCATGTTTAAGGTGAAGCCATTTCAAGTTGCACAGGAGCATTAGTCAAGTGCAGCTCTAATTCTATTCATCTGCAGACTTTAGTATGTTTTTCTTACCTTGACATTTGCCTTTGGCAGAGCTCCTGTTCTGGTGGCACTCGCTTTGATCGAATGTGGGATGAAATACGAAGATGCTGTCCAGTTCATTCGACAGTAAGTTTATGCCTTTTCTTTCATTGTTTTGTTATGAGACAGACGCAGAAAGAGTGTTAAAATACTTTGGCCGTTAAACAAAGTACAAGACGACCAGTGCAAATGACCCAGTTTGAATGCTTTTGATGACTAGAGGAAGTTCACCTTGTACAAAACAAAGTGTCCACAGCACGATCTGGATCTACAGAAAAGTGAAGCCATGACTCATCACTGACTCATCACTGACTCACCGCTCTTACTCATGCAGCAAATCATTCATGTTGTTCATGTCATGCCTGATTACACTGCGTTTCAAATGCGGTGGTTGTGTTGGACAATTATTACCAATGTTTTTAGAATCCTCTCTAAATTGCTTTGTCTGTGGCCAAATATAACTTCCACAAACTACTTTACAGAGTTAGATTTGAACGGTCAGGCTGTAAACAAAGGCAATTGAGCTAACTCATTTTGATAACGGGTCTAAACTGGGGACTTAAACTGGGGTCTAAACCAGGCATGTCCAAACTACGGCCCGGGGCAACGACCAACCTAATATTAATGTTCCAAGTCTTAATAAAGGGGCGGAGGCTCATCAAAATAATGTGAAATGCTAAATTTCAAATGATAAATACAACATTGTCGGGTTGTTTGTGGCCCTCTGCTCCACATAAGTTTCAAAATGCTGCCCTCAATGAAAAAGGTTTGGACACCCCTGGACTTAACCAAAGAACTTAAACTGGGGTCCAAACCAAGGGACTAAAACTGGGCTAAAATAAAGAATTACAATGAGTAAATGCGTGCTATTATTCAAACTTATACGTTTCAAATGTAGAAAAATAAAGGTTGCTGCCAGTGCAACAAACTTTTTAAGATGAATAAAAATAAATGTGTCATTGTCATTTATTGTAGTCAAACAGTAATAATTTAGACCTTTATCCTCTGCTGCTCATATTTGATCCGTCACAGCTCGTAGTTTTGAAACGATCTCACTTGTTTGTCTCTTCCAGGAAGCGTCGAGGAGCCTTCAACAGTAAGCAGTTATTCTATCTGGAGAAATATCGTCCAAAGATGCGCCTGCGCTTCAAGGACTCCAACGGCCATCGCAACAACTGCTGCATCCAGTAAAAATAGCATATTCAGAAAATACAAAAAAAAAAACCGACAGCCAAAATTCGAGCCAACCAACTTATAACCATGAAAGTCCTGGCTAGCGCTTCACTGGCAGGCTTATATCTTTATTACATTGTGTTGAAGTACTTTTGTTTAGAAATTCCATGCGCAACTTTTTATCAATGATTCCTTCCTCCTCCAGGTATCAAAACGTGTCAAAATAGAGCGAACAGTCCCTAAGTGTGCCCATTAAAAGATGAGAAAAGGCAGCATGAATCAATGTAAGATGTTGGATTATACATATTTGAATTGGCCAGTCTGTTCCCTGTTCTTCAAAAATGGGTTGCGTTCACTTTCTTAGATTGTGTCAATGTAAAAGATGAAGTGTAGGACCCAATATTGATGTAATTAATACTAAAAGAAGTCGCCAAAATCCTCAATTTGTTCCTTCGCAATTGGACCTACAACTTTACTGTATACATTCTATGGCTTGATGCTTTTCTGTCTGCAATCACGTTTTAGTAATTTGAAGATCTCATGGGTTTAGTCTCCAAATCTACTATTATTGGACCTATTGGCCACATAAGATTATAACTAGGGCGGTTTTAATGTCCATCTGCAACGGTCAAATACAGTAGGGCGAGTATGGAATGATTCTTGTCATTCTCGAACTTTCGATTTACCCTGATACTAATCATTGATGTGTGCAGGGTTCAAAAATGATATGAGATTATGTTTGGATACGTGACAAATGATATGAAAGTGAAAAAGTTTAAGCAAATCAAGGTTTTCACACTCGTGCACAGGCCCGGCCGGCATGTCTCGAAGACGCGCACTTTTTAACCAAATGGGGAATACAGTTGCTGCTTTTTATGATTTTTTTTATTTGTCTGTAGTGTCTCATTTGACCATTTGCACCTCCAAAAGAATGACTTGAAACCAACATGAGTTTGAGAAGGAATACCAACGTCCTTGTGTGTAATAGTTCTGATATTTTCTCTCGGTGATGTAAAGTAGACATCTTAGAGCTTTTCAAAAATAAATTTCATTCAAAGATTTTGGCAATTAATACAAAACATTTTTTATTTTAATTTTTCAAAATGTTTCCCCATTTAACCCATACTCAATAAAGGAATATCTTATCTTATCTTATCTTATCTCTATGTAACAAATTAACATTAAACTACTGACTTGATACAGCAGTGTTGATATATAATCTGTTTTCAAAATGGTTTCACGATTAAGCCAAAAGTTTAAGATAGTTTATGGTTAATGAGATGAGAAAACCTTTTGTCGTGCAATGGGGAAATTAAATCAAGATTATAGTCTGCCAAGGATATCAAAATAAGAGACGGAAATAAAACCAAGGCCCTCCCGACGGGTTGAAGTTTAAAAGCCTTTATTTAAACCTGGCATATTATATGAGGAGCTCCACAACGTTATTTTAATTCAGGGAAAATTTTTAAATAGTTACATGAACTGCAGCAATGCATTATAATGGTAAGAATAATATGAATTGTAAATGCGCAACAAAATGGAATGGTCATGATATTGGGTTAAATTGTTTGTATTTTCAAAAATGTGTCGAGTAATATTGTGTCTACTGCCTTCATCTAAATTCTTGGCATTAAAATATATAAATATCTAGAATGTGAACACACCTTGTCTGGTATTGTCCCTTTTTAAATGAATTTGTGGTGACTGATTAGAAAGAGCTATGCCTTCCTTAGAATTCACATCCATAAATGCCTTACAATCGAAGTGCACCAACTGGCTGGCATTTAGAAAGGTGTTTGGTTTTTCTACTCAGAACAAAAACTAAAGAAAAAAAAAAAAGAAACAAATTGTTGCCTTCGTCTCGTGCAGGAAGTCTTAACAATTATGCCCTTTCAGTACAGTTTTTTACTATAAAATGCTTAAACGTTGCATATTTGTTGAGCGAAGTCTAGGAGCTGTTATTTTCCTATCGAACCCTTTTGTTTACCAAGTTACTGCCATGTCCAAAATGTGATTCTGTTTTTAGTTTTCCCCATTTATTTGCGTTCTTTATTCTTTTCTTTAGCTTCAAACTGGACTTCCAACGTCTGCTATATTTTGTATGCCTTTTTTATTTTTTTTTTGTCAGTAACTTAAAGACTTCGATACTTGATGATGATTTTATGTATTTGAAAATGTGTACTATTACTTTTAGTTTGGCTATTTATACTATCAATGGATGTGTGATTTAGTACCGTGAGCGACAAAACTTGTACCTTGTTCACCGACCTGTGAGAGTACATTAAAATGATACACCAAAATCCAAATGAGTGGGTTTTTTGTTTTCAAAATGGCACTGCAGTTATTTACATCATTATGATTACATACTGGGTGCACGGTGGCAAAGGCGGTTAGCGCTCTTGTCTCCCAAGAAGGAGATCGTGGGTTCGTTTCCCGGATCAGACCAACATCACATGATCTCTCTGGGTGGAGTCTGCATGTTCTCCCCGTGTTACCGTGGGTTCTCTCCGGGTTCTCCGGCTCCTCCCACCGTCCAAAGACAAGCATGTGTTAGGTAAAATTGGTGACTCTAAATTGGCCCGAATGAATGTGAGAGTGAACTGTCTGTGTCTCTGTGTTGGCCCTGTGACAAGTTGGCCACTGTCCAGGGTGTACCCCGCCTAAGGCCCGAAGTCACTGGGATAGGCTCCAGTCACCCGCGACCCCGAAAGGGAACAAGCGGTAGAAAATGGATGGATGGATGGATGGATGATGCTATCTTTATTATATTCATAGATACTGGGTTACATTTACTTCTACCACGCCTTTTAAATATATATTTTTTTTTTCTGATTTGTGTTTGGGAAGAAAACACAATTACATCAAATTCTAATTTAGATATCAGATGTGTTTCCCCAAATATAATGTATAAAAATATAATAGTATATCCCTCAGTGTTAGTTTTTAACAACGTTTGACTACTCGTAACTTGTTTTTCGATCCCACATTGCACACAGCAATACTGTGCAATAACAAGTGAATCACTGGTACATCACTGAAGTCACTTGACCTGCTATTATATGCTGCCTATAGACAGTTTAAACATTGTATATAATCATGTTGTAGTCTTTAAGTTTGCCTTACTTGCAAAGTGTCATTATTACATGTTACTATTGTTTGTGTAACACTGGAATATCCCATTTTTTTTTGGGACATTTTTGGATTGAAGTAATTTAATCACAATTTTAGATTTTGTTAATTGGACATCCCAATGTAATTATATTTAAATCAATGGTCAAACAAAGGTATTTTATTGCGATGATTGTCAGTGTTTATGACCATTTTTGTTTCAACTTTATTCATATGGCTCAGTTAAACTTCACCTGACCAAAGTGTTTCACATAAAAGGAAACACATAGACTTCCAAGACTTTATAATTAAATACTATACTTTAAGTAAAGGTATTTTCTAAATCACCACTTATATTACATACAACACCATAAATATATAGCACGATAAAGCACAATTGAGCTGAAGAGGCCTCACATGTTATACTATGGTTAGGTGCTAATAAAGTAACACCAAATGCATAAGATAAGATAAGATATTCCTTTATTGTCCACACATGGGGAAATATCATGTCCCCCCCTCATGGTGAAGTAATTGCGGTGACGGACCCGTATTTTAGTTTGACTTAAACAAACTTTATTGATCCACAAGAGAAATGACCTGATGAAGGAAGCCTAGAGAAAACACAGAAGCCCGGGAATTGAACTCAAGACCTTACTGTCAGTAAAGAATGTGATCACCTTCAAACCACCTCCCATGTTGTTATTCTTAAAAATACTCATTAGAGTGAGTTTGGAGGAGCTAAGTATAGTTTAGAAATGCAGTATCTGTGTTAAGTTTGTTTATAATAGTTGTTAAAAATGGTCTTTTGAGGCTTGAAAGAACATGGAGTTGTTGTAGTTAAAAAGTGAGTAAGAATGAACAATAAGAGCCTTTTTAAATGCAGAAAACACGAGAAGGCACCTGGGTTATTTCATCAAATGTGTCAAATTCCAAACAAAACGACGATTGTAGATTAGGACAATGATAGTACATATTGGTATGCAAGACATTTTTATTACTGTAATGCCCTTCACTAAAACTCACTTTGCAATTCAGTTTATGGTTGATCCTGTTGCAAGAATTACTATGGCTTAATACATTAAAATATATATATATATATATATTTTCTTGTGCTCAATATTTATGATAAACTTATTTTTCTTTGCAATAGTGGTAACATTTTGCTAGTTTCTTTGTGTTAAGATTTGAGATAAGATTTTCAGTTGTATGTAGGCCATTGAAACTTATGAACGTATGTCACATTATATACTCCAGTTAACTATGTTTATTTAATGGAGTTCAGGTTTTTTTGTACTTTTGAATATTTTTTATAGTTAGGGTTATTATTATATTGTCTTTTGCCCATGAATCTATTACAAACTGTTGTAGTATTATGAAGTGCTTATCACACTTTTCCCCCCAAATAGATGTAGAATAGAGATGATGTAAACCGTGTCAATAATCCAAAACGTTCTTCTTTCTTCTTCTTTTTCTTCTTCTTCTTCTTTGGTGTTCTATGGCGTCTGGTATCCAAGTTGTTGTTGTTGTTGTTGTTGTTGTTGATTTATGGCGGTTGGAATCCAAGTGTTACATTACCGACTTTATTTAGACTTTATTCTTTAGACTTTTTTCTTTCGACTTTATTATTTCGACTTTATTATTTAGACTTTCTTCTTTAGACTTTATTATTTAGACTTTATTCTTTAGACTTTATTATTTAGACTTTATTCTTTAGACTTTATTATTAGGCCCGAGCGCCACAAGCTGGCGAGAGGCCTATTAATCTCGTAAGGCCGTGCGAAGCACGGCTGCGAAAGTGCGCACGTAGTGCGCACGAAATCGAGCGCGAAGCGCTCGCCCACTTCCAAACGCTCACTAACGCACTCCTTCACTCATGCACGCCCCGTGCATACTAATTAGTAGTAGGAAAATGGAACATTACCGTTGTAAACGGGCGAAGCCCGTGCAAAAGTTCGCACTAAACGAGCATTTTACATTGAGATGACGACCGCGAAGGTCGTCATCTCCATATAAAGCACTCATTTGCGCTAAGTAGCTCACGAATACGTTCCCCATCTCTTGCATGTTCCGTGCATATAAGCATGTAATGCAAAAATTGAACATTATTACTGTATAGAGGGCCAAAAACACAAAGTGGGCGGAGCCCACTCAAAATTATCGAAAGTACCCGTCAGTGACCAGGGACCCACACCATGAGGTAGGAAAGCGCGAGCGCTTTCCGAAAATGTATAGTTTATGATATTTGAAAAATGGGAAACATTGTTTTCGCATCGGAATATTCTTCTTCTTCTTCTTCTTCTTCTTCTTCTTCTTCTTCTTCTTCTTCTTCTTCTTCTTCTTCTTCTTCTTCTTCTTCTTCTTCTTCTTCTTCTTCTTCTTCTTCTTCTTCTTCTTCTTCTTCTTCTTCTTCTTCTTCTTCTTCTTCTTCTTCTTCTTCTTCTTCTTCTTCTTCTTCTTCTTCTTCTTCTTCTTCTTCTTCTTCTTCTTCTTCTTCTTCTTCTTCTTCTTCTTCTTCTTCTTCTTCTTCTTCTTCTTCTTCTTCTTCTTCTTCTTCTTCTTCTTCTTCTTCTTCTTCTTCTTCTTCTTCTTCTTCTTCTTCTTCTTCTTCTTCTTCTTCTTCTTCTTCTTCTTCTTCTTCTTCTTCTTCTTCTTCTTCTTCTTCTTCTTCTCGGGACCAACCCCCCTATTTTTCACCCAGTGAACATTGACGAAAAGTCACAAAAATTTGCACACCTCTAAAAATCGTGCCTCTCTACATTCTGGCTATTTCCCTTTTCTAAAATAAAAAAATTGGCGCGTCAGCGCCCCCAAATGTACCAAAAATGCATTGAGATGGGAAATGACCCAAAAAAAATCTGATCGTAGAATCATGAAATTTGGCGCAGAGGTAGATGGTGACAAGAGAAGTAAAAAATATTATTACGGCAACGTCGTCCGCCCAACCAAATGTCGGCCATATTGCTTCAAAAATGGCTAAACATGACTTTGGAGTTTTTCCAAACGTCGTACTTTTACGAACTCCTCCCAGGGCGTTGGCCCTAAAAAGCTGAAATTTGGTGAAAATGCTACTGAGGAGTGGGACATCAAAAGTTATCCAAATTACATTGATACCTGTCACGGTCTCTGAGCGGCGAAGCCGCAAACTGTAGCTAGAATTTCAGAAATCTCCCAAATTTAACATTTCTGCCGTTTGCGCAGATAAAGTCCGAATTGCGTCAAATTAGAATCAGTTGTTAAACTCTTTGCCCTAAACCTACTTGAAGTGAAATTAATTAATTTGGCGCCACAGCGCCCCCTACAGATTTTATATGGAGGTTAAATATTTAGTTTTGCGAAATTATATGAAATTTGACACACAACTCAATTTTAGCATCCCCATCAAAAAAGTCAATGAGACCCATGTCATAATTGTTATGGCGTTGCCGTAACGATGACCGAAACCTTCCATGTTATTCCAATGGGGAAATCTCCAGAACATGTTTACACTTTAGACTTTCACAAACTCCTCTTAAGGCGTCAGCCCTATTAACCTGAAATTTGGTGAGACTCATCTTCAGGATGTGGACCACATTTTTATTCAAAGAGTCACAGAGTCACATTTTGCCAAGAATTCAAAATAAAATTGCTTTTTGATGGTAAAACAAAGGGGAGAAGATGTGACAGCGTCACAGATTCAGCAGTAGGCGTAATAAAAGGACAATTGGGGCGCGTTAGCGCCCCCTCCTCTTGCGGCGTGGCGGCGGTGTGGCGAGGGCCGATCATTGCCGCTTGCGGCTATATTTTATACATTATTATTTAGACTTTATTCTTTAGACTTTATTATTTAGACATTATTATTTAGACTTTATTCTTTAGACTTTATTCTTTAGACATTATTATTCAGACATTATTATTTAGACTTTATTATTTAGACTTTATTCTTTAGACATTATTATTTAGACTTTATTATTTAGACTTTATTCTTTAGACATTATTATTCAGACATTATTATTTAGACTCTTTGTTTGCATCAGACACTGAGTTTTTCTCGTGCACGTTTCTGATTGGCCCAGCGAGTGGAAACAATATGACGTAACCAGGAAGCAACTCATGACGCGGAAGCAGTTCATGGATCTATCATAATATCGACGCAGTTTCGCTTTGATATCATAGTTTGCGGCTTGAATCCACGTTTGGGATTTATTGTGCAAAGATGAAGTGGGCATTAATCTTTTCAGCTGCGTTTCTGTTTTTGGAGCCTGTTTGTTGCTGGAATGACGGTAAGATTTGAACGTCCTGTGTTTACATTTTACCGAGTGAATGTAACGATTAGCTATAAAATATTACAATTCAAACTGTATTTTCTCTTGTACTAGAGTATTACATTGTTGGTGTATAATTCGAATCTATTCGCGCGTTTGTGAAACGTTTCAAAGTTTAGAACTCCTGGATATTTATTATGTCATAAAGAAAGATTAAAGCGCGTATGAGGCAGGTTTTCCTAATTATGACTTTGTTTGGTGGGATAGAACCTGTGGTAAATGTTTAACATCAGTCAAGTGGCAGTTTATGAAGAAATATTCAAGTTTAGATTTCAGGAAGTAAAAAAAGTAAAAAATAAAAATATACCGGAAGTAGCTACTGTAACTATTACGTAGTAGTAACGTTACTAGAATCCCTCTGTCTATGTCATTATTATAACAGTTCATTAAAATGGACACATTTTGATCAGAATGGGGAAAGCGCTTTATTGCCATTGTCTGAGAACAGAATTCACAAACTAGGAAAATGCTTTGGCATTAAAGTGTAACACACAACAAAGGATAATAATAATAGCAAAATATATCAAAATGGGCGTGTATAAAATTGCGGATTTACAAATAAAATAAAAGTCATAATTCTTCCAAATAGTTCATAAATCCAACGGCAGAGGGAAAGAAAGTGTTCTTGTGGCAGGAGGTTCTGGTCCGGTCTGTAGCCTCCTGCCTGTTCATTGACAATGGCATTAAACCCTTTCTGACTCTGAAATAGTCCAAATATATATTAGATAAGAGTTTAATAAGAGCGTTTTTTTTATCAGTTTTTATTATTTACTTTAGTACCTACCTTGTGTTGCAACACTGGCATTTCCCCAGTGTGGGACAAATAAAGGCTTATCTTATTTATTTATATAATATACATTTAATATATATTTGAAAAAAATAAATCCAGGTTTGTAAGAGTTGGTTGAGTCTTGGGGTCAGAAATCCTCCAGAAACTACAACTAAAGGTTCCTGCAGTCCACAGATGTAAACAAAGTGAAGGACAGTGTAAGGAAACCATGTCTCTCTCCTCAGCAGGTAGTGTTCTGCTGCGGGACATCCAGGTTCTGACTCTGTATAAGGACCGCTACACAACCGGGCGCCGGTCGAGTCCGATGCCCCAGCTGCAGTGTATGGGGGGCTCCGCCGGGTGTCACGCCTTCGCCCCTGACGTGGTCCAGTGTCAGAACAAAGGCTGGGACGGGGTGGACGTGCAGGTGAGCCAGTCAAAGAGGATTACATGGGTTTCACTGTTAACACTGCTACTAGGGCTGCAACAACTGTTGACTTTTGAAATAATCGTGTGGAGAAAAATAATTAATAATCAAATAATCATAGTCATACTTCTGGGGTGTCTGAACCTTTGTCATCGAGGGCCCATTTTGAAACTTATATGGAGCGTCCACACCTTTTAATAAGACTTGGAACATTAATATTAGGTTGGTATAACGTAAACATGTTTAAAAATGTTTAATTTTACAGTAAAAAGTTCTACTTTTTGTTGTTGGACCAACTTAGCAGGAAGCCGGAGGGCCAATAATTTTTTTCTGAGGGCCGCATTTGGCCCCACAGTTTGGACGTGTCTGTACTTGATCTGGACTGTACAGACTCTAAAACACACAAAGAGACATTTAGATCAAAAGTTCATAAATTACTTAAAACTAGCTCTTTCACTGGTCTAAGGCCAATTTATAGAGCTAGTAAAAGATAAGAGAGATATCCTAACGGTATAATTAATTGGTTGATTGGTTAGCTTTTAACCACTAAAGGAATTTTTTTAATTGCATTTATTTGCTGACTCTGTCCCAGTTTTCAATGATGTGCAAAAATAGTAATGATAGAGATGTTACAGGCTCTAAACTGCGACTTAGGACTGCAATTAGCTATTATTTTAGTAGTTGAAATATTCTGACTGAAGGCTTTTAGAGAAAGTTTATGAATTAAGTGTATTATTGATGAAAATTAGTAGTGTTTGATTTTTTGACATTTGTTTTTAATAATGCAGCTGTCTTTGTTACAAAACGCTCTGTTTGTATGTTTGTTTGCTTGTTTGTTTTAGAGTCTGTATAGGACATTAATTATGATTATCAAACTATGACTGATGATTGTTTGTTATAATTAAATGAGAGTTCTATTGTGGCTGTAGTGAAAGGGTTTAGGTTCATTAGGTCCTTACGTTTTGATAAGGTCAGGATTCTTCTGGTCAGACCTGTGTTCTTGTGTCATGTTGAGGCTGGACTCATGCAGGGCCGGCCCAAGCCTTCAGGGGGCCCTAAGCGAAAACATTTTTGGGGGCCCCTCACCACGTCATCAGAATCAGTTTTATTGCCATTGTCAGTGAACAATTCACATATGGGAACTTTCTTCAACGCAAACAAAGCGCAACAAAACTCCAGGGCATCCGTTTGCCAGTTAGTTTATTCTCAGCACCTCACAAGCTCAAATATTGATACTTATGATAATATTGAACTTAAATCCCACAATGCAACTTGGTATTCCGCTGACATCACCTCTAATCCCTGTACAAATAACACACGTCCCAGATATGTTTTTGGGCGTATTTGTGGGCGTTAAGGGTCGACAGCCACATTAACACATTAGTTTAAATTAATGAACAGGGGGGTCTGGGCGCCAGAGATTTTCAGACCTTTTTTGGGTCTTCTGGTGCATTTTAATGTGGTCCAGCCGGCTAAAGTAAGAGTAAAATGTTGAGGTTGTAATGCTATAAAATGATGATGTGATGAAACTGTGCCAGGAGAAAATCATTAAAGCCAGTTATTAATACATTAGTGTACTTAATTACTCAATACAATATTGGCTATGAAAAATAATTATGATCAAATTGATTCATTTTAACTGAAAATGTAAAAGTAATAGTTATCCTTACTAATTTATCTTTTACAGCTCCCAACTGTTCCTTCTTGCCAAAGTGACAAAACAAGTTATATTAAATTAAACAAATGGCATAAGCATTGCTTGATTAACAATTAACACTGATAAAACAGTGCAAACATGTTATTCCCAGAGAATGAACAGAACGAGAAGTGAAGGTCCAAACCTCGCTATTGTGAAGAGACTGTGTTTCTGCAGCTTTGCCACTTTTATATAAAAATATATAGTATTATTCTATAACAGACGTAATCATAATATGTCTGGTTATTTTTCACTATCAGTTTATTATAATTTATAACAAATAGTCTAATGATGCTTTTTAAATAAATGTAAATGTTTTATTGCTCTATTAAAAGTTAATTACAATATAAATGTTTGTTCTGATCAGAACACCACACACTGGACTCCTGCATGAAACAATGCTGCGATGTGATTGGCTGATGGACCTCACGTGCATAAACCTTTACGTTCCTCTCATTGCACGTTAAGAAGTCAAAGTCAAACAGACATCACGAGTCACGATTGATCTCACACATGGTGATGTGAGAGAGAGGGACGCAAACTCAAACCCGCTCATCTCTAAGTGAGGCTGCACAGGGGCCCGGGACAGGGGCCCGGGACAGGGGCCCGGGACAGGGGCCCGGGACAGGGGCCGCACACTGTTCACTCCAAAGTCTCACGTCAGAGGTTCTGGACGAGACGGCGCTCGTCTGGACCGGATCTCCGCCTCTTAGTGACCGGGGCATAGAGGCCCCTCACCGGCCTCACCTGCAGCTAACACGGGGCTGGTGTAAATGTTAAGCTCATTATCTTTCATTCAGACACATATTGTGCTCGGGGCAGAGCTCTCGTCGCCTCCAGCCTGAGCGAACGTGACAGACTCGTGTTGTTTCAAACAGCAGCATTAACCGTCTCTTTGTAAGAGAAGTTCAATACCTGGAGAGTGTTGTTGAGTTTGCAGTTTCTTTACATCGTCAAGAAGTTTCTTCTTTCGTTTTTCGGCATCGGGGGGATATATTCCTCTGGACATGAGGACCACGCAGGGACCACGTTCTGTTGTGTTTATGTTTTGCTCTTGTTCTCCTCGCGCACAATGAAGTTGCCCAATCAGCGCAGGTTTGGTGTCTTGGTTGCCAGATTGTCATTACAAATAAATGCGGTTTGTGTGTTATGTTACCGCTGTGTGCGCTGCCGCGCCAGCAGCGCTACTACACTAGTTGCACACGCTGCGCTTGCACTTCGCATAAAACGGGTTGCCAGATTGGGGGCCCTACTAACGCCTCGGGGCCCTACGCGGCTGCTTAGTTCGCTTATAGGCTGGGCCGGCCCTGGACTCATGGCACAAACACACAGGTTCGACTAGAAGAATCCTAAACTAATGCCTTCTACCTTGCAGTGGGAGTGTAAAACAGACATGGATAACAAGTACCGCTTTGGGCGCATCGATGTGAGCTGTGAGGGCTACAACCATCCGTCCGACCCGTACGTCCTGACCGGCTCCTGTGGGCTGGAGTACACGCTGGAGCTGACGGAGGAGGGACGCAGGAAGAACCAGGGCCAGAACCAGGGCTCCGGCGGGTTTGGAGGTACAGTGCATACTCTGGTACAAGTGATATTTCAGCATCTAGACCAGGGGTGGGCAAACTACGGCCCGCGGGCCACATCGGGCCCGCCAAGCTTGTCCAAGTAATATTTAAAACATTTTTATTTATTTATTTATTTCAGGCATCTGTTTGCACTTGTATCCTCAATAAATATGACGTGAAATTAATTAAATAATAGATTCAATAGCCTATATTTGACAGAAAAGTGATATTTTATTTGATATTTAATTTCTGGGATTTTTTTTTTTTTTCACACCAATGATCACGGGCTTAAACCTAAATACTGTTCATTTTCTGTTTTACTAATCTTTTTTTTTTTATTTATACGTTGTCATCTCATTGTCAATGACTCTTGCATGAGAGTCGTCCAGATGACTACAACTGAAGCTTTTTCTACTATAAATGGTATTGCCATTTCTTTTGTGGAAGAACAACACAAAACAACAGACAATTGAGACGTGAAATTAAAATAATACATGATTTTGTTTCCTGAAGATGTTAAAAGATTGAACGTTGACTTAATGATTGAAGAGTCCATCTGCGTGTGATCTAGTCTCAGTATAAATGCAGCTGTTCTGTGAAGGCCACAGAAGATTAAGAGAATGTTGAGGATCAAACAGCATCATGAAGTCCAGTGACCACAGCAGACAGGTCAGGGAGACAAGATGTGGAGTTTAAAGCAGCGTCACTGTTCAATCCATCCTCCGGGAATGGACAGAGCATGACACGACTGCAAATCTACCAAGACACGGCCGTCCACCAGAACGTACATCTGAACAAGGCCAAATGTTCTGTGTGGTGTAAAACTGACGGGCACATGACTCTGAACACACCATCTCTGTCAAACATGGAGGTTCTTCTGCTGGGACAGGGACGCTGCTCAGAGCTGATGGGACGATGGGCGGAGCCAAATACAGGGCAAAAGACTTGAGGCTGGGACAGAGCTTCACCTTCAGCAGGACAACGACCCTGAACATAAAGACAGAGCTGGAATGGAACGGTTTCAAACGACTGTGCACAAACGCTCACCATCAGATCTGACTGAGCTTGAGCTGATTTACAGAAGAAGAATGAGCAAACATGTCAGTCAAAGCTGGTAGAGACGAACCCCAAAAGACTTGCAGCTGTAAATGCAGAGAAAGGTGCTTCCACAGAGTATTGACTTTAGCACGCTGCACTTTTCAGAATTTATTTGTAAATCACATATGATTTTCTTTTCACGTCACGTCATTTCGTATTGTTCTTTCACCAAAAAATGCCACTAAAATGTATTTGAGTTTGTGCTTGTGACAGGACAAAAGTTCCAGGAGTTCCAATACTTACGTAAATACGCTGTAAACAGAACAGTTTTGAGCCTAGAGTTGAACATTGTCAGAGCAGAGGCCTGTCTCACATCTTCAGGACGACTCCTCCAGATGTTAGCTGCATAAAACTGAACACCTTTTTTTAACATTATTCCTAGCATCATAAAATATAGAAAATATACAAAACTCCAACTGAAATTCAAAATCTGTATTTGTAAAACGATATAACCTTCTACATGGTTGTTTTTTGTTGTCAGGTTTTGCGTCCAGTTTCTTCAGTGGTTCCTCTGGTCACAAGTCCCAGTCTCCTCCGCCTCAGAGCTCGTTCCCTTCGGATGGAAGCGACTCTGGAGGCCTGCTCGGTTTAGTGCTGCTGCTGCTCATCGCCTTCGGGATCTACAAACTGTTCCTCAGCCAAAACACTGCGACTCCGGGGCCCCAGCCCGGTGGGCCCCAGCCCGGTGGGTCCCAGCCCGGGGTCTCTGCTCCTCCTCCTCCAGGGTTCCATCCTGACTACACCAGCACAGGTACACAACACTCAGGCCTGTTACCATTTAGACTTGTTTCATTTGCTCAAAAGATAAAGCAAAACCTGACCTAATGTAAGAAAAAACACGTGCAAGATAAAACGTGGTCTACTCTTTAAGTTATAAACCGGTTTGTGTCTGGACTAGATCTGTTTTAGCGCGTTCACACTTCAGAACTTTCATATTTGATTTAGTCCAAAGTCCAGGCCCAAACAGCTGGTCCAGGAAAGAGAAGTGGTGTCGTTCGGGATCGAGGTCTGGTGCAATGTGAACATGAAAGATTAGACCAAAAGTGACACAGATCAGACCACGCGGGAGGAACGTGAGGAAGAAACGTGAAGTGAAGGGGTGAGACAGAGCCTGAAGTGAAGGGGTGAGACAGAGCCTGAAGTGAAGGGGTGAGACAGAGCCTGAAGTGAAGGGGTGAGACAGAGCCTGAAGTGAAGGGGTGAGACAGAGCCTGAAGTGAAGGGGTGAGACCGAGCCTGAAGTGAAGGGGTGAGACCGAGCCTGAAGTGAAGGGGTGAGACAGAGCCTGAAGTGAAGGGGTGAGACAGAGCCTGAAGTGAAGGGGGTGAGACAGAGCCTGAAGTGAAGGGGTGAGACAGAGCCTGAAGTGAAGGGGTGAGACAGAGCCTGAAGTGAAGGGGTGAGACAGAGCCTGAAGTGAAGGGGTGAGACAGAGCCTGAAGTGAAGGGGTGAGACCGAGCCTGAAGTGAAGGGGTGAGACAGAGCCTGAAGTGAAGGGGTGAGACAGAGCCTGAAGTGAAGGGGTGAGACAGAGCCTGAAGTGAAGGGGTGAGACAGAGCCTGAAGTGAAGGGGTGAGACAGAGCCTGAAGTGAAGGGGTGAGACAGAGCCTGAAGTGAAGGGGTGAGACCGAGCCTGAAGTGAAGGGGTGAGACAGAGCCTGAAGTGGTTAAAGTCTACAGTAAAGTCAGGTCTAATGCTGCTTTGGCACGGCGGAGAGCTGGTTTAAGTGTCAAATAACTACAAACAAATCTGCCAAAATACAGCCAGCTGCTTAAAATATTAGCTTTATTTGTCCTTTTGATTTTGTTGAATTAACAAATGCACTTAAAGGCTTTTTCCAGAGCCACTAAAGCCCAGAAATTCAGTGAAGTCAAATTTCAGCTATTTCAAACCAAGTAAAGATTGAAATATGGTGACGAACAGCTTCTAGATAGACAATATGTATGAATTATTTGTGTTATTGTTGACTCTGTTTTGATATATAATATAGGACTTTTCCTGTGTTTTAGAGTCCATATAACGATTACTTATAACGAACTTTGATTATTTAAATTATTCGAATAGTCGACTAGTCTGATTATTTTTTTCAGCCCTATAAGGAATTGCAGTTTTGACAAACCTTGAGTCTCTAGGATGTTCACAGACTGATCATTCGATACAATAACCTGAGGTTTGTGTTAATGTTTGCTCGTTGTTTGGCAGGTTATCCCGACGCTAACCCGAGCTACGGCTTCAGCAGTGACTACACGCAGGGCCAGAATCCGTACACCGGGGGGCGCTCTACTCACAACACTGGGCCTGCAGGAGGAGGCTTCTGGACCGGGATGGGAACAGGAGGAATTCTGGGATATCTGTTTGGCCGCCAGAGGTCAGTGTAGTTTGAGGTGCAAATGAGGTGGAATAGTACTTTTGATCTGCTGTTTGTGCTGCGCTCGTCTGGGCCGAGGTGAGAAGGAGCTGTGGACCTGAGCAGGAGCTGATCTGTGCAGAAGATGCTGCTGCAGCAAGTTCAGATCAGGCCAAACTTTACTAGAATGTGTTCCTTATATTTCTATTTGGATCAGTTGGTTGGATGTATGAAGTTATTGGAGCAGAATGGATTTATAAATAAGTGCTTTGTGGATAAACATGACATTTCATACATTTTCTTATTCAGAGTAAATAAATGACACATTTGGTAATTTTTTTCAAAAATGTATCGAGATATGTATCGTATTGAGGTAATTGTATATCGGAATATACGTGTATCGGGATATATATCGTATCGTGATCGCAATACCCTCCCTGTCAATAAGCCACAGGTGCCCACGTTGTAACATGAGATATTTATTCATAAATGAATGAGGTGGTGATGCGTCTTTTGAACCGGGGGCTCGCAGCGCACCCGAGGGCCCCTGTGCTGCCGGACTAATTAGACACATTTCTAAGTGAATATGAGTTGGATTGTAATAATACACACAGCATTTTGAAGTTTAACAAACAGAAACACATCACAGCTGTCCAAAAAAGCTGTGCAAAATTTTTATCTTTTTTTTTGCCTTCAAAGTTAAAAAAAAAGAAGAATTTGCCTACCGACCGACCCACTTGAAAAATGTTGGGTCGGGTTACAGCAAACAGACAATTTATTTGGGGCAGCCTTATCTATATATTCTTTACACAAACATGTGACACATATTATAACACATATTTAATTCCAATTGAGTCTATTCCAAGCCAAAATAAGTTTATGGTCTTACCTTTACAATTAGATAAGCCGGGTTGTAAATACGACATAAACGAGATAGCGCAACAGTCCGCGGGCTCCGGAGCAACAGTCCACGGGCTCCTGAGCGCCCTCTGTCATGAGGCAGGCGTATTGTTTGCCTCAGTGAACTTTTACTGCTGTTTGATAGTGAATCTGAGCCTAAACACGTTTCACAAATACATTTCATATATTATCCAGCATATGTAAGTACAGAGCCCATCGTTAGAGTATTTCATTTGTTATAAACAGAGGAACTGCACTGTTAAAAATGGAAAAAAGACTGTTAATGTTACGGTCCATTCACGTTTTGAACCTTGACAAAGACATTCACCGACACATTTGAGCTCATTCCTGATGCTTCTTAAAATATGGTTGTAATATGGTTGTTAAGTTTCAGTGTAGTTGGCTCCTCCCTTCAGAGACGTTTGAGCAGCGTCAGGACTGAAGAAGCCACTTGGATGAGACAAAATGTGTTCGAAGTGACAGAACTCGAGCTTCTCCTGCTACGGCGTAACCCCATCTCCGCTGACATGTTTTATGATTTCAGGTCCCAGCCGTATCCGAGTCGCGGATATTACGGCCACACAAACAATTACTCCAGACCCTTCACTTCGACTTACACCTCCTCCTCCTCCTCTTCCTCCCCCTCTCCACCCTCCGGGACCAGGACCGCTTCAGGTCAGACATCAAGCGCTTCTCTGAGGACTAAATCAGGACATAATCTGTAATAATAACCATAATAATAAGGTTTACAGTTTTACCACGCCCTCTTTGTGGTCCATTAATCCATTGGCAGGACATGTTTTTTGTAGAGAGAGTAACTGTGCCATAGTTTGAGGACCACAGACAAAGATTAAATTATACTGACAGATTTTTAAAAATAATTTATATTTTATTTTTGTACGTTTGATCCCGTTTTATTTTATTTTAAATCATTATTACTACTTTTATTTGTATGCCTTTTTTTTTTTAAATGACAAACAAATAATAAAAATATTTAACCAATAATAAATGACTAATAATAAAGTTTAAAATCTGTCCTTTTTGCCATAAGCTGTATAAAACGGTCAAGTCCTGTTAATGACAAACCTTAAAGTGGCTTTTGCTGCTGAAATCACATGTAAATAACATACAATAATTTTGTGTTTTTTCTCTTATTGCTGGACATTCACGTCTGTAACGAACAGCGTAACTTCCCGTGAACTCACTCGCTCTGTTTGTGTTGCAGGTTTTGGAGGAACCAAAAGAAGATAGATGTTTTGTGAGTGTGACGTGTTTAAAAGCTGTGCAGAGTTCAGGAGTTATTACCGTCAATGAAAGCAGCTTTAGGTTTTTGAGCCTATATTTTTATTAATACATTGTTGTCATTTAAGTTGAGAAACATTTTTAATATACAGACTTTTTATTCACAGTTCTGTCATTGTGTGGTATAAATATAATCTGATTGAATTACCTGTTATTTCAATATTTCATGATAATTTTGTCAACTTTGCTGTGAAAAGTATTTCTGTTTTGCACATAGTTCAGTTTTTACTTTTATTTGAAGGTTAAACATAATATAAAAAGTTATAAAACATGTATGCAATGCTTTGTGAAAAACAATAAAACATCAAATCGTCTGTTTAAATTGTGTTTTGTTCAGTGATGTTTTCATCCAGACACTTAAAGTTGTGAAGAGATTATTTATTGAAAACTAATCAAAATACATGTTGTACTTTTAAGTATAAAGTGCATATTAAAACATCAGATTATAAGCGTCATCAAGGCAATAAAATCTCTCTTACTGACAATAAAATCTCTGTTTGCAATTTAAAGCAGGACTAATGTCAGGTTTAAAGGAGACGTGCTTTTTTCAGGTACTTAATATTTAACTGTAACATAAGTAGATCATCATTTTACATTTTGTACATTAAAACAACATTGTTCTAAAATGTCTCGTATAAGCTCCGCCTCTTCATAGTCACCAAAACATGCAGCATTTTTAACAGCTTTTTCTTTTTGAAAAGTGGCTACCTGACATTTCAGAGCCCCACATAGTTCACTCAGAGTCTTAACTGTTTTCAAACAATTGTAACTAAGTACAGGGATATGGGCGGGGATAGGGGGCAGGGGAAAACAGGACTTTTCTGAGCACTCGAGCCTCCGTTACAGAACAAGATGAACTCAAACATGCAGGAATCGATCAAAATACAACTTTGCATAAACTAATGATAAGGAAACGCTGTCATAATGAGATTAAAAGTCCTTAAAGTTGACTTAGCTTGTCACGTCCCGTTTAATGTATAAATATATCGACCAAGTACAAAAAAGTGCATTTTCCGCTCCGGTTTCCTCCCGTTCCAAAGGCCGGACCCTCGTCTTTCTCTCTAACAAACCACGGAGCGAAGATTTGCTGTCGATTTACAGAAAATGTCAAATGTGCTGTTTATTTTCCTCGTGGAGCTGTGCGTCCTGTATTTCCTCCGCTTTGCCTTGTTTCATCCCAAAGCGCGAGGTCAAGACTGAGACGGAACACGACAGAATTAACCAAAGAAAAAGATACGTAAATATACAGTATACTCGAGCAGTTTTAGCTGTTTCCTGTTGAATAATTGCACAGCAGTGGTGAAATGTAACAGAGTACACAAGTAAAAGTACTGTCAAATTTAAAATGTAAGTTGTAAGTGTCTGTACTTTGCTCTCTTTTTACTTTTGCTTTTTGTCACTACATCTGACATCAGGCGTTTTCTTTTTTACAAGTTCAAGCTAACAAAGAACATAAAAATTACTCGTGTCAAAATCAATACATTTGACTTATAGTTCTCAAAATGTGTGTGGGAAAAAAAGTACATTTTATATTTATTTTGCACCTGTATCTGTACTTTTACTAGTAGCAGAGAGTGGCCCCTGTGTGAAGTCGTAACCATGACTAACCAACGATCAATATCTTACTCACTCTTATCTCATAAAACAGAATGTGCACAAACAGTTATTGTTATTGACACCATTTTGGGGTCACTCTTGACAATAGGGGGGGGCAATTTCACACACTGGCCAATCCATAACCATTATAAATGATAATTATCTCAAAAAACAGCGCACACACGTTGATATTGTGTGCACAGACGTTTGACATCATTTTGAGGTCAATGGGACACTACGGGGGGCCCCAATTGGACACTACGGGGGGCCCCAACTTCACACAGGCACAAATGAGACTCAAAGGAGAGATGTGAGGCTCATTCCGCATTCTGTTTGGAGCATCGTCCTGAACCAAAAACACCAAATTATAACGGTCAAATATTCACGATTCCTTCAAATGTTCACTCTCTGTCGACTGTGGAATATGTTTTAAGTGTTTGTGCTTGTTGAGTTTACCCTGGGCCGTGTCCGTCGGTAACCATTTCCCTGGAAGTGGAAGTTTGTAGAAAATGGAGGATCTGAACACCAGGTCCAAAGACGAGGAGGAGAAGGACGGGGGGAGTTTGGGAGGAAGAGGGTGTGGCGACTCTGGCTCCTCCCACGAGACCTGGACAGAGGCAGTGACACAGACGCTGAGCGGACACTGACCAGACACAGCGTTCTGAGCGTGGACGAGGCGCCGCAGAGAGCAGGAGGTCTGAGCGTGTCAGGTTGTCAAACGTTTAACAGAGCTCGGGGGCCAAAACGCCAAAAATGTTCCGTATGTGGAGAGACATTCGCAAAAAGGATGTAAAAAAAGTAAACAAAAGAGAACAATCCAATAAACAAAACATGAACATTCTCATGCTAGAGCTGGATAAAGGTTTCATTCATGAGCTTCATGTTTGTAAGTGGCATTTTGAGAATGTTTCACCAGAAATGGGAAATGATGTACCATGTTCCCCGGTACCTACGTTCCCCAGTACCTATATTCCCCGGTACCTATATTCCCCGGTACCTATATTCCCCGGTACCTATGTTCCCCAGTACCTACGTTCCCCAGTACCTATATTCCCCGGTACCTATATTCCCCGGTACCCATGTTCCCCAGTACCTATATTCCCCGGTACCTATGTTCCCCAGTACCCATGTTCCCCAGTACCTATATTCCCCAGTACCCATGTTCCCCAGTACCCATGTTCCCCAGTACCTATATTCCCCGGTACCTATGTTCCCCAGTACCAATGTTCCCCAGTACCCATGTTCCCCAGTACCTATATTCCCCGGTACCTATGTTCCCCAGTACCAATGTTCCCCAGTACCCATGTTCCCCAGTACCTATATTCCCCGGTACCTATGTTCCCCAGTACCAATGTTCCCCAGTACCTATATTCCCCAGTACCCATGTTCCCCAGTACCCATGTTCCCCAGTACCTATATTCCCCGGTACCTATGTTCCCCAGTACCAATGTTCCCCAGTACCCATGTTCCCCAGTACCTATATTCCCCGGTACCTATGTTCCCCAGTACCAATGTTCCCCAGTACCCATGTTCCCCAGTACCAATGTTCCCCAGTACCCATGTTCCCCAGTACCCATGTTCCCCAGTACCCATGTTCCCCAGTACCAATGTTCCCCAGTACCCATGTTCCCCAGTACCCATGTTCCCCCTTTTCTATGAACGAGGGAACTATGCTAATACTCGCATAGACAACTGTTCCAGATTCCACTTCTCCAATAATTGTGCATAAATGTAGGTTTACAGCAGCGTACAATAACCCAGGTCTGGGGGACATAGGACTGACCCCAAAAAGACCCAGTGACATGTTCCCCCCACATCTGATCTTAAACTTAAAGGGTTCAGTTTGCTGAGTTACAGATCATCTCGTTCCAAAAAGCAGTGCTAAATAAAACAAAACTATTCAATAACATGAATCCTAAATTGGAATGAGCTATTTATTCATTGCATCATAAATGTCAATATCTCTTCTCGTTCTCGTGGAGCAAACTGTCACGTCTCCTCGTTTCTTTTGAACCGTGGAAACGTTCATTCTGTCTCACTCTTGGAAAAGGCGTTACAAACCTTGGGCGTTTCCACTTCCACATCGAGGATCTTCACCATTGTCTCTGCACAAAGAAATAAACAAATGTGCTCATAAATATCACAGTTAATCTTCTTCTTCGTCACAACATTCACACATCTTCTCTTTGCTCTTCTTCTTGGCTTCCTGTTTGTTACAGTTCTAACACTTTCATCTACAAATATATTAACTCTCCTCTGTCCGCCAAGAGCATAATATTACCGTGGTTAAAAATACGTTTTAGTTGGTGGTTTTTGTATCTAAAAGTACCAAGAACAAAGACAAAATAAGATAAGATAAGATATTCCTTTATTGTCCACACATGGGGAATTTAGTCTACATCGCTTTTATTATTACATTTAGTCTACAAATGTAATAAAGATATAAATAAAATGTAAAATAAAAAGTAAATGTAAAATAAAATATAAATGTGAAATAAAATGTAAAAAATATATATATATATATATATATATATATAAATGTAAAATAAAAATATAAATGTAATAAAAATATAAATGTAATAAAATTATTACATTTAGTCTACATCGCTTGCGTTCACATGGCGACAGCGGCTGAACGTGTCAAACTGTCTTTAACATCTGTAAAGTGTTTCCCTTTGAACACTGAAAAACTAAACATAAAGCACATAAAGCTCAAACAAACAATGAAATTAACAATTTTATTAGTATTTTTGGACCAACTGTGTCGATAAAGTTCATTTGAAGTCCGAGCACTTTAAACCCGACGTTCCTCTCCACGAGTTCAGAAGGCGTGGCCCGAGCAGTGATTCTCCTGATTATCTGTGGTGGGGCCCCTCCCACGGTCCCTCCTCACGTCTGGCACCTGACAGCGAAGGCCCTGTTGCCTGGTGACGACTCTCAAGCTTTAGAAATAACACAAACCACTTCAAATCATAGACGATTTCAAATCCTCCAGCCTGCAGCCGCCTTTAGTTTGATATGAGTGAATTATGTTGCCTGAGCCGCCAGCCCCGCCCACATTCTGTTCGAGTTCCTAAGGGTCTGGAATCCGAGTCAGAGCCAATGAAGTCGTCGGTCATCCATTTACCGACCAATCCCAGGCGGAGGTTTTAACGTGTCACACTGAGATACGGAAGTAGCTCTTCACCCCCGTTCCAAAACATTCAAGATGGCGGACCCAACACGTGACCCGGCCCGTGACCCGGCTCGTGACCGAGTGTTTACTTCTGCTCTGGCTTCGGTTTGAACGATGAGGAAAGTCCGCTCTACTCGCCGTGATGAACGTGCGTTACATGCGGTTATACGAAGGGCGTCATCACGATTCAGGAGACATTTTCTGCGTTCAGGACGGATAACGCGGGACACGCCTCGTTGACATGGGCTACGTAATATCTGGTTAAGCGTGTCGCGTTTTTTGCGTCACTTCTGGGTTTATGTGATTGGTTCTGTCTCTGCTCTAAACTCCGCCCTAGAAATGTAAACGCAGCGGTCGAGCCCCAGAGCCACTCACAGTTTTAATAAGTAGTTTGAGCTAAAAAAAAATCCCCAAAAGTGTGGTTCCAGTCCCTAGTTCCTACTCGGTGTGAATGCGGATCAACTGAGGACTGGACACTGAAAAGGTTCCTGCAGTGTGAAGACACTATAACCTTTCTGGAGGAGAGATTTAGAATAACATACTCATTGCGGTTGCTTCCTCTTCCTCTTCTTCCACTTCCTCTTCCGTAGAGCTGTCGTACGCTGCCTCTTTGGGCGTTTCCCTGTCGGGCTCTGACACACCTACGTATGAAGACAAATCTGGTGGAAGTTTCTGATCTTTTCCCAAGATCTGTTCCCACTCTTCCCTGGAGAACACCGGCCCGATGTTAAGGCTGCAGAGACAAGACGCCACCGTGAGAAACAGGGAACTGACGCACCAAAAACTATTTATTTCACTTATTCGTGTGTAGTTTTGCAGAAAGCGAGCAGATCTGGGAACAAATCAATCTAAAAGTGATGTGTCCGTCCCGGAGACGCCTGTCATGCTGCAATGTCAAATCAATATGGGAAGGAGTGTCTGGAGTGTCTGCCAATGTGGTCCCATAAATGTGGATTTGGCTAGATGTTTTTTATTTTTTATTTTTATTTAGTTAATTTGATTGTATTTCTGTTTCTGTCATTTCTTTGTGATTTTAATGCATTTTTCCTGCTGTGAAGCACTTTGAATTGCCTTGTGTATGAAATGTGCTCTACAAATAAACTTACCTCGCCTTATTCGTCGTTTATTGTCTGTATAAAACAATATGTTCTCTGCATTTGATCCAGAGTAAATACGTTTGGAAGAGCGATACACGGCTACGGCAAAATATCGCAATAAACGATAATATTGAAACTACTATGACACAATAACTTTACAGCAGGATAATCCCACTCAACCATTTCTAAATATACAATGTACAACAAATAAAAAGCTGAATGAAACACTTTTGTAGTTAAATAGTAAATAATTAGTCATAGTAGTTACTCAGCTCTCTCAAATCTTATTGTAATACAGTAAATAACAAAACACACACTTGGTCATATCTAACGATAATTAGATTATTGTTACTTTTAAGACCTTAATAAACAATATCATTTTATTACAGAAATGAGCCAAACGCCTGATCCATTTGGACATTCTGAACCTTCTGAACAAACAAATCAATTATTTTTAAATCTTATGAACAAGACACTTCAAATAATGTTAATGCTAAATTAAATACTCTCCTTAAAAATGACTTAAAAATACCTAAATATAACAAGATGATTCTAAATGTATTTTGGCAAAAGTCAGAAAAGTGCTTCAACAAAAATATCTGTCTGATCAGAGATGAAAGTGTGCAATTCTTTACTTATTTTTAAAAACAAATTGCCACAGATTAGGTCCTTTATATAATGTAAATGGATGCTTATATTGGGCATACAACTATTCTGCTTCTGTCTGTTTTAGTCACACAAAATTAATGCATGATAACATATGATATGACTGAAACTAAATGAACTGAACTGAACAGAAAACTCATTTGAGCTTGAATAGTTCCCAATTGGAGCCTTCCAGAAAAGATGTCGTATAGTCTTGAGTTAAAACAAGGCCACACAGTATTAAAGGAGACATGTGCTGTTGTCAGCTTCTTAGTCTTGAACTAAAACATTAGATCTTTTTACATTTTGATCATTGTAAACTGCAATATTGCTCTAAAACGCCCGAGTAATAGAAACATTGCATTGACTTCCTGTTCAAACCTGCAGCACAGATAAGCTCCGCCTCTCCATTGTGACTTTTCACTGTAACCAGCAGCAGACTATTTACATGTTTCTATTTTTAAAACACTTCTATATGACCTTTTAGAACTCTAATTGTGTCACCCGGATACAAATAATCCCAACTGAGCACAGAGAAGTGGGCGGAGATAGGGGGTAGGTGAAAACAGTGTGAAGTTGCAGGACAATATAGGATTTACTCAAAACGTGCAGAAATCAACCCAGTGATGAGGAGACACAGTTGTAACACTTTTGCATCATATTATTACCTTTTTATAGTGTTTTTAATTATTATTGTAGTATTGAAATTAGTAAAAAATATCAAGCCTTTTTGTTAAAATGTTAGTTTGTGGCAGCACTAAATCCGATTAATCCGATTTAGTCTAAATAGATTGACTGATTATTCTAAAAACAGTAATCTCAAACGATACACACTTTGTATTTGCTCTGGTTCCGCCCACTTTCTTTTCTTTTCTTTCTTTTTCTTTTTTTTCGCTCTCTCTCTCTTTCTTTTTATTTATTTTTTTTTTTTCTCCTTCTTTCTCTTTTTTTTTCATTTTTGACAATGTTACTGGACTGTATATTTATTTACACACAAGTATTGATTGGTCTGTGTTTATTCTTTCAATGAAAAAATAAATAAATAAATAGATAAACTGAAAGATGGTTGTCTGATTACTAAAGGATTGTTATGTTCTCTAAAGTTTGATATACTTTAATAACTTTTGGATTATAAGCACACTATGTTAAAAGTCAACATTGTTTAAACGTGAATGAAAAGAAACAAACAACAAAATAACAAAATACGGAGCTTAAATAAAAAAGTCAATTGAGCACAAAACAGGACCTCTAATGTGATGAAAACATATTAGAGCATATTAGCATGGCATTAAACATATTATCTCTTTTGATTTGATTTAACAAAAGCAGCATGTTGTGTATTTACCTCCAGGCCGAGTCCGATTCATTTCTTTTATGTGAGTTTTTCTGCTGCGTCGTCGTTTTTGTCGATCCGTTTAGAGGTTCATAATGAGACGTTTCCTCATCGCTCTCCTCCTGCAGCAGCAGAACAAGGTCAAAACACTGAACAAAACATGAATTTAATCACCCATTATCCTCCAGCACCGCATAATACAACATCACAATTCAACGATTATTCACGATTACAGCGAACCCTCGTTTATCGCGGAGGTTACGTTCCAAAACGAACACCGGCCTCGCAATCTTCAATTTGGCAAGCGGTTTTACGTACGTGTACATGTTAATCCATAACGTTATTGACACACAGGTAGAGAAGACGCAGAGAGACTGTTTAGCCAATCAGAATGCAGAACACAATGCATGATGCAAATCCACGAAGCAGCGAGACCGCGAACATTTTCTACAGCTCACAATTCCTCTGACAAGTTTTTCTCAAATCAATGTGTGTAATGTGCAGCCCAAATGGTCAATGTACGACAGTAAAATGCAGGTGTGGCTCAAAGAAAAGACTAAAGACTATTTGAACGTGAAAAGACTGTTTAAACGTGAAAAGACTGTTTAAAGACTGTTTAAATGTGAAAAGACTATTTGAACGTGAAAAGACTGTTTAAACGTGAAAAGACTGTTTAAATGTGAAAAGACTGTTTAAACGTGAAAAGACTGTTTAAATGTGAAGACTGTTTAAATGTGAAAAGACTGTTTAAAAGTGAAAAGACTGTTTAAAAGTGAAAAAGACTGTTTAAATGTGAAAAGACTGTTTAAATGTGAAGACTGTTTAAAAGTGAAAAAGACTGTTTAAAAGTGAAAAGACTGTTTAAAAGTGAAAGACTGTTTAAATGTGAAAAGACTGTTTAAATGTGAAGACTGTTTAAATGTGAAAAGACTGTTTAAAAGTGAAAAGACTGTTTAAAAGTGAAAAGACTGTTTAAAAGTGAAAAGACTGTTTAAATGTGAAGACTGTTTAAATGTGAAAAGACTGTTTAAAAGTGAAAAGACTGTTTAAAAGTGAAAAGACTGTTTAAATGTGAAAAGACTGTTTAAATGTGAAAAGACTGTTTAAATGTGAAAAGACTGTTTAAAAGTGAAAAGACTGTTTAAAAGTGAAAAGACTGTTTAAATGTGAAAAGACTGTTTAAATGTGAAAAGACTGTTTAAATGTGAAAAGACTGTTTAAAAGTGAAAAGACTGTTTAAAAGTGAAAATACTGTTTAAATGTGAAGACTGTTTAAATGTGAAAAGACTGTTTAAAAGTGAAAAGACTGTTTAAAAGTGAAAAGACTGTTTAAAAGTGAAAAGACTGTTTAAATGTGAAAAGACTGTTTAAATGTGAAAAGACTGTTTAAATGTGAAAAGACTGTTTAAAAGTGAAAAGACTGTTTAAATGTGAAAAGACTGTTTAAATGTGAAAAGACTGTTTAAAAGTGAAAAGACTGTTTAAATGTGAAGACTGTTTAAAAGTGAAAAGACTGTTTAAAAGTGAAAAGACTGTTTAAATGTGAAAAGACTGTTTAAAAGTGAAAAGACTGTTTAAATGTGAAAAGACTGTTTAAATGTGAAAAGACTGTTTAAAAGTGAAAAGACTGTTTAAATGTGAAGACTGTTTAAAAGTGAAAAGACTGTTTAAAAGTGAAAAGACTGTTTAAATGTGAAAAGACTGTTTAAAAGTGAAAAGACTGTTTAAATGTGAAGACTGTTTAAAAGTGAAAAGACTGTTTAAAAGTGAAAAGACTGTTTAAATGTGAAAAGACTGTTTAAATGTGAAAAGACTGTTTAAAAGTGAAAAGACTGTTTAAATGTGAAGACTGTTTAAAAGTGAAAAGACTGTTTAAAAGTGAAAAGACTGTTTAAAAGTGAAAAAGACTGTTTAAATGTGAAAAGACTGTTTAAATGTGAAAAGACTGTTTAAATGTGAAAAGACTGTTTAAAAGTGAAAAGACTGTTTAAATGTGAAAAGACTGTTTAAATGTGAAAAGACTGTTTAAATGTGAAGACTGTTTAAATGTGAAAAGACTGTTTAAATGTGAAGACTGTTTAAAAGTGAAAAGACTGTTTAAATGTGAAAAGACTGTTTAAAAGTGAAAAGACTGTTTAAAAGTGAAAAGACTGTTTAAAAGTGAAAAGACTGTTTAAAAGTGAAAAGACTGTTTAAATGTGAAAAGACTGTTTAAAAGTGAAAAGACTGTTTAAAAGTGAAAAAGACTGTTTAAATGTGAAAAGACTGTTTAAAAGTGAAAAGACTGTTTAAATGTGAAAAGACTGTTTAAATGTGAAAAGACTGTTTAAAAGTGAAAAGACTGTTTAAAAGTGAAAAGACTGTTTAAATGTGAAAAGACTGTTTAAATGTGAAGACTGTTTAAATGTGAAAAGACTGTTTAAATGTGAAAAGACTGTTTAAATGTGAAAAGACTGTTTAAATGTGAAGACTGTTTAAATGTGAAGACTGTTTAAAAGTGAAAAGACTGTTTAAAAGTGAAAAGACTGTTTAAATGTGAAAAGACTGTTTAAATGTGAAAAGACTGTTTAAATGTGAAAAGACTGTTTAAAAGTGAAAAGACTGTTTAAAAGTGAAAAAGACTGTTTAAATGTGAAAAGACTGTTTAAAAGTGAAAAGACTGTTTAAAAGTGAAAAAGACTGTTTAAATGTGAAAAGACTGTTTAAATGTGAAAAGACTGTTTAAATGTGAAAAGACTGTTTAAATGTGAAGACTGTTTAAATGTGAAGACTGTTTAAAAGTGAAAAGACTGTTTAAAAGTGAAAAGACTGTTTAAATGTGAAAAGACTGTTTAAATGTGAAGACTGTTTAAATGTGAAAAGACTGTTTAAATGTGAAGACTGTTTAAAAGTGAAAAGACTGTTTAAATGTGAAAAGACTGTTTAAATGTGAAGACTGTTTAAATGTGAAGACTGTTTAAAAGTGAAAAGACTGTTTAAAAGTGAAAAGACTGTTTAAATGTGAAGACTGTTTAAATGTGAAAAGACTGTTTAAATGTGAAAAGACTGTTTAAATGTGAAGACTGTTTAAAAGTGAAAAGACTGTTTAAATGTGAAAATACTGTTTAAATGTGAAGACTGTTTAAAAGTGAAAAGACTGTTTAAATGTGAAAAGACTGTTTAAATGTGAAGACTGTTTAAAAGTGAAAAGACTGTTTAAAAGTGAAGACTGTTTAAAAGTGAAAAGACTGTTTAAATGTGAAAAGACTGTTTAAATGTGAAGACTGTTTAAAAGTGAAAAGACTGTTTAAATGTGAAAAGACTATTTGAACGTGAAAAGACTGTTTAAAAGTGAAAAGACTGTTTAAATGTGAAAAGACTGTTTAAATGTGAAAAGACTGTTTAAATGTGAAGACTGTTTAAAAGTGAAAAGACTGTTTAAAAGTGAAAAGACTGTTTAAATGTGAAAAGACTGTTTAAATGTGAAGACTGTTTAAAAGTGAAAAGACTGTTTAAATGTGAAAAGACTGTTTAAATGTGAAAAGACTGTTTAAATGTGATTATGAGTATATTTATATATAATTGGACTTTATTGGAGGAAAGGGGCTCAGCTTGTATTCATTGGGAGTGGAATTATATGATCAAATAACATGTTTAACTGTTCAGATAAGTTAGAAATTGCTCTTTAAAAGGTAAGTGACTGACATTCAGCAAAACGTAAAATAAACTGCTAAAATAGGACGCATATTCCATCTATTTACATCTGCTTTAGCCAATCCACGACACACAATCTGACGTTAAGCATCCGTTATTATGCCAAACGAACTTTTCTTAAACATCTAAACACAAGGTAAACAAGATAAACAAATTGTGCATCAGCAGGACTTGAATTTACTGAGTCACATTAAGTTTAATAATAAAAAGCAAATTTCCTGAATAAAAGGTGAATGTAACTTGTCACTCACTCTAGAAGCTTTTTACTGCTGATGTGCATTTTGTTTCACCGTTTTTTTCAAGTAACCTTTACTTTCAGGTTTAAAGCGTTTGATTAGAATTGACATTTTTTTTATTTCTCAAAATTCCTAAAATTCTCAAGCTAAAATTTCCATGGGAAATTTAGGGGAATGTTCCACCTTTGCACTGGCTATTTGCCAAACCTTAACTTCAATAGAAATGTTGACACTATTTAAAAGCATTGAGTTTCTATTGAATCATTAGAAATTGATCCAAGACAAATCATTTAGATTTCGTAATGATCTAATTTAACCCAAAACACTAAATAGACAGTGACATAATAATACGCCTGGAGGGTCAACATTTTACTTTTCTACGTTTTCAGCGCTGCTTTTTAATTAAATACTGTTGGCTTTGGCAACAATTGTCATCTCATCTCTAAAAATAGCCTCTGATGAGCCGACAGATATTAGTTTATGGTAACAAAGATCAGCCTGGGGCATTTTTGGGAATGACTGAAGAGCGATGACAGAACTAACCTGTATCATTTCCTTGTTCGGCGGCACATCCTCTGCATTCCACAGACTCGACTCAACATTCATGTTATTGAAGATAATTTCTTCGTACACGTGCTCAAAGGTCGTCTCCCTCTCGGGCGGCAACGCCGGGCGAGCTCTGGTCTGTAAGTCACTTGTGTTCGTGGACGCGTCTTTTTTAACGACTTTCTGGCGCTTTGAAAAGATGGGGAAAAGGTCTGTGAAACTTCTGGCCCGGACCTGAGGCTCGGCTTGATTGTTACGCTTTTCCGTGTTGTCCGAGACGGAACGAGGCTTCTGGGGCCGAGGGTCTTCCATGACTTCAGGCTCTCGGTCGCTACAAACACAAGCAGTGCAGGCAAAACACATACACTTTCAACAAAACTGTCCAATCTGCAGCTGAAGTTCTGTCATTATTTTATTTAATTCAATTGTTTCCATAGATTTCTCTGGGACATTCTCCAAACAGACATAAAGATCAGCGCTTAAAGAAGCTCCTACACACATTCAACTCAACACACTTGGACTGAACAGGATGTTGACAGATCGTACGGAGGGATTCGTTGAAATCTAATTCCAAGCCTGATTTAATTTAAGTTTTACCAGCAAAAAATCCAGACATTTTTCGTTTTTGCAAAAGCGAGATCTTGTCAGAATATTGAATTAATGGTTCTTAATTTAGGTTGCGCGCATTTAAAAAGGACTGTTTTTCATCACAGTTATAACTTGGTGTTGGGTTTAGAGCCAGTTTATGATTAAGATGAACATGATGTGATTTCACAGGAGGAACTGGGATTAAACACAGAATATCACAAACTAGGAAAAATCAAGCTGGTTTGGTCAAAGTTCAGTCTTGAAAAAGAGGTCTCGATCTCAATGTTCTTTTAATGTTAATTTAATAGTAGAAGATTATGATTGATTGACTGATATGATTGAGGCTGAAGAAATGTTGGCTTTTCATTTTATCTACAGATATATCACCTACTTCAAAACAAATTACACTAATTACTAATGTAATAATTGGAAACGTTTTACAGTTAATAGATTTTGTCTCCAGTTGCAAAATGTTTTAAAGAGTTAACAACTTAGAATTGTGTTGACAGGCAAATAAGAAAAAACAGTGATTTCCTAAATGTTTTTCCTGTTCCACAGGTTAAATACTGTAAATACTCGAGGGCCCATGACGTTTGGAGATTATCTGTTCTTTTACTTCTGTGCCTACTTGCGTTGCAACAGCAAAATTTCCCCATTGTGTGGACAAATAGAGGCCATCTTATCTTATCTGTTGTTAGTTAAATAATTATGCAACTGACCCATCATAAAGGATTATTTTTAACTATAGAAATGTATTTTTCAGTCTCCGCAGGACATTAGACCGGCACGTTCAAACTTTCTCAGAAAAGAAGGATTTTACAAAGTAAGAATATAATAATGTCTTTTGACCTGAAGTTTAAACCCTGAAGCAGAGTTTGTCCTGGAGCAGAAACGTCATGAGGATCTGTCTCACTGTCTGAATGTGGACAGTAAGACAGAAAGTGACACAATCTGTGTTACGGTCGCACCACAGGACATTTTAGGGGTTTTGTTAAAAAACTACAAAGAATTGAAAAATAAATTCCTTCTAAATCTGTTGAAAAACATTATGATTGACATGATTTTAGAACTGATATTTGCTTGGCTTTTATTTTGGATGTGACACATTATTTCAACTATAGCCTCTTGAATCAGCTGATTTTTCACGTAACGCTTTGATATTTAGAATCGGGAAACTTGGTGGATAAATACAGTATATACATCATTTTACTATCACTACTACAATAATCAATGAACATCATAACATTAATATGGCCATTTGAAGACATCACAAGTATATATATTTACAGTGAGAGAAGGATGCGTCTTACCTGATGAAACGCTTTCTGTGTTGTATCTGACTCCTCCCTTTACCTGGCTTTTTATCTCAAATATTTCTGGAATGATGCTTGTGTTTACTGGCACTAGACGTTTAGGAATAACAAAAACTGACACAACCAGTTTTTTTCAACCACAACATTTATCTTCATGTTTATCTAATAAGGACATTTGTGACATTGTCTTGGCTATAACCATCACATCACATACTATGAAATATATGTCCCTCGAGGAGACTACTTTGGTTTTGGGCGTTACAAAAATACATTGAATAGAATTGAAATAGTTGATTCCTTTTTAACAATTTGATTTGTTATGAAATGTATTTTTGTTTTGAGTCTGTGATAACGATTACCACTATCAAAATACAACTTTTTTTTATAGTCCACTAGTCCACTGCATCCATTAATCAATGAGTTGATTAATGGATGCAGCTCTAATGTGGTGAGTGAGTGACAAAAGGCTAATGGCGTCGATTGGAGAAGGGAGTGAATAAACAAAGCAAATGTGCCAGAATGTTAACAACATAGAGTTGTGTAACAAACAAATATGAATCTAGGACATGTGCATCTATCAAAGTGTCATTCTATCAAACGCTCTCAAAATGATTGAGTGTTTCAGTAATAGAATAATTGTGACTTAAACAGATGCCGATGTGCAGAGAAAAGAGGTTTTCAGACGCTGACAAAGCAGTAATGACATCAAATTGACACAGGAAATGTGTAAAATGTGTGTTTTGATGAAAAATCTGTTTTGTCTGTAAATATACTCAATAATTCAAACGGCTTCACTTTAGTTTGAAAAGATCTCATTTACTTTTAATTAGAAGGGCTAAATGGTGCCTTTAAACAGTAGTGGAAAGTAACTAAAGTAAAAGTACTGCACTGTAAATTCTTTAGGTACCAGTATATATCTGTACATTACTCAAGTAAATTTACAATGGGCATTTTAACTGGACTTTTCGTATGGTTTGAGGGTTATTTTTTGCACGTTTATGATGACGTTCTGCCTAAAGGTTTTGAGTTCCAGACCCAGTTTGGAGCAAACAAACATATACACATAAAATTCACTAAAATTAAGAAATGGATTGGAATAGCTCCTGCATACCTTCAAAATCTGTGTGAAATACATTACGTGAAAAGTACATTTCTAAACACGTGCTTCAAAACTGTTGCTTAAAACAATTATTTATATGATACTTTTACTTGCGCATGTTTTTTCACTCTGTATCTGTACTTTTACAACAACATGTAGTACTTCTTCCACCACTGCCTTTAAAAAAGTGACAATAAACTCATAATTCACTCCAGATAACTCATCCTATCCCTCTCATTCCTGCTGCTGCTCATATAAACCCTTTATAATCCCAATAAAACAATAATTCGGCAAATAAAACTAATTAATCCACTAAACAACTAAAGCACTAATTAAACACACATTTATTTATTTATATTTTTATCGAAGAGCATTTTTACAACCTAAATGCTTCTGCCTCACGTATATAATAACACAAAACTACTTCTATACGGTTATTATGAACTACTTATTTGGCAGCCAATCACAAAATCTCGTCTAAATCACGTGACTTGGAACCCGGAACAATAACAACCGTGGAATCCTTCCGATCAACGTCGCTTACTGGGCTTTTCTGGTTGCTGAAGTACAAGAATACAAAAAGAGCATTTTTACAGCCTAAATGCCTCTGCCTCACGTATATAAAAAACACAAAACTATTTCTATACGGCTATTATGAACTACTTTTATCGCAGCCAATCACAACGTCTCGTCTAAATCACGTGACTCGGAACCCGGAACAATAACAGCACTTCGGACCAACTCGAAGTAGACGCAGCTCAAAACGGGGACCAAAAACAAACCCTTCTTTACCTTCCCACGTCGACACAATGAAATCCGCTTTACTCCACGTCACGGTGCCGTTCGTGGCGTGCGTGGCGCTGGCGAACACGTCCCTTTTCGACGCGGTAAACGTGGATTTGTCGTACGACCACTACGCCGAACCCACCGTGGACTCCTTCCCGCGCTTCCTCGCCATGCCGCTCAACTCTCTCATCAACGTCGCGTACGCGTTGATGGGGCTCTTCTGGTTGCTCAAGCACAAGAGCCAACGCGAAACGGAAGACGACGCGTACATGCGGGAGGTTTTCGCGCTGATGGCGATGTTTTACGCGCCGGTGCAGTGGACGCGTCTGGCCCTGCTCACGCGCGCGCCCGCCGTGCTGGATCAGTGGTTCACGCTGCCTATCTTCGCCTGGGTTCCCGTTTGGATCGGCGTCATACAGAGTAAATCGAGTCAAAAGCACGCGCCGATGCTCGAACTGTGCTCCGTGCTGAGCTACGGCCTCGCGCTGATGTTCGATCGCGGGTTTGAGGTGGCGTTGGCGTGCCACGTGCTCGTCGCGGTGCTGAAGGGAGCGCAGGTCCAGATGCGTCTCGGGGATGGTCAGACTTTGAGGTACCTGGTCCTGGCGGTGCTGTCCTGCGCCGGGTTTGTGGTGCTGAAGCTGCTGGACCACTGGCTCGCCCGCTTTTGGCTGTTCCAGCGCGTCACGGGACATTTCTGGTCCAAAGTGTGCGACGTGCTGCAGTTTCATTACAGTTTCTGCTTCTTGACGACACTGACGCGAATTACGCACAAAGCACAAGACTGAGAACGTGTTGAAGAAATGTGAATAACAGACTTAATATATATAATATTGTTGCAATGCAAAATGAATAGTGCTCATTCAGCGTTTCAAAGGTTTGGACAGAATGCACTGTCCATTTGTCCTTCTGTTAAACTGTGGCAGAGCAAAGAAAATGTTTCAAATACTACAACAAACTTATCATGTTCACATTGCACATGGACAGTACATTTTATTGATTTACAAGGCTCTTCCATTTGCCCTTGTAGTTATTGTGATATTATGTTGTTATACTCTTAGCGATGGGCGATATTGACAAAAATGAATGTCTCGATATTTTTTTATACCCTCAATACTATAGTCTGTAATAAAAGTTTGAAAATTATAACTTTTAAACCGTTTTAATCAGCTTTAATCTTTTTTTTTTCTATATTGAAATGTTTTCTTGAAAACAACATTCACAATATTAGTTGACATTTGGGACTAACATTAATTCAACCTCAAACAGGGTGAAATATGAGCATAAGAAACGTTTTATTAAATGATTAACTTCTTTGGCTGATGAGCATTTTGGAGATGTTTTCCCTCTGGTCACTGCGGTGGTCGGTGTCACTGAAGTAAAAGAACAAGAGCAAAAAATACTAAATAAGTAAAAGTAAAGACGTTACAAAAAGTTCAACTTTTTGTTGTTTGAACCAACTTAGCAGGAGGAGGGCCAACAATAATGGGACGCATTTGGCCCCGGTGTAATCTATATGAGATTTTCCCTTCTTTTTTTATTATGGTTGCTAGGTAAGTTATAGAATGACCTCTATTTTATGTCTCATCTGCTGCTCACGTCCAACCAGGAAGTTACCTTATAAATGTCATGGAAATGATCAAACTAGGGGAAAATATTTGCATTTTTCTTCGTAAAATCTTAAAATAATAATTTTCACTACGTCAGGGGAAACCAAAGTCTCATCTGTCATATGCACTTTAAGTAAAGTTACTGGAGAGCGCGCCCTCTCTCACTCTCCTTGTTTTATTTTCTTTTCTTTATTACAGTACAGCGTAAAACACGCACTTTGAAGACGTACAACTACAGTAGGTGGCAGTAAATGCTCCTTTTTAGTTGGCTGCCAACTGCCACTAAAAGTAACACAACAACACAAGTATAGTCACTGACGACCTCTATAATTCCAGTTTGTGAATGGCAGTGAGCACAGGTTCAGTCTGTGTGTGTTTTCTGGTCCAGAGCAGAGCGAGTCCCGCCTCTCTGAAGTCACGATGACCCAAAAAAATGAGAGGGTTCAAACTGCAGTCCAAATACGACACGACTGATGACACTGTGCGCAGCCAAGCAGGAGACGGGGAGAGGTCCGACCTGCCCAGAAGAATCACCTGCCAAATAGAAACGGGAGAAGGTGAGAAATGTAGTTCTTCATGTCGTTGGCACTATGAAAGAAAATGTTTCATCAGATTTAGTGTACTTTATCTATACCAGAACTTAACTGCAAAAGTACATGGCAATAGTACAAAGTATTGCCATTCATTTGAGATTAAATGTGTTTTGTTTGAGTTTGAATTGTTAGTATTGTGATCTCTGCTTTATACGTATATACATAATGTACCTCGTCACCACAGTACTACAGTATAAATACCAAATACCTCAGACATAACGAAGGGTGTGTAGCAGAGTGTGAAGGCCACCGCCAGCAGGGGCGCGATGTCAGAGAGGTCCACTTCTTCGTCACTGCGGCAAAGACACAAGTTTCACATTTTTGACTTAATAAAATGTAATTAAAGAAAATAAAGGTGTTGTCAGGTATGTGTCAAATCATAACTATTGGGTAATTTATAAAGATTTTGGCCCTTGTTTACAATATGGTTGCTAGGTAACGGTTCATGTCCAACCAGGAAGTAACATTATAAACTTTACCAAAATTGTCAAACTGGGGAAAATAGGCAAAATCTTCAGTAAAACCTTTAATATAATTATGTTTATTGTGTTTTGGTGACATGTTAAAACTTTTTTTTTTTTTAATCAACTTTTTTTGCAGCATTTTTTTTAGTATTTTAGTATTATCTCAATTTGGATATATTTCTCACCTCTAACTTGAAAGAGTCTAGTTAAACCATGATGTAAGTGTTTATTTGAACCTGTTGCATCCGGCTGTCCTGACGATGCAGCCGAGGATCATGAGGACGAAGGGGAAGAAGATGCAGACAGAAAAGGCGCAGAGGATGTAGATCAACATGTCGGAGTAACTGCTCTCCCAGAACACAGCACAAAGCATCTCCGCAGGGTCGTATCTGCAAACACCTTTCTTTCATCATCAATATTTCTTCTATTGTACATCGAGACTTTTATTATACATTATTAAACAAATAAAGGTTGAGATATAGTGAATGAAGGCTTATACATAGAAAATGTTTGGAAATAAAGTACATTATTAATGACAATCTGAATTCATTATTATTATTATTCGTTATTCTATATTTTGACTTAGTAATGCCTCTGTCTTTGTTATAAACGTTTTTTCCTCATGTATTTTAGAGTCTGTATAGTCCAGATAACAATTGCAATGATAAATTCAGCATCACTGTGAATTTAATCTTGAACTGGAAACACAATACTTGTTAGATAAATTGCCAAGAGATATTTTTGAAAATTCACTCAACCCAAATGTATAAAACAAAGGGCCCAAAGACTGATGTATTATTGTCATATGTAAACTACTCTAGTCAGTTTAATTTATAAATGATGTCCATCCAGTTGTTTATTCCATACTTGATCCAGGAGTAGATGACCGGCACGGCCCCAAACACAGCTCCAGTCGCCCACGAGCTCAAACAGGCTCCAAATACGAGAAAGACGCTCACTTTTCCTGAAGACCTGATCAGACGTTGCACAGAGAGGACGGCTGCAAACAAGAGGATGCAGAGAGTGTGCTCGGATACAGAACTGGTAACAGGTGCAAACGACAGGTAACAAGGGCAAACAACAGGTAACAAGGGCAAACGACGGGTAACAAGGGCAAATGACAGGTAGCAGGTGCAAACGACAGGTAACAAGGGCAAACGACAGGTAACAAGGGCAAACGACAGGTAACAAGGGCAAACGACAGGTAACAAGGGCAAACGACAGGTAACAAGTGCAAACGACAGGTAACAAGGGCAAACGACAGGTAACAAGGGCAAACGACAGGTAACAAGTGCAAACGACAGGTAACAAGGGCAAACGACAGGTAACAAGTGCAAACGACAGGTAACAAGAGCAAACGACAGGTAACAAGTGCAAACGACAGGTAACAAGTGCAAACGACAGGTAACAAGAGCAAACGACAGGTAACAAGTGCAAACGACAGGTAGCAAGTGCAAACGACAGGTAACAAGGGCAAACGACAGGTTGCAAACGACAGGTAACAAGGGCAAACGACAGGTAACAAGTGCAAACGACAGGTAACAAGTGCAAACGACAGGTAACAAGGTGCAAACGACAGGTAACAAGTGCAAACGACAGGTAACAAGTGCAAACGACAGGTAACAAGGGCAAACGACAGGTAACAAGTGCAAACGACAGGTAACAAGAGCAAACGACAGGTAACAAGTGCAAACGACAGGTAACAAGTGCAAACGACAGGTAGCAAGTGCAAACGACAGGTAACAAGGGCAAACGACAGGTTGCAAACGACAGGTAACAAGGGCAAACGACAGGTAACAAGGGCAAACGACAGGTAACAAGGGCAAACGACAGGTAACAAGTGCAAACGACAGGTAACAAGGGCAAACGACAGGTAACAAGGGCAAACGACAGGTAACAAGGGCAAACGACAGGTAGCAAGTGCAAACGACAGGTAACAAGGGCAAACGACAGGTAACAAGGGCAAACGACAGGTAACAAGGGCAAACGACAGGTAACAAGGGCAAACGACAGGTAGCAAGTGCAAACGACAGGTAACAAGTGCAAACAACAGGTAACAAGGGCAAACGACGGGTAACAAGGGCAAATGACAGGTAGCAGGTGCAAACGACAGGTAACAAGGGCAAACGACGGGTAACAAGGGCAAACAACAGGTAACAAGGGCAAACGACGGGTAACAAGGGCAAATGACAGGTAACAAGGGCAAACGACAGGTAACAAGGGCAAACGACGGGTAACAAGGGCAAACGACGGGTAACAAGGGCAAACGACAGGTAACAAGTGCAAACGACAGGTAACAAGGGCAAACGACAGGTAGCAAGTGCAAACGACAGGTAACAAGTGCAAACAACAGGTAACAAGGGCAAACGACGGGTAACAAGGGCAAACAACAGGTAACAAGGGCAAACGACGGGTAACAAGGGCAAATGACAGGTGGCAGGTGCAAACGACAGGTAACAAGGGCAAACGACAGGTAGCAAGTGCAAACGACAGGTAACAAGGGCAAACGACAGGTAACAAGTGCAAACGACAGGTAACAAGGGCAAACGACAGGTAACAAGTGCAAACGACAGGTAACAAGAGCAAACGACAGGTAACAAGTGCAAACGACAGGTAACAAGTGCAAACGACAGGTAACAAGAGCAAACGACAGGTAACAAGTGCAAACGACAGGTAGCAAGTGCAAACGACAGGTAACAAGGGCAAACGACAGGTTGCAAACGACAGGTAACAAGGGCAAACGACAGGTAACAAGGGCAAACGACAGGTAACAAGGGCAGACGACAGGTAATAAGGTGCAAACGACAGGTAACAAGGGCAAACGACAGGTAACAAGTGCAAACGACAGGTAACAAGGGCAAACGACAGGTAACAAGGGCAAACGACAGGTAACAAGGGCAAACGACAGGTAACAAGGGCAAACGACAGGTAACAAGGGCAAACGACAGGTAGCAAGTGCAAACGACAGGTAACAAGGGCAAACGACGGGTAACAAGGGCAAACGACGGGTAACAAGGGCAAATGACAGGTAGCAGGTGCAAACGACAGGTAACAAGGGCAAACGACAGGTAGCAAGTGCAAACGACAGGTAACAAGGGCAAACGACGGGTAACAAGGGCAAACGACGGGTAACAAGGGCAAATGACAGGTAACAAGGGCAAACGACAGGTAGCAAGTGCAAACGACAGGTAACAAGGGCAAACGACAGGTAACAAGGGCAAACGACAGGTAACAAGGGCAAACGACAGGTAACAAGTGCAAACGACAGGTAACAAGGGCAAACGACAGGTAACAAGTGCAAACGACAGGTAACAAGGGCAAACGACAGGTAACAAGGGCAAACGACAGGTAACAAGGGCAAACGACAGGTAACAAGTGCAAACGACAGGTAACAAGGGCAAATGACAGGTAACAAGTGCAAACGACAGGTAACAAGGGCAAACGACAGGTAACAAGGGCAAACGACAGGTAGCAAGTGCAAACGACAGGTAACAAGGGCAAACGACAGGTTGCAAACGACAGGTAACAAGGGCAAACGACAGGTAACAAGGTGCAAACGACAGGTAACAAGTGCAAACGACAGGTAACAAGTGCAAACGACAGGTAACAAGGGCAAACGACAGGTAACAAGTGCAAACGACAGGTAACAAGAGCAAACGACAGGTAACAAGTGCAAACGACAGGTAACAAGTGCAAACGACAGGTAGCAAGTGCAAACGACAGGTAACAAGGGCAAACGACAGGTTGCAAACGACAGGTAACAAGGGCAAACGACAGGTAACAAGGGCAAACGACAGGTAACAAGGGCAAACGACAGGTAACAAGTGCAAACGACAGGTAACAAGAGCAAACGACAGGTAACAAGTGCAAACGACAGGTAACAAGTGCAAACGACAGGTAACAAGAGCAAACGACAGGTAACAAGTGCAAACGACAGGTAGCAAGTGCAAACGACAGGTAACAAGGGCAAACGACAGGTTGCAAACGACAGGTAACAAGGGCAAACGACGGGTAACAAGGGCAAATGACAGGTAGCAGGTGCAAACGACAGGTAACAAGGGCAAACGACAGGTAGCAAGTGCAAACGACAGGTAACAAGGGCAAACGACAGGTAACAAGTGCAAACGACAGGTAACAAGGGCAAACGACAGGTAACAAGGGCAAACGACAGGTAACAAGGGCAAACGACAGGTAACAAGTGCAAACGACAGGTAACAAGGGCAAACGACAGGTAACAAGGGCAAACGACAGGTAACAAGTGCAAACGACAGGTAACAAGGGCAAACGACAGGTAACAAGTGCAAACGACAGGTAACAAGAGCAAACGACAGGTAACAAGTGCAAACGACAGGTAACAAGTGCAAACGACAGGTAACAAGAGCAAACGACAGGTAACAAGTGCAAACGACAGGTAGCAAGTGCAAACGACAGGTAACAAGGGCAAACGACAGGTTGCAAACGACAGGTAACAAGGGCAAACGACAGGTAACAAGTGCAAACGACAGGTAACAAGTGCAAACGACAGGTAACAAGGTGCAAACGACAGGTAACAAGTGCAAACGACAGGTAACAAGTGCAAACGACAGGTAACAAGGGCAAACGACAGGTAACAAGTGCAAACGACAGGTAACAAGAGCAAACGACAGGTAACAAGTGCAAACGACAGGTAACAAGTGCAAACGACAGGTAGCAAGTGCAAACGACAGGTAACAAGGGCAAACGACAGGTTGCAAACGACAGGTAACAAGGGCAAACGACAGGTAACAAGGGCAAACGACAGGTAACAAGGGCAAACGACAGGTAACAAGTGCAAACGACAGGTAACAAGGGCAAACGACAGGTAACAAGGGCAAACGACAGGTAACAAGGGCAAACGACAGGTAGCAAGTGCAAACGACAGGTAACAAGGGCAAACGACAGGTAACAAGGGCAAACGACAGGTAACAAGGGCAAACGACAGGTAACAAGGGCAAACGACAGGTAGCAAGTGCAAACGACAGGTAACAAGTGCAAACAACAGGTAACAAGGGCAAACGACGGGTAACAAGGGCAAATGACAGGTAGCAGGTGCAAACGACAGGTAACAAGGGCAAACGACGGGTAACAAGGGCAAACAACAGGTAACAAGGGCAAACGACGGGTAACAAGGGCAAATGACAGGTAACAAGGGCAAACGACAGGTAACAAGGGCAAACGACGGGTAACAAGGGCAAACGACGGGTAACAAGGGCAAACGACAGGTAACAAGTGCAAACGACAGGTAACAAGGGCAAACGACAGGTAGCAAGTGCAAACGACAGGTAACAAGTGCAAACAACAGGTAACAAGGGCAAACGACGGGTAACAAGGGCAAACAACAGGTAACAAGGGCAAACGACGGGTAACAAGGGCAAATGACAGGTAGCAGGTGCAAACGACAGGTAACAAGGGCAAACGACAGGTAGCAAGTGCAAACGACAGGTAACAAGGGCAAACGACAGGTAACAAGTGCAAACGACAGGTAACAAGGGCAAACGACAGGTAACAAGTGCAAACGACAGGTAACAAGAGCAAACGACAGGTAACAAGTGCAAACGACAGGTAACAAGTGCAAACGACAGGTAACAAGAGCAAACGACAGGTAACAAGTGCAAACGACAGGTAGCAAGTGCAAACGACAGGTAACAAGGGCAAACGACAGGTTGCAAACGACAGGTAACAAGGGCAAACGACAGGTAACAAGGGCAAACGACAGGTAACAAGGGCAGACGACAGGTAATAAGGTGCAAACGACAGGTAACAAGGGCAAACGACAGGTAACAAGGGCAAACGACAGGTAACAAGGGCAAACGACGGGTAACAAGGGCAAACGACGGGTAACAAGGGCAAACGACAGGTAACAAGTGCAAACGACAGGTAACAAGGGCAAACGACAGGTAGCAAGTGCAAACGACAGGTAACAAGTGCAAACAACAGGTAACAAGGGCAAACGACGGGTAACAAGGGCAAACAACAGGTAACAAGGGCAAACGACGGGTAACAAGGGCAAATGACAGGTGGCAGGTGCAAACGACAGGTAACAAGGGCAAACGACAGGTAGCAAGTGCAAACGACAGGTAACAAGGGCAAACGACAGGTAACAAGTGCAAACGACAGGTAACAAGGGCAAACGACAGGTAACAAGTGCAAACGACAGGTAACAAGAGCAAACGACAGGTAACAAGTGCAAACGACAGGTAACAAGTGCAAACGACAGGTAACAAGAGCAAACGACAGGTAACAAGTGCAAACGACAGGTAGCAAGTGCAAACGACAGGTAACAAGGGCAAACGACAGGTTGCAAACGACAGGTAACAAGGGCAAACGACAGGTAACAAGGGCAAACGACAGGTAACAAGGGCAGACGACAGGTAATAAGGTGCAAACGACAGGTAACAAGGGCAAACGACAGGTAACAAGTGCAAACGACAGGTAACAAGGGCAAACGACAGGTAACAAGGGCAAACGACAGGTAACAAGGGCAAACGACAGGTAACAAGGGCAAACGACAGGTAACAAGGGCAAACGACAGGTAGCAAGTGCAAACGACAGGTAACAAGGGCAAACGACGGGTAACAAGGGCAAACGACGGGTAACAAGGGCAAATGACAGGTAGCAGGTGCAAACGACAGGTAACAAGGGCAAACGACAGGTAGCAAGTGCAAACGACAGGTAACAAGGGCAAACGACGGGTAACAAGGGCAAACGACGGGTAACAAGGGCAAATGACAGGTAACAAGGGCAAACGACAGGTAGCAAGTGCAAACGACAGGTAACAAGGGCAAACGACAGGTAACAAGGGCAAACGACAGGTAACAAGGGCAAACGACAGGTAACAAGTGCAAACGACAGGTAACAAGGGCAAACGACAGGTAACAAGTGCAAACGACAGGTAACAAGGGCAAACGACAGGTAACAAGGGCAAACGACAGGTAACAAGGGCAAACGACAGGTAACAAGTGCAAACGACAGGTAACAAGGGCAAATGACAGGTAACAAGTGCAAACGACAGGTAACAAGGGCAAACGACAGGTAACAAGGGCAAACGACAGGTAGCAAGTGCAAACGACAGGTAACAAGGGCAAACGACAGGTTGCAAACGACAGGTAACAAGGGCAAACGACAGGTAACAAGGTGCAAACGACAGGTAACAAGTGCAAACGACAGGTAACAAGTGCAAACGACAGGTAACAAGGGCAAACGACAGGTAACAAGTGCAAACGACAGGTAACAAGAGCAAACGACAGGTAACAAGTGCAAACGACAGGTAACAAGTGCAAACGACAGGTAGCAAGTGCAAACGACAGGTAACAAGGGCAAACGACAGGTTGCAAACGACAGGTAACAAGGGCAAACGACAGGTAACAAGGGCAAACGACAGGTAACAAGGGCAAACGACAGGTAACAAGTGCAAACGACAGGTAACAAGAGCAAACGACAGGTAACAAGTGCAAACGACAGGTAACAAGTGCAAACGACAGGTAACAAGAGCAAACGACAGGTAACAAGTGCAAACGACAGGTAGCAAGTGCAAACGACAGGTAACAAGGGCAAACGACAGGTTGCAAACGACAGGTAACAAGGGCAAACGACGGGTAACAAGGGCAAATGACAGGTAGCAGGTGCAAACGACAGGTAACAAGGGCAAACGACAGGTAGCAAGTGCAAACGACAGGTAACAAGGGCAAACGACAGGTAACAAGTGCAAACGACAGGTAACAAGGGCAAACGACAGGTAACAAGGGCAAACGACAGGTAACAAGGGCAAACGACAGGTAACAAGTGCAAACGACAGGTAACAAGGGCAAACGACAGGTAACAAGGGCAAACGACAGGTAACAAGTGCAAACGACAGGTAACAAGGGCAAACGACAGGTAACAAGTGCAAACGACAGGTAACAAGAGCAAACGACAGGTAACAAGTGCAAACGACAGGTAACAAGTGCAAACGACAGGTAACAAGAGCAAACGACAGGTAACAAGTGCAAACGACAGGTAGCAAGTGCAAACGACAGGTAACAAGGGCAAACGACAGGTTGCAAACGACAGGTAACAAGGGCAAACGACAGGTAACAAGTGCAAACGACAGGTAACAAGTGCAAACGACAGGTAACAAGGTGCAAACGACAGGTAACAAGTGCAAACGACAGGTAACAAGTGCAAACGACAGGTAACAAGGGCAAACGACAGGTAACAAGTGCAAACGACAGGTAACAAGAGCAAACGACAGGTAACAAGTGCAAACGACAGGTAACAAGTGCAAACGACAGGTAGCAAGTGCAAACGACAGGTAACAAGGGCAAACGACAGGTTGCAAACGACAGGTAACAAGGGCAAACGACAGGTAACAAGGGCAAACGACAGGTAACAAGGGCAAACGACAGGTAACAAGTGCAAACGACAGGTAACAAGGGCAAACGACAGGTAACAAGGGCAAACGACAGGTAACAAGGGCAAACGACAGGTAGCAAGTGCAAACGACAGGTAACAAGGGCAAACGACAGGTAACAAGGGCAAACGACAGGTAACAAGGGCAAACGACAGGTAACAAGGGCAAACGACAGGTAGCAAGTGCAAACGACAGGTAACAAGTGCAAACAACAGGTAACAAGGGCAAACGACGGGTAACAAGGGCAAATGACAGGTAGCAGGTGCAAACGACAGGTAACAAGGGCAAACGACGGGTAACAAGGGCAAACAACAGGTAACAAGGGCAAACGACGGGTAACAAGGGCAAATGACAGGTAACAAGGGCAAACGACAGGTAACAAGGGCAAACGACGGGTAACAAGGGCAAACGACGGGTAACAAGGGCAAACGACAGGTAACAAGTGCAAACGACAGGTAACAAGGGCAAACGACAGGTAGCAAGTGCAAACGACAGGTAACAAGTGCAAACAACAGGTAACAAGGGCAAACGACGGGTAACAAGGGCAAACAACAGGTAACAAGGGCAAACGACGGGTAACAAGGGCAAATGACAGGTAGCAGGTGCAAACGACAGGTAACAAGGGCAAACGACAGGTAGCAAGTGCAAACGACAGGTAACAAGGGCAAACGACAGGTAACAAGGGCAAACGACAGGTAACAAGGGCAAACGACAGGTAACAAGTGCAAACGACAGGTAACAAGGGCAAATGACAGGTAACAAGTGCAAACGACAGGTAACAAGGGCAAACGACAGGTAACAAGGGCAAACGACAGGTAGCAAGTGCAAACGACAGGTAACAAGGGCAAACGACAGGTTGCAAACGACAGGTAACAAGGGCAAACGACAGGTAACAAGGTGCAAACGACAGGTAACAAGTGCAAACGACAGGTAACAAGTGCAAACGACAGGTAACAAGGGCAAACGACAGGTAACAAGTGCAAACGACAGGTAACAAGAGCAAACGACAGGTAACAAGTGCAAACGACAGGTAACAAGTGCAAACGACAGGTAGCAAGTGCAAACGACAGGTAACAAGGGCAAACGACAGGTTGCAAACGACAGGTAACAAGGGCAAACGACAGGTAACAAGGGCAAACGACAGGTAACAAGGGCAAACGACAGGTAACAAGTGCAAACGACAGGTAACAAGAGCAAACGACAGGTAACAAGTGCAAACGACAGGTAACAAGTGCAAACGACAGGTAACAAGAGCAAACGACAGGTAACAAGTGCAAACGACAGGTAGCAAGTGCAAACGACAGGTAACAAGGGCAAACGACAGGTTGCAAACGACAGGTAACAAGGGCAAACGACGGGTAACAAGGGCAAATGACAGGTAGCAGGTGCAAACGACAGGTAACAAGGGCAAACGACAGGTAGCAAGTGCAAACGACAGGTAACAAGGGCAAACGACAGGTAACAAGTGCAAACGACAGGTAACAAGGGCAAACGACAGGTAACAAGGGCAAACGACAGGTAACAAGGGCAAACAACAGGTAACAAGTGCAAACGACAGGTAACAAGGGCAAACGACAGGTAACAAGGGCAAACGACAGGTAACAAGTGCAAACGACAGGTAACAAGGGCAAACGACAGGTAACAAGTGCAAACGACAGGTAACAAGAGCAAACGACAGGTAACAAGTGCAAACGACAGGTAACAAGTGCAAACGACAGGTAACAAGAGCAAACGACAGGTAACAAGTGCAAACGACAGGTAGCAAGTGCAAACGACAGGTAACAAGGGCAAACGACAGGTTGCAAACGACAGGTAACAAGGGCAAACGACAGGTAACAAGTGCAAACGACAGGTAACAAGTGCAAACGACAGGTAACAAGGTGCAAACGACAGGTAACAAGTGCAAACGACAGGTAACAAGTGCAAACGACAGGTAACAAGGGCAAACGACAGGTAACAAGTGCAAACGACAGGTAACAAGAGCAAACGACAGGTAACAAGTGCAAACGACAGGTAACAAGTGCAAACGACAGGTAGCAAGTGCAAACGACAGGTAACAAGGGCAAACGACAGGTTGCAAACGACAGGTAACAAGGGCAAACGACAGGTAACAAGGGCAAACGACAGGTAACAAGGGCAAACGACAGGTAACAAGTGCAAACGACAGGTAACAAGGGCAAACGACAGGTAACAAGGGCAAACGACAGGTAACAAGGGCAAACGACAGGTAGCAAGTGCAAACGACAGGTAACAAGGGCAAACGACAGGTAACAAGGGCAAACGACAGGTAACAAGGGCAAACGACAGGTAACAAGGGCAAACGACAGGTAGCAAGTGCAAACGACAGGTAACAAGTGCAAACAACAGGTAACAAGGGCAAACGACGGGTAACAAGGGCAAATGACAGGTAGCAGGTGCAAACGACAGGTAACAAGGGCAAACGACGGGTAACAAGGGCAAACAACAGGTAACAAGGGCAAACGACGGGTAACAAGGGCAAATGACAGGTAACAAGGGCAAACGACAGGTAACAAGGGCAAACGACGGGTAACAAGGGCAAACGACGGGTAACAAGGGCAAACGACAGGTAACAAGTGCAAACGACAGGTAACAAGGGCAAACGACAGGTAGCAAGTGCAAACGACAGGTAACAAGTGCAAACAACAGGTAACAAGGGCAAACGACGGGTAACAAGGGCAAACAACAGGTAACAAGGGCAAACGACGGGTAACAAGGGCAAATGACAGGTAGCAGGTGCAAACGACAGGTAACAAGGGCAAACGACAGGTAGCAAGTGCAAACGACAGGTAACAAGGGCAAACGACAGGTAACAAGTGCAAACGACAGGTAACAAGGGCAAACGACAGGTAACAAGTGCAAACGACAGGTAACAAGAGCAAACGACAGGTAACAAGTGCAAACGACAGGTAACAAGTGCAAACGACAGGTAACAAGAGCAAACGACAGGTAACAAGTGCAAACGACAGGTAGCAAGTGCAAACGACAGGTAACAAGGGCAAACGACAGGTTGCAAACGACAGGTAACAAGGGCAAACGACAGGTAACAAGGGCAAACGACAGGTAACAAGGGCAGACGACAGGTAATAAGGTGCAAACGACAGGTAACAAGGGCAAACGACAGGTAACAAGGGCAAACGACAGGTAACAAGGGCAAACGACGGGTAACAAGGGCAAACGACGGGTAACAAGGGCAAACGACAGGTAACAAGTGCAAACGACAGGTAACAAGGGCAAACGACAGGTAGCAAGTGCAAACGACAGGTAACAAGTGCAAACAACAGGTAACAAGGGCAAACGACGGGTAACAAGGGCAAACAACAGGTAACAAGGGCAAACGACGGGTAACAAGGGCAAATGACAGGTGGCAGGTGCAAACGACAGGTAACAAGGGCAAACGACAGGTAGCAAGTGCAAACGACAGGTAACAAGGGCAAACGACAGGTAACAAGTGCAAACGACAGGTAACAAGGGCAAACGACAGGTAACAAGTGCAAACGACAGGTAACAAGAGCAAACGACAGGTAACAAGTGCAAACGACAGGTAACAAGTGCAAACGACAGGTAACAAGAGCAAACGACAGGTAACAAGTGCAAACGACAGGTAGCAAGTGCAAACGACAGGTAACAAGGGCAAACGACAGGTTGCAAACGACAGGTAACAAGGGCAAACGACAGGTAACAAGGGCAAACGACAGGTAACAAGGGCAGACGACAGGTAATAAGGTGCAAACGACAGGTAACAAGGGCAAACGACAGGTAACAAGTGCAAACGACAGGTAACAAGGGCAAACGACAGGTAACAAGGGCAAACGACAGGTAACAAGGGCAAACGACAGGTAACAAGGGCAAACGACAGGTAACAAGGGCAAACGACAGGTAGCAAGTGCAAACGACAGGTAACAAGGGCAAACGACGGGTAACAAGGGCAAACGACGGGTAACAAGGGCAAATGACAGGTAGCAGGTGCAAACGACAGGTAACAAGGGCAAACGACAGGTAGCAAGTGCAAACGACAGGTAACAAGGGCAAACGACGGGTAACAAGGGCAAACGACGGGTAACAAGGGCAAATGACAGGTAACAAGGGCAAACGACAGGTAGCAAGTGCAAACGACAGGTAACAAGGGCAAACGACAGGTAACAAGGGCAAACGACAGGTAACAAGGGCAAACGACAGGTAACAAGTGCAAACGACAGGTAACAAGGGCAAACGACAGGTAACAAGTGCAAACGACAGGTAACAAGGGCAAACGACAGGTAACAAGGGCAAACGACAGGTAACAAGGGCAAACGACAGGTAACAAGTGCAAACGACAGGTAACAAGGGCAAATGACAGGTAACAAGTGCAAACGACAGGTAACAAGGGCAAACGACAGGTAACAAGGGCAAACGACAGGTAGCAAGTGCAAACGACAGGTAACAAGGGCAAACGACAGGTTGCAAACGACAGGTAACAAGGGCAAACGACAGGTAACAAGGTGCAAACGACAGGTAACAAGTGCAAACGACAGGTAACAAGTGCAAACGACAGGTAACAAGGGCAAACGACAGGTAACAAGTGCAAACGACAGGTAACAAGAGCAAACGACAGGTAACAAGTGCAAACGACAGGTAACAAGTGCAAACGACAGGTAGCAAGTGCAAACGACAGGTAACAAGGGCAAACGACAGGTTGCAAACGACAGGTAACAAGGGCAAACGACAGGTAACAAGGGCAAACGACAGGTAACAAGGGCAAACGACAGGTAACAAGTGCAAACGACAGGTAACAAGAGCAAACGACAGGTAACAAGTGCAAACGACAGGTAACAAGTGCAAACGACAGGTAACAAGAGCAAACGACAGGTAACAAGTGCAAACGACAGGTAGCAAGTGCAAACGACAGGTAACAAGGGCAAACGACAGGTTGCAAACGACAGGTAACAAGGGCAAACGACGGGTAACAAGGGCAAATGACAGGTAGCAGGTGCAAACGACAGGTAACAAGGGCAAACGACAGGTAGCAAGTGCAAACGACAGGTAACAAGGGCAAACGACAGGTAACAAGTGCAAACGACAGGTAACAAGGGCAAACGACAGGTAACAAGGGCAAACGACAGGTAACAAGGGCAAACGACAGGTAACAAGTGCAAACGACAGGTAACAAGGGCAAACGACAGGTAACAAGGGCAAACGACAGGTAACAAGTGCAAACGACAGGTAACAAGGGCAAACGACAGGTAACAAGTGCAAACGACAGGTAACAAGAGCAAACGACAGGTAACAAGTGCAAACGACAGGTAACAAGTGCAAACGACAGGTAACAAGAGCAAACGACAGGTAACAAGTGCAAACGACAGGTAGCAAGTGCAAACGACAGGTAACAAGGGCAAACGACAGGTTGCAAACGACAGGTAACAAGGGCAAACGACAGGTAACAAGTGCAAACGACAGGTAACAAGTGCAAACGACAGGTAACAAGGTGCAAACGACAGGTAACAAGTGCAAACGACAGGTAACAAGTGCAAACGACAGGTAACAAGGGCAAACGACAGGTAACAAGTGCAAACGACAGGTAACAAGAGCAAACGACAGGTAACAAGTGCAAACGACAGGTAACAAGTGCAAACGACAGGTAGCAAGTGCAAACGACAGGTAACAAGGGCAAACGACAGGTTGCAAACGACAGGTAACAAGGGCAAACGACAGGTAACAAGGGCAAACGACAGGTAACAAGGGCAAACGACAGGTAACAAGTGCAAACGACAGGTAACAAGGGCAAACGACAGGTAACAAGGGCAAACGACAGGTAACAAGGGCAAACGACAGGTAGCAAGTGCAAACGACAGGTAACAAGGGCAAACGACAGGTAACAAGGGCAAACGACAGGTAACAAGGGCAAACGACAGGTAACAAGGGCAAACGACAGGTAGCAAGTGCAAACGACAGGTAACAAGTGCAAACAACAGGTAACAAGGGCAAACGACGGGTAACAAGGGCAAATGACAGGTAGCAGGTGCAAACGACAGGTAACAAGGGCAAACGACGGGTAACAAGGGCAAACAACAGGTAACAAGGGCAAACGACGGGTAACAAGGGCAAATGACAGGTAACAAGGGCAAACGACAGGTAACAAGGGCAAACGACGGGTAACAAGGGCAAACGACGGGTAACAAGGGCAAACGACAGGTAACAAGTGCAAACGACAGGTAACAAGGGCAAACGACAGGTAGCAAGTGCAAACGACAGGTAACAAGTGCAAACAACAGGTAACAAGGGCAAACGACGGGTAACAAGGGCAAACAACAGGTAACAAGGGCAAACGACGGGTAACAAGGGCAAATGACAGGTAGCAGGTGCAAACGACAGGTAACAAGGGCAAACGACAGGTAGCAAGTGCAAACGACAGGTAACAAGGGCAAACGACAGGTAACAAGTGCAAACGACAGGTAACAAGGGCAAACGACAGGTAACAAGTGCAAACGACAGGTAACAAGAGCAAACGACAGGTAACAAGTGCAAACGACAGGTAACAAGTGCAAACGACAGGTAACAAGAGCAAACGACAGGTAACAAGTGCAAACGACAGGTAGCAAGTGCAAACGACAGGTAACAAGGGCAAACGAAAGGTTGCAAACGACAGGTAACAAGGGCAAACGACAGGTAACAAGGGCAAACGACAGGTAACAAGGGCAGACGACAGGTAATAAGGTGCAAACGACAGGTAACAAGGGCAAACGACAGGTAACAAGTGCAAACGACAGGTAACAAGGGCAAACGACAGGTAACAAGGGCAAACGACAGGTAACAAGGGCAAACGACAGGTAACAAGGGCAAACGACAGGTAACAAGGGCAAACGACAGGTAGCAAGTGCAAACGACAGGTAACAAGGGCAAACGACGGGTAACAAGGGCAAACGACGGGTAACAAGGGCAAATGACAGGTAGCAGGTGCAAACGACAGGTAACAAGGGCAAACGACAGGTAGCAAGTGCAAACGACAGGTAACAAGGGCAAACGACGGGTAACAAGGGCAAACGACGGGTAACAAGGGCAAATGACAGGTAACAAGGGCAAACGACAGGTAGCAAGTGCAAACGACAGGTAACAAGGGCAAACGACAGGTAACAAGGGCAAACGACAGGTAACAAGGGCAAACGACAGGTAACAAGTGCAAACGACAGGTAACAAGGGCAAACGACAGGTAACAAGTGCAAACGACAGGTAACAAGGGCAAACGACAGGTAACAAGGGCAAACGACAGGTAACAAGGGCAAACGACAGGTAACAAGTGCAAACGACAGGTAACAAGGGCAAATGACAGGTAACAAGTGCAAACGACAGGTAACAAGGGCAAACGACAGGTAACAAGGGCAAACGACAGGTAGCAAGTGCAAACGACAGGTAACAAGGGCAAACGACAGGTTGCAAACGACAGGTAACAAGGGCAAACGACAGGTAACAAGTGCAAACGACAGGTAACAAGTGCAAACGACAGGTAACAAGGTGCAAACGACAGGTAACAAGTGCAAACGACAGGTAACAAGTGCAAACGACAGGTAACAAGGGCAAACGACAGGTAACAAGTGCAAACGACAGGTAACAAGAGCAAACGACAGGTAACAAGTGCAAACGACAGGTAACAAGTGCAAACGACAGGTAGCAAGTGCAAACGACAGGTAACAAGGGCAAACGACAGGTTGCAAACGACAGGTAACAAGGGCAAACGACAGGTAACAAGGGCAAACGACAGGTAACAAGGGCAAACGACAGGTAACAAGTGCAAACGACAGGTAACAAGGGCAAACGACAGGTAACAAGGGCAAACGACAGGTAACAAGGGCAAACGACAGGTAGCAAGTGCAAACGACAGGTAACAAGGGCAAACGACAGGTAACAAGGGCAAACGACAGGTAACAAGGGCAAACGACAGGTAGCAAGTGCAAACGACAGGTAACAAGTGCAAACAACAGGTAACAAGGGCAAACGACGGGTAACAAGGGCAAATGACAGGTAGCAGGTGCAAACGACAGGTAACAAGGGCAAACGACGGGTAACAAGGGCAAACAACAGGTAACAAGGGCAAACGACGGGTAACAAGGGCAAATGACAGGTAACAAGGGCAAACGACAGGTAACAAGGGCAAACGACGGGTAACAAGGGCAAACGACGGGTAACAAGGGCAAACGACAGGTAACAAGTGCAAACGACAGGTAACAAGGGCAAACGACAGGTAGCAAGTGCAAACGACAGGTAACAAGTGCAAACAACAGGTAACAAGGGCAAACGACGGGTAACAAGGGCAAACAACAGGTAACAAGGGCAAACGACGGGTAACAAGGGCAAATGACAGGTAGCAGGTGCAAACGACAGGTAACAAGGGCAAACGACAGGTAGCAAGTGCAAACGACAGGTAACAAGGGCAAACGACAGGTAACAAGTGCAAACGACAGGTAACAAGGGCAAACGACAGGTAACAAGTGCAAACGACAGGTAACAAGAGCAAACGACAGGTAACAAGTGCAAACGACAGGTAACAAGTGCAAACGACAGGTAACAAGAGCAAACGACAGGTAACAAGTGCAAACGACAGGTAGCAAGTGCAAACGACAGGTAACAAGGGCAAACGACAGGTTGCAAACGACAGGTAACAAGGGCAAACGACAGGTAACAAGGGCAAACGACAGGTAACAAGGGCAGACGACAGGTAATAAGGTGCAAACGACAGGTAACAAGGGCAAACGACAGGTAACAAGTGCAAACGACAGGTAACAAGGGCAAACGACAGGTAACAAGGGCGAACGACAGGTAACAAGGGCAAACGACAGGTAACAAGGGCAAACGACAGGTAACAAGGGCAAACGACAGGTAGCAAGTGCAAACGACAGGTAACAAGGGCAAACGACGGGTAACAAGGGCAAACGACGGGTAACAAGGGCAAATGACAGGTAGCAGGTGCAAACGACAGGTAACAAGGGCAAACGACAGGTAGCAAGTGCAAACGACAGGTAACAAGGGCAAACGACGGGTAACAAGGGCAAACGACGGGTAACAAGGGCAAATGACAGGTAACAAGGGCAAACGACAGGTAGCAAGTGCAAACGACAGGTAACAAGGGCAAACGACAGGTAACAAGGGCAAACGACAGGTAACAAGGGCAAACGACAGGTAACAAGTGCAAACGACAGGTAACAAGGGCAAACGACAGGTAACAAGTGCAAACGACAGGTAACAAGGGCAAACGACAGGTAACAAGGGCAAACGACAGGTAACAAGGGCAAACGACAGGTAACAAGTGCAAACGACAGGTAACAAGGGCAAATGACAGGTAACAAGTGCAAACGACAGGTAACAAGGGCAAACGACAGGTAACAAGGGCAAACGACAGGTAGCAAGTGCAAACGACAGGTAACAAGGGCAAACGACAGGTAACAAGGGCAAACGACAGGTAACAAGGGCAAACGACAGGTAACAAGTGGAAACGACAGGTAACAAGGGCAAACGACAGGTAGCAAGTGCAAACGACAGGTAACAAGGGCAAACGACAGGTAACAAGGGCAAACGACAGGTAACAAGGGCAAACGACAGGTAACAAGTGCAAACGACAGGTAACAAGGGCAAACGACAGGTAACAAGGGCAAACGACAGGTAACAAGGGCAAACGACAGGTAGCAAGTGCAAACGACAGGTAACAAGGGCAAACGACAGGTAACAAGGGCAAACGACAGGTAACAAGGGCAAACGACAGGTAACAAGTGCAAACGACAGGTAACAAGGGCAAACGACAGGTAGCAAGTGCAAACGACAGGTAACAAGGGCAAACGACAGGTAACAAGGGCAAACGACAGGTAACAAGGGCAAACGACAGGTAACAAGTGCAAACGACAGGTAACAAGGGCAAACGACAGGTAGCAAGTGCAAACGACAGGTAACAAGGGCAAATGACAGGTAACAAGGGCAAACGACGGGTAACAAGGGCAAACGACGGGTAACAAGGGCAAATGACAGGTAGCAGGTGCAAACGACGGGTAACAAGGGCAAACGACAGGTAGCAAGTGCAAACGACAGGTAACAAGGGCAAACGACGGGTAACAAGGGCAAACGACGGGTAACAAGGGCAAATGACAGGTAACAAGGGCAAACGACAGGTAGCAAGTGCAAACGACAGGTAACAAGGGCAAACGACAGGTAACAAGGGCAAACGACAGGTAGCAAGTGCAAACGACAGGTAACAAGGGCAAACGACGGGTAACAAGGGCAAACGACGGGTAACAAGGGCAAATGACAGGTAACAAGGGCAAACGACGGGTAGCAAGTGCAAACGACAGGTAACAAGGGCAAACGACAGGTAACAAGGGCAAACGACAGGTAACAAGGGCAAACGACAGGTAACAAGTGCAAACGACAGGTAACAAGGGCAAACGACAGGTAACAAGTGCAAACGACAGGTAACAAGGGCAAACGACAGGTAACAAGGGCAAACGACAGGTAACAAGGGCAAACGACAGGTAACAAGTGCAAACGACAGGTAACAAGGGCAAATGACAGGTAACAAGTGCAAACGACAGGTAACAAGGGCAAACGACAGGTAACAAGGGCAAACGACAGGTAGCAAGTGCAAACGACAGGTAACAAGGGCAAACGACAGGTAACAAGGGCAAACGACAGGTAACAAGTGGAAACGACAGGTAACAAGGGCAAACGACAGGTAGCAAGTGCAAACGACAGGTAACAAGGGCAAACGACAGGTAACAAGGGCAAACGACAGGTAACAAGGGCAAACGACAGGTAACAAGTGCAAACGACAGGTAACAAGGGCAAACGACAGGTAACAAGGGCAAACGACAGGTAACAAGGGCAAACGACAGGTAGCAAGTGCAAACGACAGGTAACAAGGGCAAACGACAGGTAACAAGGGCAAACGACAGGTAACAAGGGCAAACGACAGGTAACAAGTGCAAACGACAGGTAACAAGGGCAAACGACAGGTAGCAAGTGCAAACGACAGGTAACAAGGGCAAACGACAGGTAACAAGGGCAAACGACAGGTAACAAGGGCAAACGACAGGTAACAAGGGCAAACGAAAGGTAACAAGGGCAAACGACAGGTAGCAAGTGCAAACGACAGGTAACAAGGGCAAATGACAGGTAACAAGGGCAAACGACGGGTAACAAGGGCAAACGACGGGTAACAAGGGCAAATGACAGGTAGCAGGTGCAAACGACAGGTAACAAGGGCAAACGACAGGTAGCAAGTGCAAACGACAGGTAACAAGGGCAAACGACGGGTAACAAGGGCAAACGACGGGTAACAAGGGCAAATGACAGGTAACAAGGGCAAACGACAGGTAGCAAGTGCAAACGACAGGTAACAAGGGCAAACGACAGGTAACAAGGGCAAACGACAGGTAACAAGGGCAAACGACAGGTAACAAGTGCAAACGACAGGTAACAAGGGCAAACGACAGGTAACAAGTGCAAACGACAGGTAACAAGGGCAAACGACAGGTAACAAGGGCAAACGACAGGTAACAAGGGCAAACGACAGGTAACAAGTGCAAACGACAGGTAACAAGGGCAAATGACAGGTAACAAGTGCAAACGACAGGTAACAAGGGCAAACGACAGGTAACAAGGGCAAACGACAGGTAGCAAGTGCAAACGACAGGTAACAAGGGCAAACGACAGGTAACAAGGGCAAACGACAGGTAACAAGTGGAAACGACAGGTAACAAGGGCAAACGACAGGTAGCAAGTGCAAACGACAGGTAACAAGGGCAAACGACAGGTAACAAGGGCAAACGACAGGTAACAAGGGCAAACAACAGGTAACAAGTGCAAACGACAGGTAACAAGGGCAAACGACAGGTAACAAGGGCAAACGACAGGTAACAAGGGCAAACGACAGGTAGCAAGTGCAAACGACAGGTAACAAGGGCAGACGACAGGTAACAAGGGCAAACGACAGGTAACAAGGGCAAACGACAGGTAACAAGTGCAAACGACAGGTAACAAGGGCAAACGACAGGTAGCAAGTGCAAACGACAGGTAACAAGGGCAAACGACAGGTAACAAGGGCAAACGACAGGTAACAAGGGCAAACGACAGGTAACAAGGGCAAACGAAAGGTAACAAGGGCAAACGACAGGTAGCAAGTGCAAACGACAGGTAACAAGGGCAAACGACAGGTAACAAGTGCAAACGACGGGTAACAAGGGCAAATGACAGGTAACAAGGTGCAAACGACAGGTAACAAGTGCAAACGACAGGTAACAAGTGCAAACGACAGGTAACAAGGGCAAACGACAGGTAACAAGGGCAAACGACAGGTAACAAGGGCAAACGACAGGTAGCAAGTGCAAACGACAGGTGACAAGGGCAAACGACAGGTAACAAGGGCAAACGACAGGTAACAAGGGCAAACGACAGGTAGCAAGTGCAAACGACAGGTAACAAGTGCAAACAACAGGTAACAAGGGCAAACGACGTGTAACAAGGGCAAATGACAGGTAGCAGGTGCAAACGACAGGTAACAAGGGCAAACGACGGGTAACAAGGGCAAACAACAGGTAACAAGGGCAAACGACGGGTAACAAGGGCAAATGACAGGTAGCAGGTGCAAACGACAGGTAACAAGGGCAAACGACAGGTAGCAAGTGCAAACGACAGGTAACAAGGGCAAACGACGGGTAACAAGGGCAAACGACGGGTAACAAGGGCAAACGACAGGTAACAAGTGCAAACGACAGGTAACAAGGGCAAACGACAGGTAGCAAGTGCAAACGACAGGTAACAAGTGCAAACAACAGGTAACAAGGGCAAACGACGGGTAACAAGGGCAAACAACAGGTAACAAGGGCAAACGACGGGTAACAAGGGCAAATGACAGGTAGCAGGTGCAAACGACAGGTAACAAGGGCAAACGACAGGTAGCAAGTGCAAACGACAGGTAACAAGGGCAAACGACAGGTAACAAGTGCAAACGACAGGTAACAAGGGCAAACGACAGGTAACAAGTGCAAACGACAGGTAACAAGTGCAAACGACAGGTAACAAGAGCAAACGACAGGTAACAAGTGCAAACGACAGGTAGCAAGTGCAAACGACAGGTAACAAGGGCAAACGACAGGTTGCAAACGACAGGTAACAAGGGCAAACGACAGGTAACAAGGGCAAACGACAGGTAACAAGGGCAGACGACAGGTAATAAGGTGCAAACGACAGGTAACAAGGGCAAACGACAGGTAACAAGGGCAAACGACAGGTAACAAGTGCAAACGACAGGTAACAAGTGCAAACGACAGGTAACAAGGTGCAAACGACAGGTAACAAGTGCAAACGACAGGTAACAAGTGCAAACGACAGGTAACAAGGGCAAACGACAGGTAACAAGTGCAAACGACAGGTAACAAGAGCAAACGACAGGTAACAAGTGCAAACGACAGGTAACAAGTGCAAACGACAGGTAGCAAGTGCAAACGACAGGTAACAAGGGCAAACGACAGGTTGCAAACGACAGGTAACAAGGGCAAACGACAGGTAACAAGGGCAAACGACAGGTAACAAGGGCAAACGACAGGTAACAAGTGCAAACGACAGGTAACAAGGGCAAACGACAGGTAGCAAGTGCAAACGACAGGTAACAAGGGCAAACGACAGGTAACAAGGGCAAACGACAGGTAATAAGGGCAAACGACAGGTAACAAGTGCAAACGACAGGTAACAAGGGCAAACGACAGGTAACAAGGGCAAACGACAGGTAACAAGGGCAAACGACAGGTAGCAAGTGCAAACGACAGGTAACAAGGGCAAACGACAGGTAACAAGGGCAAACGACAGGTAACAAGGGCAAACGACAGGTAGCAAGTGCAAACGACAGGTAACAAGTGCAAACAACAGGTAACAAGGGCAAACGACGGGTAACAAGGGCAAACGACAGGTAACAGGTGCAAACGACAGGTAACAAGGGCAAACGACAGGTAACAAGTGCAAACGACAGGTAACAAGGGCAAACGACGGGTAACAAGGGCAAATGACAGGTAGCAGGTGCAAACGACAGGTAACAAGGGCAAACGACGGGTAACAAGGGCAAACGACGGGTAACAAGGGCAAACGACAGGTAACAAGTGCAAACGACAGGTAACAAGGGCAAACGACAGGTAGCAAGTGCAAACGACAGGTAACAAGTGCAAACAACAGGTAACAAGGGCAAACGACGGGTAACAAGGGCAAACAACAGGTAACAAGGGCAAACGACGGGTAACAAGGGCAAATGACAGGTAGCAGGTGCAAACGACAGGTAACAAGGGCAAACGACAGGTAGCAAGTGCAAACGACAGGTAACAAGGGCAAACGACAGGTAACAAGTGCAAACGACAGGTAACAAGGGCAAACGACAGGTAACAAGTGCAAACGACAGGTAACAAGAGCAAACGACAGGTAACAAGTGCAAACGACAGGTAACAAGTGCAAACGACAGGTAACAAGAGCAAACGACAGGTAACAAGTGCAAACGACAGGTAGCAAGTGCAAACGACAGGTAACAAGGGTAAACGACAGGTTGCAAACGACAGGTAACAAGGGCAAACGACAGGTAACAAGGGCAAACGACAGGTAACAAGGGCAGACGACAGGTAATAAGGTGCAAACGACAGGTAACAAGGGCAAACGACAGGTAACAAGTGCAAACGACAGGTAACAAGGGCAAACGACAGGTAACAAGGGCAAACGACAGGTAACAAGGGCAAACGACAGGTAACAAGGGCAAACGACAGGTAACAAGGGCAAACGACAGGTAGCAAGTGCAAACGACAGGTAACAAGGGCAAACGACAGGTAACAAGGGCAAACGACGGGTAACAAGGGCAAATGACAGGTAGCAGGTGCAAACGACAGGTAGCAAGTGCAAACGACAGGTAACAAGGGCAAACGACAGGTAACAAGGGCAAACGACAGGTAACAAGGGCAAACGACGGGTAACAAGGGCAAACGACGGGTAACAAGGGCAAATGACGGGTAACAAGGGCAAACGACAGGTAGCAAGTGCAAACGACAGGTAACAAGGGCAAACGACAGGTAACAAGGGCAAACGACAGGTAACAAGGGCAAACGACAGGTAACAAGTGCAAACGACAGGTAACAAGGGCAAACGACAGGTAACAAGTGCAAACGACAGGTAACAAGGGCAAACGACAGGTAACAAGGGCAAACGACAGGTAACAAGGGCAAACGACAGGTAACAAGGGCAAACGACAGGTAACAAGTGCAAACGACAGGTAACAAGGTGCAAACGACAGGTAACAAGTGCAAACGACAGGTAACAAGTGCAAACGACAGGTAACAAGGGCAAACGACAGGTAACAAGTGCAAACGACAGGTAACAAGAGCAAACGACAGGTAACAAGTGCAAACGACAGGTAACAAGTGCAAACGACAGGTAGCAAGTGCAAACGACAGGTAACAAGGGCAAACGACAGGTTGCAAACGACAGGTAACAAGGGCAAACGACAGGTAACAAGGGCAAACGACAGGTAACAAGGGCAAACGACAGGTAACAAGTGCAAACGACAGGTAACAAGGGCAAACGACAGGTAGCAAGTGCAAACGACAGGTAACAAGGGCAAACGACAGGTAACAAGGGCAAACGACAGGTAACAAGGGCAAACGACAGGTAACAAGTGCAAACGACAGGTAACAAGGGCAAACGACAGGTAACAAGGGCAAACGACAGGTAACAAGGGCAAACGACAGGTAGCAAGTGCAAACGACAGGTAACAAGGGCAAACGACAGGTAACAAGGGCAAACGACAGGTAACAAGGGCAAACGACAGGTAGCAAGTGCAAACGACAGGTAACAAGTGCAAACAACAGGTAACAAGGGCAAACGACGGGTAACAAGGGCAAACGACAGGTAACAGGTGCAAACGACAGGTAACAAGGGCAAACGACAGGTAACAAGTGCAAACGACAGGTAACAAGGGCAAACGACGGGTAACAAGGGCAAATGACAGGTAGCAGGTGCAAACGACAGGTAACAAGGGCAAACGACGGGTAACAAGGGCAAACGACGGGTAACAAGGGCAAACGACAGGTAACAAGTGCAAACGACAGGTAACAAGGGCAAACGACAGGTAGCAAGTGCAAACGACAGGTAACAAGTGCAAACAACAGGTAACAAGGGCAAACGACGGGTAACAAGGGCAAACAACAGGTAACAAGGGCAAACGACGGGTAACAAGGGCAAATGACAGGTAGCAGGTGCAAACGACAGGTAACAAGGGCAAACGACAGGTAGCAAGTGCAAACGACAGGTAACAAGGGCAAACGACAGGTAACAAGTGCAAACGACAGGTAACAAGGGCAAACGACAGGTAACAAGTGCAAACGACAGGTAACAAGAGCAAACGACAGGTAACAAGTGCAAACGACAGGTAACAAGTGCAAACGACAGGTAACAAGAGCAAACGACAGGTAACAAGTGCAAACGACAGGTAGCAAGTGCAAACGACAGGTAACAAGGGCAAACGACAGGTTGCAAACGACAGGTAACAAGGGCAAACGACAGGTAACAAGGGCAAACGACAGGTAACAAGGGCAGACGACAGGTAATAAGGTGCAAACGACAGGTAACAAGGGCAAACGACAGGTAACAAGTGCAAACGACAGGTAACAAGGGCAAACGACAGGTAACAAGGGCAAACGACAGGTAACAAGGGCAAACGACAGGTAACAAGGGCAAACGACAGGTAACAAGGGCAAACGACAGGTAGCAAGTGCAAACGACAGGTAACAAGGGCAAACGACAGGTAACAAGGGCAAACGACGGGTAACAAGGGCAAATGACAGGTAGCAGGTGCAAACGACAGGTAACAAGGGCAAACGACAGGTAGCAAGTGCAAACGACAGGTAACAAGGGCAAACGACGGGTAACAAGGGCAAACGACGGGTAACAAGGGCAAATGACGGGTAACAAGGGCAAACGACAGGTAGCAAGTGCAAACGACAGGTAACAAGGGCAAACGACAGGTAACAAGGGCAAACGACAGGTAACAAGGGCAAACGACAGGTAACAAGTGCAAACGACAGGTAACAAGGGCAAACGACAGGTAACAAGTGCAAACGACAGGTAACAAGGGCAAACGACAGGTAACAAGGGCAAACGACAGGTAACAAGGGCAAACGACAGGTAACAAGGGCAAACGACAGGTAACAAGTGCAAACGACAGGTAACAAGGTGCAAACGACAGGTAACAAGTGCAAACGACAGGTAACAAGTGCAAACGACAGGTAACAAGGGCAAACGACAGGTAACAAGTGCAAACGATAGGTAACAAGAGCAAACGACAGGTAACAAGTGCAAACGACAGGTAACAAGTGCAAACGACAGGTAGCAAGTGCAAACGACAGGTAACAAGGGCAAACGACAGGTAACAAGGGCAAACGACAGGTAACAAGTGCAAACGACAGGTAACAAGGGCAAACGACAGGTAGCAAGTGCAAACGACAGGTAACAAGGGCAAACGACAGGTAACAAGGGCAAACGACAGGTAGCAAGTGCAAACGACAGGTAACAAGGGCAAACGACAGGTAACAAGGGCAAACGACAGGTAACAAGGGCAAACGACAGGTAGCAAGTGCAAACGACAGGTAACAAGGGCAAACGACAGGTAACAAGGGCAAACGACAGGTAACAAGTGGAAACGACAGGTAACAAGGGCAAACGACAGGTAACAAGTGCAAACGACAGGTAACAAGGGCAAACGACAGGTAGCAAGTGCAAACGACAGGTAACAAGGGCAAACGACAGGTAACAAGGGCAAACGACAGGTAACAAGGGCAAACGACGGGTAACAAGGGCAAACGACGGGTAACAAGGGCAAACGACAGGTAACAAGGGCAAACGACAGGTAACAAGGGCAAACGACAGGTAGCAAGTGCAAACGACAGGTAACAAGTGCAAACAACAGGTAACAAGGGCAAACGACGGGTAACAAGGGCAAATGACAGGTAGCAGGTGCAAACGACAGGTAACAAGGGCAAACGACGGGTAACAAGGGCAAACAACAGGTAACAAGGGCAAACGACGGGTAACAAGGGCAAATGACAGGTAGCAGGTGCAAACGACAGGTAACAAGGGCAAACGACGGGTAACAAGGGCAAACGACGGGTAACAAGGGCAAACGACAGGTAACAAGTGCAAACGACGGGTAACAAGGGCAAACGACAGGTAGCAAGTGCAAACGACAGGTAACAAGTGCAAACAACAGGTAACAAGGGCAAACGACGGGTAACAAGGGCAAATGACAGGTAGCAGGTGCAAACGACAGGTAACAAGGGCAAACGACAGGTAGCAAGTGCAAACGACAGGTAACAAGGGCAAACGACAGGTAACAAGTGCAAACGACAGGTAACAAGGGCAAACGACAGGTAACAAGTGCAAACGACAGGTAACAAGAGCAAACGACAGGTAACAAGTGCAAACGACAGGTAACAAGTGCAAACGACAGGTAACAAGAGCAAACGACAGGTAACAAGTGCAAACGACAGGTAGCAAGTGCAAACGACAGGTAACAAGGGCAAACGACAGGTTGCAAACGACAGGTAACAAGGGCAAACGACAGGTAACAAGGGCAAACGACAGGTAACAAGGGCAGACGACAGGTAATAAGGTGCAAACGACAGGTAACAAGGGCAAACGACAGGTAACAAGTGCAAACGACAGGTAACAAGGGCAAACGACAGGTAACAAGGGCAAACGACAGGTAACAAGGGCAAACGACAGGTAACAAGGGCAAACGACAGGTAACAAGGGCAAACGACAGGTAGCAAGTGCAAACGACAGGTAACAAGGGCAAACGACGGGTAACAAGGGCAAACGACGGGTAACAAGGGCAAATGACAGGTAGCAGGTGCAAACGACAGGAAACAAGGGCAAACGACAGGTAGCAAGTGCAAACGACAGGTAACAAGGGCAAACGACGGGTAACAAGGGCAAACGACGGGTAACAAGGGCAAATGACAGGTAACAAGGGCAAACGACAGGTAGCAAGTGCAAACGACAGGTAACAAGGGCAAACGACAGGTAACAAGGGCAAACGACAGGTAACAAGTGCAAACGACAGGTAACAAGGGCAAACGACAGGTAACAAGTGCAAACGACAGGTAACAAGGGCAAACGACAGGTAACAAGGGCAAACGACAGGTAACAAGGGCAAACGACAGGTAACAAGTGCAAACGACAGGTAACAAGGGCAAATGACAGGTAACAAGTGCAAACGACAGGTAACAAGGGCAAACGACAGGTAACAAGGGCAAACGACAGGTAGCAAGTGCAAACGACAGGTAACAAGGGCAAACGACAGGTAACAAGGGCAAACGACAGGTAACAAGTGGAAACGACAGGTAACATGGGCAAACGACAGGTAGCAAGTGCAAACGACAGGTAACAAGGGCAAACGACAGGTAACAAGGGCAAACGACAGGTAACAAGGGCAAACGACAGGTAACAAGTGCAAACGACAGGTAACAAGGGCAAACGACAGGTAACAAGGGCAAACGACAGGTAACAAGGGCAAACGACAGGTAACAAGGGCAAACGACAGGTAACAAGGGCAAACGACAGGTAACAAGTGCAAACGACAGGTAACAAGGGCAAACAACAGGTAGCAAGTGCAAACGACAGGTAACAAGGGCAAACGACAGGTAACAAGGGCAAACGACAGGTAACAAGGGCAAACGACAGGTAACAAGGGCAAACGAAAGGTAACAAGGGCAAACGACAGGTAGCAAGTGCAAACGACAGGTAACAAGGGCAAACGACAGGTAACAAGTGCAAACGACAGGTAACAAGTGCAAACGACAGGTAACAAGGTGCAAACGACAGGTAACAAGTGCAAACGACAGGTAACAAGTGCAAACGACAGGTAACAAGGGCAAACGACAGGTAACAAGTGCAAACGATAGGTAACAAGAGCAAACGACAGGTAACAAGTGCAAACGACAGGTAACAAGTGCAAACGACAGGTAGCAAGTGCAAACGACAGGTAACAAGGGCAAACGACAGGTAACAAGGGCAAACGACAGGTAACAAGTGCAAACGACAGGTAACAAGGGCAAACGACAGGTAGCAAGTGCAAACGACAGGTAACAAGGGCAAACGACAGGTAACAAGGGCAAACGACAGGTAACAAGGGCAAACGACAGGTAACAAGGGCAAACGACAGGTAACAAGTGCAAACGACAGGTAACAAGGGCAAACGACAGGTTGCAAACGACAGGTAACAAGGGCAAACGACAGGTAACAAGGGCAAACGACAGGTAACAAGGGCAAACGACAGGTAACAAGGGCAAACGACAGGTAACAAGTGCAAACGACAGGTAACAAGGGCAAACGACAGGTTGCAAACGACAGGTAACAAGGGCAAACGACAGGTAACAAGGGCAAACGACAGGTAACAAGGGCAAACGACAGGTAACAAGTGCAAACGACAGGTAACAAGGGCAAACGACAGGTAACAAGTGCAAACGACAGGTAACAAGGGCAAACGACAGGTAACAAGGGCAAACGACAGGTAGCAAGTGCAAACGACAGGTAACAAGGGCAAACGACAGGTAACAAGTGCAAACGACAGGTAACAAGGTGCAAACGACAGGTAACAAGTGCAAACGACAGGTAACAAGTGCAAACGACAGGTAACAAGGGCAAACGACAGGTAACAAGTGCAAACGACAGGTAACAAGAGCAAACGACAGGTAAAAAGTGCAAACGACAGGTAACAAGTGCAAACGACAGGTAGCAAGTGCAAACGACAGGTAACAAGGGCAAACGACAGGTTGCAAACGACAGGTAACAAGGGCAAACGACAGGTAACAAGGGCAAACGACAGGTAACAAGGGCAAACGACAGGTAACAAGTGCAAACGACAGGTAAAAAGGGCAAACGACAGGTAGCAAGTGCAAACGACAGGTAACAAGGGCAAACGACAGGTAACAAGGGCAAACGACAGGTAACAAGGGCAAACGACAGGTAACAAGTGCAAACGACAGGTAACAAGGGCAAACGACAGGTAACAAGGGCAAACGACAGGTAACAAGGGCAAACGACAGGTAGCAAGTGCAAACGACAGGTAACAAGGGCAAACGACAGGTAACAAGGGCAAACGACAGGTAACAAGGGCAAACGACAGGTAGCAAGTGCAAACGACAGGTAACAAGTGCAAACAACAGGTAACAAGGGCAAACGACGGGTAACAAGGGCAAATGACAGGTAGCAGGTGCAAACGACAGGTAACAAGGGCAAATGACGGGTAACAAGGGCAAACAACAGGTAACAAGGGCAAACGACGGGTAACAAGGGCAAATGACAGGTAGCAGGTGCAAACGACAGGTAACAAGGGCAAACGACGGGTAACAAGGGCAAACGACGGGTAACAAGGGCAAACGACAGGTAACAAGTGCAAACGACAGGTAACAAGGGCAAACGACAGGTAGCAAGTGCAAACGACAGGTAACAAGTGCAAACAACAGGTAACAAGGGCAAACGACGGGTAACAAGGGCAAACAACAGGTAACAAGGGCAAATGACGGGTAACAAGGGCAAATGACAGGTAGCAGGTGCAAACGACAGGTAACAAGGGCAAACGACAGGTAGCAAGTGCAAACGACAGGTAACAAGGGCAAACGACAGGTAACAAGTGCAAACGACAGGTAACAAGGGCAGACGACAGGTAACAAGGGCAAACGACAGGTAACAAGGGCAAACGACAGGTAACAAGGGCAAACGACAGGTAACAAGTGCAAACGACAGGTAACAAGGGCAAACGACAGGTAACAAGGGCAAACGACAGGTAACAAGTGCAAACGACAGGTAACAAGGGCAAATGACAGGTAACAAGTGCAAACGACAGGTAACAAGGGCAAACGACAGGTAACAAGGGCAAACGACAGGTAGCAAGTGCAAACGACAGGTAACAAGGGCAAACGACAGGTAACAAGGGCAAACGACAGGTAACAAGGGCAAACGACAGGTAACAAGGGCAAACGACAGGTAACAAGTGCAAACGACAGGTAACAAGGGCAAACGACAGGTAGCAAGGGCAAACGACAGGTAACAAGGGCAAACGACAGGTAACAAGGGCAAACGACAGGTAACAAGGGCAAACGAAAGGTAACAAGGGCAAACGACAGGTAGCAAGTGCAAACGACAGGTAACAAGGGCAAACGACAGGTAACAAGGGCAAACGACAGGTAACAAGGGCAAACGACGGGTAACAAGGGCAAACGACGGGTAACAAGGGCAAACGACAGGTAACAAGGGCAAACGACAGGTAACAAGGGCAAACGACAGGTAGCAAGTGCAAACGACAGGTAACAAGTGCAAACAACAGGTAACAAGGGCAAACGACGGGTAACAAGGGCAAATGACAGGTAGCAGGTGCAAACGACAGGTAACAAGGGCAAACGACGGGTAACAAGGGCAAACAACAGGTAACAAGGGCAAACGACGGGTAACAAGGGCAAATGACAGGTAGCAGGTGCAAACGACAGGTAACAAGGGCAAACGACGGGTAACAAGGGCAAACGACGGGTAACAAGGGCAAACGACAGGTAACAAGTGCAAACGACAGGTAACAAGGGCAAACGACAGGTAGCAAGTGCAAACGACAGGTAACAAGTGCAAACAACAGGTAACAAGGGCAAACGACGGGTAACAAGGGCAAATGACAGGTAGCAGGTGCAAACGACAGGTAACAAGGGCAAACGACAGGTAGCAAGTGCAAACGACAGGTAACAAGGGCAAACGACAGGTAACAAGTGCAAACGACAGGTAACAAGGGCAAACGACAGGTAACAAGTGCAAACGACAGGTAACAAGAGCAAACGACAGGTAACAAGTGCAAACGACAGGTAACAAGTGCAAACGACAGGTAACAAGAGCAAACGACAGGTAACAAGGGCAAATGACAGGTAACAAGTGCAAACGACAGGTAACAAGGGCAAACGACAGGTAACAAGGGCAAACGACAGGTAACAAGGGCAAACGACAGGTAACAAGGGCAAACGACAGGTAACAAGGGCAAACGAAAGGTAACAAGGGCAAACGACAGGTAACAAGGGCAAACGACAGGTAACAAGGGCAAACGACAGGTAGCAAGTGCAAACGACAGGTAACAAGGGCAAACGACGGGTAACAAGGGCAAACGACGGGTAACAAGGGCAAATGACAGGTAGCAGGTGCAAACGACAGGTAACAAGGGCAAACGACAGGTAGCAAGTGCAAACGACAGGTAACAAGGGCAAACGACGGGTAACAAGGGCAAACGACGGGTAACAAGGGCAAATGACAGGTAACAAGGGCAAACGACAGGTAGCAAGTGCAAACGACAGGTAACAAGGGCAAACGACAGGTAACAAGGGCAAACGACAGGTAACAAGGGCAAACGACAGGTAACAAGTGCAAACGACAGGTAACAAGGGCAAACGACAGGTAACAAGTGCAAACGACAGGTAACAAGGGCAAACGACAGGTAACAAGGGCAAACGACAGGTAACAAGTGCAAACGACAGGTAACAAGGGCAAATGACAGGTAACAAGTGCAAACGACAGGTAACAAGGGCAAACGACAGGTAACAAGGGCAAACGACAGGTAGCAAGTGCAAACGACAGGTAACAAGGGCAAACGACAGGTAACAAGGGCAAACGACAGGTAACAAGTGGAAACGACAGGTAACAAGGGCAAACGACAGGTAGCAAGTGCAAACGACAGGTAACAAGGGCAAACGACAGGTAACAAGGGCAAACGACAGGTAACAAGGGCAAACGACAGGTAACAAGTGCAAACGACAGGTAACAAGGGCAAACAACAGGTAACAAGGGCAAACGACAGGTAACAAGGGCAAACGACAGGTAGCAAGTGCAAACGACAGGTAACAAGGGCAAACGACAGGTAACAAGGGCAAACGACAGGTAACAAGGGCAAACGACAGGTAACAAGTGCAAACGACAGGTAACAAGGGCAAACGACAGGTAGCAAGTGCAAACGACAGGTAACAAGGGCAAACGACAGGTAACAAGGGCAAACGACAGGTAACAAGGGCAAACGACAGGTAGCAAGTGCAAACGACAGGTAACAAGGGCAAACGACAGGTAACAAGGGCAAACGACAGGTAACAAGGGCAAACGACAGGTAGCAAGTGCAAACGACAGGTAACAAGGGCAAACGACAGGTAACAAGGGCAAACGACAGGTAACAAGGGCAAACGACAGGTAACAAGTGCAAACGACAGGTAACAAGGGCAAACGACAGGTAGCAAGTGCAAACGACAGGTAACAAGGGCAAACGACAGGTAACAAGGGCAAACGACAGGTAACAAGGGCAAACGACAGGTAGCAAGTGCAAACGACAGGTAACAAGGGCAAACGACAGGTAACAAGGGCAAACGACAGGTAACAAGGGCAAACGACAGGTAACAAGTGCAAACGACAGGTAACAAGGGCAAACGACAGGTAACAAGGGCAAACGACAGGTAACAAGTGCAAACGACAGGTAACAAGGGCAAACGACAGGTAGCAAGTGCAAACGACAGGTAACAAGGGCAAACGACAGGTAACAAGGGCAAACGACAGGTAACAAGGGCAAACGACAGGTAGCAAGTGCAAACGACAGGTAACAAGGGCAAACGACAGGTAACAAGGGCAAACGACAGGTAACAAGGGCAAACGACAGGTAACAAGTGCAAACGACAGGTAACAAGGGCAAACGACAGGTAGCAAGTGCAAACGACAGGTAACAAGGGCAAACGACAGGTAACAAGGGCAAACGACAGGTAACAAGGGCAAACGACAGGTAACAAGGGCAAACGAAAGGTAACAAGGGCAAACGACAGGTAGCAAGTGCAAACGACAGGTAACAAGGGCAAACGACAGGTAACAAGGGCAAACAACAGGTAACAAGGGCAAACGACGGGTAACAAGGGCAAACGACGGGTAACAAGGGCAAACGACAGGTAACAAGGGCAAACGACAGGTAACAAGGGCAAACGACAGGTAGCAAGTGCAAACGACAGGTAACAAGTGCAAACAACAGGTAACAAGGGCAAACGACGGGTAACAAGGGCAAATGACAGGTAGCAGGTGCAAACGACAGGTAACAAGGGCAAACGACGGGTAACAAGGGCAAACAACAGGTAACAAGGGCAAACGACGGGTAACAAGGGCAAATGACAGGTAGCAGGTGCAAACGACAGGTAACAAGGGCAAACGACGGGTAACAAGGGCAAACGACGGGTAACAAGGGCAAACGACAGGTAACAAGTGCAAACGACAGGTAACAAGGGCAAACGACAGGTAGCAAGTGCAAACGACAGGTAACAAGTGCAAACAACAGGTAACAAGGGCAAACGACGGGTAACAAGGGCAAATGACAGGTAGCAGGTGCAAACGACAGGTAACAAGGGCAAACGACAGGTAGCAAGTGCAAACGACAGGTAACAAGGGCAAACGACAGGTAACAAGTGCAAACGACAGGTAACAAGGGCAAACGACAGGTAACAAGTGCAAACGACAGGTAACAAGAGCAAACGACAGGTAACAAGTGCAAACGACAGGTAACAAGTGCAAACGACAGGTAACAAGAGCAAACGACAGGTAACAAGTGCAAACGACAGGTAGCAAGTGCAAACGACAGGTAACAAGGGCAAACGACAGGTTGCAAACGACAGGTAACAAGGGCAAACGACAGGTAACAAGGGCAAACGACAGGTAACAAGGGCAGACGACAGGTAATAAGGTGCAAACGACAGGTAACAAGGGCAAACGACAGGTAACAAGTGCAAACGACAGGTAACAAGGGCAAACGACAGGTAACAAGGGCAAACGACAGGTAACAAGGGCAAACGACGGGTAACAAGGGCAAACGACGGGTAACAAGGGCAAACGACAGGTAACAAGGGCAAACGACAGGTAACAAGGGCAAACGACAGGTAGCAAGTGCAAACGACAGGTAACAAGTGCAAACAACAGGTAACAAGGGCAAACGACGGGTAACAAGGGCAAATGACAGGTAGCAGGTGCAAACGACAGGTAACAAGGGCAAACGACGGGTAACAAGGGCAAACAACAGGTAACAAGGGCAAACGACGGGTAACAAGGGCAAATGACAGGTAGCAGGTGCAAACGACAGGTAACAAGGGCAAACGACGGGTAACAAGGGCAAACGACGGGTAACAAGGGCAAACGACAGGTAACAAGTGCAAACGACAGGTAACAAGGGCAAACGACAGGTAGCAAGTGCAAACGACAGGTAACAAGTGCAAACAACAGGTAACAAGGGCAAACGACGGGTAACAAGGGCAAATGACAGGTAGCAGGTGCAAACGACAGGTAACAAGGGCAAACGACAGGTAGCAAGTGCAAACGACAGGTAACAAGGGCAAACGACAGGTAACAAGTGCAAACGACAGGTAACAAGGGCAAACGACAGGTAACAAGTGCAAACGACAGGTAACAAGAGCAAACGACAGGTAACAAGTGCAAACGACAGGTAACAAGTGCAAACGACAGGTAACAAGAGCAAACGACAGGTAACAAGTGCAAACGACAGGTAGCAAGTGCAAACGACAGGTAACAAGGGCAAACGACAGGTTGCAAACGACAGGTAACAAGGGCAAACAACAGGTAACAAGGGCAAACGACAGGTAACAAGGGCAGACGACAGGTAATAAGGTGCAAACGACAGGTAACAAGGGCAAACGACAGGTAACAAGTGCAAACGACAGGTAACAAGGGCAAACGACAGGTAACAAGGGCAAACGACAGGTAACAAGGGCAAACGACAGGTAACAAGGGCAAACGACAGGTAGCAAGTGCAAACGACAGGTAACAAGGGCAAACGACGGGTAACAAGGGCAAACGACGGGTAACAAGGGCAAATGACAGGTAGCAGGTGCAAACGACAGGTAACAAGGGCAAACGACAGGTAGCAAGTGCAAACGACAGGTAACAAGGGCAAACGACAGGTAACAAGGGCAAACGACAGGTAGCAAGTGCAAACGACAGGTAACAAGGGCAAACGACAGGTAACAAGGGCAAACGACAGGTAACAAGTGCAAACGACAGGTAACAAGGGCAAACGACAGGTAACAAGTGCAAACGACAGGTAACAAGGGCAAACGACAGGTAACAAGGGCAAACGACAGGTAACAAGGGCAAACGACAGGTAACAAGTGCAAACGACAGGTAACAAGGGCAAAAAGACAGGTAACAAGTGCAAACGACAGGTAACAAGGGCAAACGACAGGTAACAAGGGCAAACGACAGGTAGCAAGTGCAAACGACAGGTAACAAGGGCAAACGACAGGTAACAAGGGCAAACGACAGGTAACAAGTGGAAACGACAGGTAACAAGGGCAAACGACAGGTAGCAAGTGCAAACGACAGGTAACAAGGGCAAACGACAGGTAACAAGGGCAAACGACAGGTAACAAGGGCAAACGACAGGTAACAAGTGCAAACGACAGGTAACAAGGGCAAACGACAGGTAACAAGGGCAAACGACAGGTAACAAGGGCAAACGACAGGTAACAAGGGCAAACGACAGGTAACAAGGGCAAACGACAGGTAACAAGTGCAAACGACAGGTAACAAGGGCAAACGACAGGTAACAAGGGCAAACGACAGGTAACAAGGGCAAACGACAGGTAACAAGGGCAAACAAAGGTAACAAGGGCAAACGACAGGTAGCAAGTGCAAACGACAGGTAACAAGGGCAAACGACAGGTAACAAGTGCAAACGACAGGTAACAAGTGCAAACGACAGGTAACAAGGTGCAAACGACAGGTAACAAGTGCAAACGACAGGTAACAAGTGCAAACGACAGGTAACAAGGGCAAACGACAGGTAACAAGTGCAAACGATAGGTAACAAGAGCAAACGACAGGTAACAAGTGCAAACGACAGGTAACAAGTGCAAACGACAGGTAGCAAGTGCAAACGACAGGTAACAAGGGCAAACGACAGGTAACAAGGGCAAACGACAGGTAACAAGTGCAAACGACAGGTAACAAGGGCAAACGACAGGTAGCAAGTGCAAACGACAGGTAACAAGGGCAAACGGCAGGTAACAAGGGCAAACGACAGGTAACAAGGGCAAACGACAGGTAACAAGGGCAAACGACAGGTAACAAGTGCAAACGACAGGTAACAAGGGCAAACGACAGGTTGCAAACGACAGGTAACAAGGGCAAACGACAGGTAACAAGGGCAAACGACAGGTAACAAGGGCAAACGACAGGTAACAAGGGCAAACGACAGGTAACAAGTGCAAACGACAGGTAACAAGGGCAAACGACAGGTTGCAAACGACAGGTAACAAGGGCAAACGACAGGTAACAAGGGCAAACGACAGGTAACAAGGGCAAACGACAGGTAACAAGTGCAAACGACAGGTAACAAGGGCAAACGACAGGTAGCAAGTGCAAACGACAGGTAACAAGGGCAAACGACAGGTAACAAGGGCAAACGACAGGTAACAAGGGCAAACGACAGGTAACAAGTGCAAACGACAGGTAACAAGGGCAAACGACAGGTAACAAGGGCAAACGACAGGTAGCAAGTGCAAACGACAGGTAACAAGGGCAAACGACAGGTAACAAGGGCAAACGACAGGTAACAAGGGCAAACGACAGGTAGCAAGTGCAAACGACAGGTAACAAGGGCAAACGACAGGTAACAAGGGCAAACGACAGGTAACAAGGGCAAACGACAGGTAGCAAGTGCAAACGACAGGTAACAAGTGCAAACAACAGGTAACAAGGGCAAACGACGGGTAACAAGGGCAAATGACAGGTAGCAGGTGCAAACGACAGGTAGCAAGTGCAAACGACAGGTAACAAGGGCAAACGACAGGTAACAAGTGCAAACGACAGGTAACAAGTGCAAACGACAGGTAACAAGGTGCAAACGACAGGTAACAAGTGCAAACAACAGGTAACAAGGGCAAACGACGGGTAACAAGGGCAAATGACAGGTAGCAGGTGCAAACGACAGGTAGCAAGTGCAAACGACAGGTAACAAGGGCAAACGACAGGTAACAAGTGCAAACGACAGGTAACAAGTGCAAACGACAGGTAACAAGGTGCAAACGACAGGTAACAAGTGCAAACGACAGGTAACAAGTGCAAACGACAGGTAACAAGGGCAAACGACAGGTAACAAGTGCAAACGACAGGTAACAAGAGCAAACGACAGGTAACAAGTGCAAACGACAGGTAACAAGTGCAAACGACAGGTAGCAAGTGCAAACGACAGGTAACAAGGGCAAACGACAGGTTGCAAACGACAGGTAACAAGGGCAAACGACAGGTAACAAGGGCAAACGACAGGTAACAAGGGCAAACGACAGGTAACAAGTGCAAACGACAGGTAACAAGGGCAAACGACAGGTAGCAAGTGCAAACGACAGGTAACAAGGGCAAACGACAGGTAACAAGGGCAAACGACAGGTAACAAGGGCAAACGACAGGTAACAAGTGCAAACGACAGGTAACAAGGGCAAACGACAGGTAACAAGGGCAAACGACAGGTAACAAGGGCAAACGACAGGTAGCAAGTGCAAACGACAGGTAACAAGGGCAAATGACAGGTAACAAGGGCAAACGACAGGTAACAAGGGCAAACGACAGGTAGCAAGTGCAAACGACAGGTAACAAGTGCAAACAACAGGTAACAAGGGCAAACGACGGGTAACAAGGGCAAATGACAGGTAGCAGGTGCAAACGACAGGTAACAAGGGCAAATGACGGGTAACAAGGGCAAACAACAGGTAACAAGGGCAAACGACGGGTAACAAGGGCAAATGACAGGTAGCAGGGGCAAACGACAGGTAACAAGGGCAAACGACGGGTAACAAGGGCAAACGACGGGTAACAAGGGCAAACGACAGGTAACAAGTGCAAACGACAGGTAACAAGGGCAAACGACAGGTAGCAAGTGCAAACGACAGGTAACAAGTGCAAACAACAGGTAACAAGGGCAAACGACGGGTAACAAGGGCAAACAACAGGTAACAAGGGGAAATGACGGGTAACAAGGGCAAATGACAGGTAGCAGGTGCAAACGACAGGTAACAAGGGCAAACGACAGGTAGCAAGTGCAAACGACAGGTAACAAGGGCAAACGACAGGTAACAAGTGCAAACGACAGGTAACAAGGGCAAACGACAGGTAACAAGTGCAAACGACAGGTAACAAGAGCAAACGACAGGTAACAAGTGCAAACGACAGGTAACAAGTGCAAACGACAGGTAACAAGAGCAAACGACAGGTAACAAGTGCAAACGACAGGTAGCAAGTGCAAACGACAGGTAACAAGGGCAAACGACAGGTTGCAAACGACAGGTAACAAGGGCAAACGACAGGTAACAAGGGCAAACGACAGGTAACAAGGGCAGACGACAGGTAATAAGGTGCAAACGACAGGTAACAAGGGCAAACGACAGGTAACAAGTGCAAACGACAGGTAACAAGGGCAAACGACAGGTAACAAGGGCAAACGACAGGTAACAAGGGCAAACGACAGGTAACAAGGGCAAACGACAGGTAACAAGGGCAAACGACAGGTAGCAAGTGCAAACGACAGGTAACAAGGGCAAACGACGGGTAACAAGGGCAAACGACGGGTAACAAGGGCAAATGACAGGTAGCAGGTGCAAACGACAGGTAACAAGGGCAAACGACAGGTAGCAAGTGCAAACGACAGGTAACAAGGGCAAACGACGGGTAACAAGGGCAAACGACGGGTAACAAGGGCAAATGACAGGTAACAAGGGCAAACGACAGGTAGCAAGTGCAAACGACAGGTAACAAGGGCAAACGACAGGTAACAAGGGCAAACGACAGGTAACAAGGGCAAACGACAGGTAACAAGTGCAAACGACAGGTAACAAGGGCAAACGACAGGTAACAAGTGCAAACGACAGGTAACAAGGGCAAACGACAGGTAACAAGGGCAAACGACAGGTAACAAGTGCAAACGACAGGTAACAAGGGCAAATGACAGGTAACAAGTGCAAACGACAGGTAACAAGGGCAAACGACAGGTAACAAGGGCAAACGACAGGTAGCAAGTGCAAACGACAGGTAACAAGGGCAAACGACAGGTAACAAGGGCAAACGACAGGTAACAAGTGGAAACGACAGGTAACAAGGGCAAACGACAGGTAGCAAGTGCAAACGACAGGTAACAAGGGCAAACGACAGGTAACAAGGGCAAACGACAGGTAACAAGGGCAAACGACAGGTAACAAGTGCAAACGACAGGTAACAAGGGCAAAAAACAGGTAACAAGGGCAAACGACAGGTAACAAGGGCAAACGACAGGTAGCAAGTGCAAACGACAGGTAACAAGGGCAAACGACAGGTAACAAGGGCAAACGACGGGTAACAAGGGCAAACGACGGGTAACAAGGGCAAACGACAGGTAACAAGGGCAAACGACAGGTAACAAGGGCAAACGACAGGTAGCAAGTGCAAACGACAGGTAACAAGTGCAAACAACAGGTAACAAGGGCAAACGACGGGTAACAAGGGCAAATGACAGGTAGCAGGTGCAAACGACAGGTAACAAGGGCAAACGACGGGTAACAAGGGCAAACAACAGGTAACAAGGGCAAACGACGGGTAACAAGGGCAAATGACAGGTAGCAGGTGCAAACGACAGGTAACAAGGGCAAACGACGGGTAACAAGGGCAAACGACGGGTAACAAGGGCAAACGACAGGTAACAAGTGCAAACGACAGGTAACAAGGGCAAACGACAGGTAGCAAGTGCAAACGACAGGTAACAAGTGCAAACAACAGGTAACAAGGGCAAACGACGGGTAACAAGGGCAAATGACAGGTAGCAGGTGCAAACGACAGGTAACAAGGGCAAACGACAGGTAGCAAGTGCAAACGACAGGTAACAAGGGCAAACGACAGGTAACAAGTGCAAACGACAGGTAACAAGGGCAAACGACAGGTAACAAGTGCAAACGACAGGTAACAAGAGCAAACGACAGGTAACAAGTGCAAACGACAGGTAACAAGTGCAAACGACAGGTAACAAGAGCAAACGACAGGTAACAAGTGCAAACGACAGGTAGCAAGTGCAAACGACAGGTAACAAGGGCAAACGACAGGTTGCAAACGACAGGTAACAAGGGCAAACGACAGGTAACAAGGGCAAACGACAGGTAACAAGGGCAGACGACAGGTAATAGGGTGCAAACGACAGGTAACAAGGGCAAACGACAGGTAACAAGTGCAAACGACAGGTAACAAGGGCAAACGACAGGTAACAAGGGCAAACGACAGGTAACAAGGGCAAACGACAGGTAACAAGGGCAAACGACAGGTAGCAAGTGCAAACGACAGGTAACAAGGGCAAACGACGGGTAACAAGGGCAAACGACGGGTAACAAGGGCAAATGACAGGTAGCAGGTGCAAACGACAGGTAACAAGGGCAAACGACAGGTAGCAAGTGCAAACGACAGGTAACAAGGGCAAACGACAGGTAACAAGGGCAAACGACAGGTAGCAAGTGCAAACGACAGGTAACAAGGGCAAACGACAGGTAACAAGGGCAAACGACAGGTAACAAGTGCAAACGACAGGTAACAAGGGCAAACGACAGGTAACAAGTGCAAACGACAGGTAACAAGGGCAAACGACAGGTAACAAGGGCAAACGACAGGTAACAAGGGCAAACGACAGGTAACAAGTGCAAACGACAGGTAACAAGGGCAAAAAGACAGGTAACAAGTGCAAACGACAGGTAACAAGGGCAAACGACAGGTAACAAGGGCAAACGACAGGTAGCAAGTGCAAACGACAGGTAACAAGGGCAAACGACAGGTAACAAGGGCAAACGACAGGTAACAAGTGGAAACGACAGGTAACAAGGGCAAACGACAGGTAGCAAGTGCAAACGACAGGTAACAAGGGCAAACGACAGGTAACAAGGGCAAACGACAGGTAACAAGGGCAAACGACAGGTAACAAGTGCAAACGACAGGTAACAAGGGCAAACGACAGGTAACAAGGGCAAACGACAGGTAACAAGGGCAAACGACAGGTAACAAGGGCAAACGACAGGTAACAAGGGCAAACGACAGGTAACAAGTGCAAACGACAGGTAACAAGGGCAAACGACAGGTAACAAGGGCAAACGACAGGTAACAAGGGCAAACGACAGGTAACAAGGGCAAACAAAGGTAACAAGGGCAAACGACAGGTAGCAAGTGCAAACGACAGGTAACAAGGGCAAACGACAGGTAACAAGTGCAAACGACAGGTAACAAGTGCAAACGACAGGTAACAAGGTGCAAACGACAGGTAACAAGTGCAAACGACAGGTAACAAGTGCAAACGACAGGTAACAAGGGCAAACGACAGGTAACAAGTGCAAACGATAGGTAACAAGAGCAAACGACAGGTAACAAGTGCAAACGACAGGTAACAAGTGCAAACGACAGGTAGCAAGTGCAAACGACAGGTAACAAGGGCAAACGACAGGTAACAAGGGCAAACGACAGGTAACAAGTGCAAACGACAGGTAACAAGGGCAAACGACAGGTAGCAAGTGCAAACGACAGGTAACAAGGGCAAACGGCAGGTAACAAGGGCAAACGACAGGTAACAAGGGCAAACGACAGGTAACAAGGGCAAACGACAGGTAACAAGTGCAAACGACAGGTAACAAGGGCAAACGACAGGTTGCAAACGACAGGTAACAAGGGCAAACGACAGGTAACAAGGGCAAACGACAGGTAACAAGGGCAAACGACAGGTAACAAGGGCAAACGACAGGTAACAAGTGCAAACGACAGGTAACAAGGGCAAACGACAGGTTGCAAACGACAGGTAACAAGGGCAAACGACAGGTAACAAGGGCAAACGACAGGTAACAAGGGCAAACGACAGGTAACAAGTGCAAACGACAGGTAACAAGGGCAAACGACAGGTAGCAAGTGCAAACGACAGGTAACAAGGGCAAACGACAGGTAACAAGGGCAAACGACAGGTAACAAGGGCAAACGACAGGTAACAAGTGCAAACGACAGGTAACAAGGGCAAACGACAGGTAACAAGGGCAAACGACAGGTAGCAAGTGCAAACGACAGGTAACAAGGGCAAACGACAGGTAACAAGGGCAAACGACAGGTAACAAGGGCAAACGACAGGTAACAAGTGCAAACGACAGGTAACAAGGGCAAACGACAGGTAGCAAGTGCAAACGACAGGTAACAAGGGCAAACGACAGGTAACAAGGGCAAACGACAGGTAACAAGGGCAAACGACAGGTAGCAAGTGCAAACGACAGGTAACAAGGGCAAACGACAGGTAACAAGGGCAAACGACAGGTAACAAGGGCAAACGACAGGTAACAAGTGCAAACGACAGGTAACAAGGGCAAACGACAGGTAGCAAGTGCAAACGACAGGTAACAAGGGCAAACGACAGGTAACAAGGGCAAACGACAGGTAACAAGGGCAAACGACAGGTAACAAGGGCAAACGAAAGGTAACAAGGGCAAACGACAGGTAGCAAGTGCAAACGACAGGTAACAAGGGCAAACGACAGGTAACAAGGGCAAACAACAGGTAACAAGGGCAAACGACGGGTAACAAGGGCAAACGACGGGTAACAAGGGCAAACGACAGGTAACAAGGGCAAACGACAGGTAACAAGGGCAAACGACAGGTAGCAAGTGCAAACGACAGGTAACAAGTGCAAACAACAGGTAACAAGGGCAAACGACGGGTAACAAGGGCAAATGACAGGTAGCAGGTGCAAACGACAGGTAACAAGGGCAAACGACGGGTAACAAGGGCAAACAACAGGTAACAAGGGCAAACGACGGGTAACAAGGGCAAATGACAGGTAGCAGGTGCAAACGACAGGTAACAAGGGCAAACGACGGGTAACAAGGGCAAACGACGGGTAACAAGGGCAAACGACAGGTAACAAGTGCAAACGACAGGTAACAAGGGCAAACGACAGGTAGCAAGTGCAAACGACAGGTAACAAGTGCAAACAACAGGTAACAAGGGCAAACGACGGGTAACAAGGGCAAATGACAGGTAGCAGGTGCAAACGACAGGTAACAAGGGCAAACGACAGGTAGCAAGTGCAAACGACAGGTAACAAGGGCAAACGACAGGTAACAAGTGCAAACGACAGGTAACAAGGGCAAACGACAGGTAACAAGTGCAAACGACAGGTAACAAGAGCAAACGACAGGTAACAAGTGCAAACGACAGGTAACAAGTGCAAACGACAGGTAACAAGAGCAAACGACAGGTAACAAGTGCAAACGACAGGTAGCAAGTGCAAACGACAGGTAACAAGGGCAAACGACAGGTTGCAAACGACAGGTAACAAGGGCAAACGACAGGTAACAAGGGCAAACGACAGGTAACAAGGGCAGACGACAGGTAATAAGGTGCAAACGACAGGTAACAAGGGCAAACGACAGGTAACAAGTGCAAACGACAGGTAACAAGGGCAAACGACAGGTAACAAGGGCAAACGACAGGTAACAAGGGCAAACGACGGGTAACAAGGGCAAACGACGGGTAACAAGGGCAAACGACAGGTAACAAGGGCAAACGACAGGTAACAAGGGCAAACGACAGGTAGCAAGTGCAAACGACAGGTAACAAGTGCAAACAACAGGTAACAAGGGCAAACGACGGGTAACAAGGGCAAATGACAGGTAGCAGGTGCAAACGACAGGTAACAAGGGCAAACGACGGGTAACAAGGGCAAACAACAGGTAACAAGGGCAAACGACGGGTAACAAGGGCAAATGACAGGTAGCAGGTGCAAACGACAGGTAACAAGGGCAAACGACGGGTAACAAGGGCAAACGACGGGTAACAAGGGCAAACGACAGGTAACAAGTGCAAACGACAGGTAACAAGGGCAAACGACAGGTAGCAAGTGCAAACGACAGGTAACAAGTGCAAACAACAGGTAACAAGGGCAAACGACGGGTAACAAGGGCAAATGACAGGTAGCAGGTGCAAACGACAGGTAACAAGGGCAAACGACAGGTAGCAAGTGCAAACGACAGGTAACAAGGGCAAACGACAGGTAACAAGTGCAAACGACAGGTAACAAGGGCAAACGACAGGTAACAAGTGCAAACGACAGGTAACAAGAGCAAACGACAGGTAACAAGTGCAAACGACAGGTAACAAGTGCAAACGACAGGTAACAAGAGCAAACGACAGGTAACAAGTGCAAACGACAGGTAGCAAGTGCAAACGACAGGTAACAAGGGCAAACGACAGGTTGCAAACGACAGGTAACAAGGGCAAACGACAGGTAACAAGGGCAAACGACAGGTAACAAGGGCAGACGACAGGTAATAAGGTGCAAACGACAGGTAACAAGGGCAAACGACAGGTAACAAGTGCAAACGACAGGTAACAAGGGCAAACGACAGGTAACAAGGGCAAACGACAGGTAACAAGGGCAAACGACAGGTAACAAGGGCAAACGACAGGTAGCAAGTGCAAACGACAGGTAACAAGGGCAAACGACGGGTAACAAGGGCAAACGACGGGTAACAAGGGCAAATGACAGGTAGCAGGTGCAAACGACAGGTAACAAGGGCAAACGACAGGTAGCAAGTGCAAACGACAGGTAACAAGGGCAAACGACAGGTAACAAGGGCAAACGACAGGTAGCAAGTGCAAACGACAGGTAACAAGGGCAAACGACAGGTAACAAGGGCAAACGACAGGTAACAAGTGCAAACGACAGGTAGCAAGTGCAAACGACAGGTAACAAGGGCAAACGACAGGTAGCAAGTGCAAACGACAGGTAACAAGGGCAAACGACAGGTAACAAGGGCAAACGACAGGTAGCAAGTGCAAACGACAGGTAACAAGGGCAAACGACAGGTAACAAGGGCAAACGACAGGTAACAAGGGCAAACGACAGGTAACAAGTGCAAACGACAGGTAACAAGGGCAAACGACAGGTAACAAGGGCAAACGACAGGTAACAAGGGCAAACGACAGGTAACAAGGGCAAACAAAGGTAACAAGGGCAAACGACAGGTAGCAAGTGCAAACGACAGGTAACAAGGGCAAACGACAGGTAACAAGTGCAAACGACAGGTAACAAGTGCAAACGACAGGTAACAAGGTGCAAACGACAGGTAACAAGTGCAAACGACAGGTAACAAGTGCAAACGACAGGTAACAAGGGCAAACGACAGGTAACAAGTGCAAACGATAGGTAACAAGAGCAAACGACAGGTAACAAGTGCAAACGACAGGTAACAAGTGCAAACGACAGGTAGCAAGTGCAAACGACAGGTAACAAGGGCAAACGACAGGTAACAAGGGCAAACGACAGGTAACAAGTGCAAACGACAGGTAACAAGGGCAAACGACAGGTAGCAAGTGCAAACGACAGGTAACAAGGGCAAACGGCAGGTAACAAGGGCAAACGACAGGTAACAAGGGCAAACGACAGGTAACAAGGGCAAACGACAGGTAACAAGTGCAAACGACAGGTAACAAGGGCAAACGACAGGTTGCAAACGACAGGTAACAAGGGCAAACGACAGGTAACAAGGGCAAACGACAGGTAACAAGGGCAAACGACAGGTAACAAGGGCAAACGACAGGTAACAAGTGCAAACGACAGGTAACAAGGGCAAACGACAGGTTGCAAACGACAGGTAACAAGGGCAAACGACAGGTAACAAGGGCAAACGACAGGTAACAAGGGCAAACGACAGGTAACAAGTGCAAACGACAGGTAACAAGGGCAAACGACAGGTAGCAAGTGCAAACGACAGGTAACAAGGGCAAACGACAGGTAACAAGGGCAAACGACAGGTAACAAGGGCAAACGACAGGTAACAAGTGCAAACGACAGGTAACAAGGGCAAACGACAGGTAACAAGGGCAAACGACAGGTAGCAAGTGCAAACGACAGGTAACAAGGGCAAACGACAGGTAACAAGGGCAAACGACAGGTAACAAGGGCAAACGACAGGTAGCAAGTGCAAACGACAGGTAACAAGGGCAAACGACAGGTAACAAGGGCAAACGACAGGTAACAAGGGCAAACGACAGGTAGCAAGTGCAAACGACAGGTAACAAGTGCAAACAACAGGTAACAAGGGCAAACGACGGGTAACAAGGGCAAATGACAGGTAGCAGGTGCAAACGACAGGTAGCAAGTGCAAACGACAGGTAACAAGGGCAAACGACAGGTAACAAGTGCAAACGACAGGTAACAAGTGCAAACGACAGGTAACAAGGTGCAAACGACAGGTAACAAGTGCAAACAACAGGTAACAAGGGCAAACGACGGGTAACAAGGGCAAATGACAGGTAGCAGGTGCAAACGACAGGTAGCAAGTGCAAACGACAGGTAACAAGGGCAAACGACAGGTAACAAGTGCAAACGACAGGTAACAAGTGCAAACGACAGGTAACAAGGTGCAAACGACAGGTAACAAGTGCAAACGACAGGTAACAAGTGCAAACGACAGGTAACAAGGGCAAACGACAGGTAACAAGTGCAAACGACAGGTAACAAGAGCAAACGACAGGTAACAAGTGCAAACGACAGGTAACAAGTGCAAACGACAGGTAGCAAGTGCAAACGACAGGTAACAAGGGCAAACGACAGGTTGCAAACGACAGGTAACAAGGGCAAACGACAGGTAACAAGGGCAAACGACAGGTAACAAGGGCAAACGACAGGTAACAAGTGCAAACGACAGGTAACAAGGGCAAACGACAGGTAGCAAGTGCAAACGACAGGTAACAAGGGCAAACGACAGGTAACAAGGGCAAACGACAGGTAACAAGGGCAAACGACAGGTAACAAGTGCAAACGACAGGTAACAAGGGCAAACGACAGGTAACAAGGGCAAACGACAGGTAACAAGGGCAAACGACAGGTAGCAAGTGCAAACGACAGGTAACAAGGGCAAATGACAGGTAACAAGGGCAAACGACAGGTAACAAGGGCAAACGACAGGTAGCAAGTGCAAACGACAGGTAACAAGTGCAAACAACAGGTAACAAGGGCAAACGACGGGTAACAAGGGCAAATGACAGGTAGCAGGTGCAAACGACAGGTAACAAGGGCAAATGACGGGTAACAAGGGCAAACAACAGGTAACAAGGGCAAACGACGGGTAACAAGGGCAAATGACAGGTAGCAGGGGCAAACGACAGGTAACAAGGGCAAACGACGGGTAACAAGGGCAAACGACGGGTAACAAGGGCAAACGACAGGTAACAAGTGCAAACGACAGGTAACAAGGGCAAACGACAGGTAGCAAGTGCAAACGACAGGTAACAAGTGCAAACAACAGGTAACAAGGGCAAACGACGGGTAACAAGGGCAAACAACAGGTAACAAGGGGAAATGACGGGTAACAAGGGCAAATGACAGGTAGCAGGTGCAAACGACAGGTAACAAGGGCAAACGACAGGTAGCAAGTGCAAACGACAGGTAACAAGGGCAAACGACAGGTAACAAGTGCAAACGACAGGTAACAAGGGCAAACGACAGGTAACAAGTGCAAACGACAGGTAACAAGAGCAAACGACAGGTAACAAGTGCAAACGACAGGTAACAAGTGCAAACGACAGGTAACAAGAGCAAACGACAGGTAACAAGTGCAAACGACAGGTAGCAAGTGCAAACGACAGGTAACAAGGGCAAACGACAGGTTGCAAACGACAGGTAACAAGGGCAAACGACAGGTAACAAGGGCAAACGACAGGTAACAAGGGCAGACGACAGGTAATAAGGTGCAAACGACAGGTAACAAGGGCAAACGACAGGTAACAAGTGCAAACGACAGGTAACAAGGGCAAACGACAGGTAACAAGGGCAAACGACAGGTAACAAGGGCAAACGACAGGTAACAAGGGCAAACGACAGGTAACAAGGGCAAACGACAGGTAGCAAGTGCAAACGACAGGTAACAAGGGCAAACGACGGGTAACAAGGGCAAACGACGGGTAACAAGGGCAAATGACAGGTAGCAGGTGCAAACGACAGGTAACAAGGGCAAACGACAGGTAGCAAGTGCAAACGACAGGTAACAAGGGCAAACGACGGGTAACAAGGGCAAACGACGGGTAACAAGGGCAAATGACAGGTAACAAGGGCAAACGACAGGTAGCAAGTGCAAACGACAGGTAACAAGGGCAAACGACAGGTAACAAGGGCAAACGACAGGTAACAAGGGCAAACGACAGGTAACAAGTGCAAACGACAGGTAACAAGGGCAAACGACAGGTAACAAGTGCAAACGACAGGTAACAAGGGCAAACGACAGGTAACAAGGGCAAACGACAGGTAACAAGTGCAAACGACAGGTAACAAGGGCAAATGACAGGTAACAAGTGCAAACGACAGGTAACAAGGGCAAACGACAGGTAACAAGGGCAAACGACAGGTAGCAAGTGCAAACGACAGGTAACAAGGGCAAACGACAGGTAACAAGGGCAAACGACAGGTAACAAGTGGAAACGACAGGTAACAAGGGCAAACGACAGGTAGCAAGTGCAAACGACAGGTAACAAGGGCAAACGACAGGTAACAAGGGCAAACGACAGGTAACAAGGGCAAACGACAGGTAACAAGTGCAAACGACAGGTAACAAGGGCAAACAACAGGTAACAAGGGCAAACGACAGGTAACAAGGGCAAACGACAGGTAGCAAGTGCAAACGACAGGTAACAAGGGCAAACGACAGGTAACAAGGGCAAACGACGGGTAACAAGGGCAAACGACGGGTAACAAGGGCAAACGACAGGTAACAAGGGCAAACGACAGGTAACAAGGGCAAACGACAGGTAGCAAGTGCAAACGACAGGTAACAAGTGCAAACAACAGGTAACAAGGGCAAACGACGGGTAACAAGGGCAAATGACAGGTAGCAGGTGCAAACGACAGGTAACAAGGGCAAACGACGGGTAACAAGGGCAAACAACAGGTAACAAGGGCAAACGACGGGTAACAAGGGCAAATGACAGGTAGCAGGTGCAAACGACAGGTAACAAGGGCAAACGACGGGTAACAAGGGCAAACGACGGGTAACAAGGGCAAACGACAGGTAACAAGTGCAAACGACAGGTAACAAGGGCAAACGACAGGTAGCAAGTGCAAACGACAGGTAACAAGTGCAAACAACAGGTAACAAGGGCAAACGACGGGTAACAAGGGCAAATGACAGGTAGCAGGTGCAAACGACAGGTAACAAGGGCAAACGACAGGTAGCAAGTGCAAACGACAGGTAACAAGGGCAAACGACAGGTAACAAGTGCAAACGACAGGTAACAAGGGCAAACGACAGGTAACAAGTGCAAACGACAGGTAACAAGAGCAAACGACAGGTAACAAGTGCAAACGACAGGTAACAAGTGCAAACGACAGGTAACAAGAGCAAACGACAGGTAACAAGTGCAAACGACAGGTAGCAAGTGCAAACGACAGGTAACAAGGGCAAACGACAGGTTGCAAACGACAGGTAACAAGGGCAAACGACAGGTAACAAGGGCAAACGACAGGTAACAAGGGCAGACGACAGGTAATAGGGTGCAAACGACAGGTAACAAGGGCAAACGACAGGTAACAAGTGCAAACGACAGGTAACAAGGGCAAACGACAGGTAACAAGGGCAAACGACAGGTAACAAGGGCAAACGACAGGTAACAAGGGCAAACGACAGGTAGCAAGTGCAAACGACAGGTAACAAGGGCAAACGACGGGTAACAAGGGCAAACGACGGGTAACAAGGGCAAATGACAGGTAGCAGGTGCAAACGACAGGTAACAAGGGCAAACGACAGGTAGCAAGTGCAAACGACAGGTAACAAGGGCAAACGACAGGTAACAAGGGCAAACGACAGGTAGCAAGTGCAAACGACAGGTAACAAGGGCAAACGACAGGTAACAAGGGCAAACGACAGGTAACAAGTGCAAACGACAGGTAACAAGGGCAAACGACAGGTAACAAGTGCAAACGACAGGTAACAAGGGCAAACGACAGGTAACAAGGGCAAACGACAGGTAACAAGGGCAAACGACAGGTAACAAGTGCAAACGACAGGTAACAAGGGCAAAAAGACAGGTAACAAGTGCAAACGACAGGTAACAAGGGCAAACGACAGGTAACAAGGGCAAACGACAGGTAGCAAGTGCAAACGACAGGTAACAAGGGCAAACGACAGGTAACAAGGGCAAACGACAGGTAACAAGTGGAAACGACAGGTAACAAGGGCAAACGACAGGTAGCAAGTGCAAACGACAGGTAACAAGGGCAAACGACAGGTAACAAGGGCAAACGACAGGTAACAAGGGCAAACGACAGGTAACAAGTGCAAACGACAGGTAACAAGGGCAAACGACAGGTAACAAGGGCAAACGACAGGTAACAAGGGCAAACGACAGGTAACAAGGGCAAACGACAGGTAACAAGGGCAAACGACAGGTAACAAGTGCAAACGACAGGTAACAAGGGCAAACGACAGGTAACAAGGGCAAACGACAGGTAACAAGGGCAAACGACAGGTAACAAGGGCAAACAAAGGTAACAAGGGCAAACGACAGGTAGCAAGTGCAAACGACAGGTAACAAGGGCAAACGACAGGTAACAAGTGCAAACGACAGGTAACAAGTGCAAACGACAGGTAACAAGGTGCAAACGACAGGTAACAAGTGCAAACGACAGGTAACAAGTGCAAACGACAGGTAACAAGGGCAAACGACAGGTAACAAGTGCAAACGATAGGTAACAAGAGCAAACGACAGGTAACAAGTGCAAACGACAGGTAACAAGTGCAAACGACAGGTAGCAAGTGCAAACGACAGGTAACAAGGGCAAACGACAGGTAACAAGGGCAAACGACAGGTAACAAGTGCAAACGACAGGTAACAAGGGCAAACGACAGGTAGCAAGTGCAAACGACAGGTAACAAGGGCAAACGGCAGGTAACAAGGGCAAACGACAGGTAACAAGGGCAAACGACAGGTAACAAGGGCAAACGACAGGTAACAAGTGCAAACGACAGGTAACAAGGGCAAACGACAGGTTGCAAACGACAGGTAACAAGGGCAAACGACAGGTAACAAGGGCAAACGACAGGTAACAAGGGCAAACGACAGGTAACAAGGGCAAACGACAGGTAACAAGTGCAAACGACAGGTAACAAGGGCAAACGACAGGTTGCAAACGACAGGTAACAAGGGCAAACGACAGGTAACAAGGGCAAACGACAGGTAACAAGGGCAAACGACAGGTAACAAGTGCAAACGACAGGTAACAAGGGCAAACGACAGGTAGCAAGTGCAAACGACAGGTAACAAGGGCAAACGACAGGTAACAAGGGCAAACGACAGGTAACAAGGGCAAACGACAGGTAACAAGTGCAAACGACAGGTAACAAGGGCAAACGACAGGTAACAAGGGCAAACGACAGGTAGCAAGTGCAAACGACAGGTAACAAGGGCAAACGACAGGTAACAAGGGCAAACGACAGGTAACAAGGGCAAACGACAGGTAGCAAGTGCAAACGACAGGTAACAAGGGCAAACGACAGGTAACAAGGGCAAACGACAGGTAACAAGGGCAAACGACAGGTAGCAAGTGCAAACGACAGGTAACAAGTGCAAACAACAGGTAACAAGGGCAAACGACGGGTAACAAGGGCAAATGACAGGTAGCAGGTGCAAACGACAGGTAGCAAGTGCAAACGACAGGTAACAAGGGCAAACGACAGGTAACAAGTGCAAACGACAGGTAACAAGTGCAAACGACAGGTAACAAGGTGCAAACGACAGGTAACAAGTGCAAACAACAGGTAACAAGGGCAAACGACGGGTAACAAGGGCAAATGACAGGTAGCAGGTGCAAACGACAGGTAGCAAGTGCAAACGACAGGTAACAAGGGCAAACGACAGGTAACAAGTGCAAACGACAGGTAACAAGTGCAAACGACAGGTAACAAGGTGCAAACGACAGGTAACAAGTGCAAACGACAGGTAACAAGTGCAAACGACAGGTAACAAGGGCAAACGACAGGTAACAAGTGCAAACGACAGGTAACAAGAGCAAACGACAGGTAACAAGTGCAAACGACAGGTAACAAGTGCAAACGACAGGTAGCAAGTGCAAACGACAGGTAACAAGGGCAAACGACAGGTTGCAAACGACAGGTAACAAGGGCAAACGACAGGTAACAAGGGCAAACGACAGGTAACAAGGGCAAACGACAGGTAACAAGTGCAAACGACAGGTAACAAGGGCAAACGACAGGTAGCAAGTGCAAACGACAGGTAACAAGGGCAAACGACAGGTAACAAGGGCAAACGACAGGTAACAAGGGCAAACGACAGGTAACAAGTGCAAACGACAGGTAACAAGGGCAAACGACAGGTAACAAGGGCAAACGACAGGTAACAAGGGCAAACGACAGGTAGCAAGTGCAAACGACAGGTAACAAGGGCAAATGACAGGTAACAAGGGCAAACGACAGGTAACAAGGGCAAACGACAGGTAGCAAGTGCAAACGACAGGTAACAAGTGCAAACAACAGGTAACAAGGGCAAACGACGGGTAACAAGGGCAAATGACAGGTAGCAGGTGCAAACGACAGGTAACAAGGGCAAATGACGGGTAACAAGGGCAAACAACAGGTAACAAGGGCAAACGACGGGTAACAAGGGCAAATGACAGGTAGCAGGGGCAAACGACAGGTAACAAGGGCAAACGACGGGTAACAAGGGCAAACGACGGGTAACAAGGGCAAACGACAGGTAACAAGTGCAAACGACAGGTAACAAGGGCAAACGACAGGTAGCAAGTGCAAACGACAGGTAACAAGTGCAAACAACAGGTAACAAGGGCAAACGACGGGTAACAAGGGCAAACAACAGGTAACAAGGGGAAATGACGGGTAACAAGGGCAAATGACAGGTAGCAGGTGCAAACGACAGGTAACAAGGGCAAACGACAGGTAGCAAGTGCAAACGACAGGTAACAAGGGCAAACGACAGGTAACAAGTGCAAACGACAGGTAACAAGGGCAAACGACAGGTAACAAGTGCAAACGACAGGTAACAAGAGCAAACGACAGGTAACAAGTGCAAACGACAGGTAACAAGTGCAAACGACAGGTAACAAGAGCAAACGACAGGTAACAAGTGCAAACGACAGGTAGCAAGTGCAAACGACAGGTAACAAGGGCAAACGACAGGTTGCAAACGACAGGTAACAAGGGCAAACGACAGGTAACAAGGGCAAACGACAGGTAACAAGGGCAGACGACAGGTAATAAGGTGCAAACGACAGGTAACAAGGGCAAACGACAGGTAACAAGTGCAAACGACAGGTAACAAGGGCAAACGACAGGTAACAAGGGCAAACGACAGGTAACAAGGGCAAACGACAGGTAACAAGGGCAAACGACAGGTAACAAGGGCAAACGACAGGTAGCAAGTGCAAACGACAGGTAACAAGGGCAAACGACGGGTAACAAGGGCAAACGACGGGTAACAAGGGCAAATGACAGGTAGCAGGTGCAAACGACAGGTAACAAGGGCAAACGACAGGTAGCAAGTGCAAACGACAGGTAACAAGGGCAAACGACGGGTAACAAGGGCAAACGACGGGTAACAAGGGCAAATGACAGGTAACAAGGGCAAACGACAGGTAGCAAGTGCAAACGACAGGTAACAAGGGCAAACGACAGGTAACAAGGGCAAACGACAGGTAACAAGGGCAAACGACAGGTAACAAGTGCAAACGACAGGTAACAAGGGCAAACGACAGGTAACAAGTGCAAACGACAGGTAACAAGGGCAAACGACAGGTAACAAGGGCAAACGACAGGTAACAAGTGCAAACGACAGGTAACAAGGGCAAATGACAGGTAACAAGTGCAAACGACAGGTAACAAGGGCAAACGACAGGTAACAAGGGCAAACGACAGGTAGCAAGTGCAAACGACAGGTAACAAGGGCAAACGACAGGTAACAAGGGCAAACGACAGGTAACAAGTGGAAACGACAGGTAACAAGGGCAAACGACAGGTAGCAAGTGCAAACGACAGGTAACAAGGGCAAACGACAGGTAACAAGGGCAAACGACAGGTAACAAGGGCAAACGACAGGTAACAAGTGCAAACGACAGGTAACAAGGGCAAACAACAGGTAACAAGGGCAAACGACAGGTAACAAGGGCAAACGACAGGTAGCAAGTGCAAACGACAGGTAACAAGGGCAAACGACAGGTAACAAGGGCAAACGACAGGTAACAAGGGCAAACGACAGGTAACAAGTGCAAACGACAGGTAACAAGGGCAAACGACAGGTAGCAAGTGCAAACGACAGGTAACAAGGGCAAACGACAGGTAACAAGGGCAAACGACAGGTTGCAAACGACAGGTAACAAGGGCAAACGACAGGTAACAAGGGCAAACGACAGGTAACAAGGGCAAACGACAGGTAGCAAGTGCAAACGACAGGTAACAAGGGCAAACGACAGGTAACAAGGGCAAACGACAGGTAACAAGTGCAAACGACAGGTAACAAGGGCAAACGACAGGTAACAAGGGCAAACGACAGGTAACAAGGGCAAACGACAGGTAGCAAGTGCAAACGACAGGTAACAAGGGCAAACGACAGGTAACAAGGGCAAACGACAGGTAACAAGGGTAAACGACAGGTAACAAGTGCAAACGACAGGTAACAAGGGCAAACGACAGGTAGCAAGTGCAAACGACAGGTAACAAGGGCAAACGACAGGTAACAAGGGCAAACGACAGGTAACAAGGGCAAACGACAGGTAACAAGGGCAAACGAAAGGTAACAAGGGCAAACGACAGGTAGCAAGTGCAAACGACAGGTAACAAGGGCAAACGACAGGTAACAAGTGCAAACGACAGGTAACAAGTGCAAACGACAGGTAACAAGGTGCAAACGACAGGTAACAAGTGCAAACGACAGGTAACAAGTGCAAACGACAGGTAACAAGGGCAAACGACAGGTAACAAGTGCAAACGACAGGTAACAAGAGCAAACGACAGGTAACAAGTGCAAACGACAGGTAACAAGTGCAAACGACAGGTAGCAAGTGCAGACGACAGGTAACAAGGGCAAACGACAGGTTGCAAACGACAGGTAACAAGGGCAAACGACAGGTAACAAGGGCAAACGACAGGTAACAAGGGCAAACGACAGGTAACAAGTGCAAACGACAGGTAACAAGGGCAAACGACAGGTAGCAAGTGCAAACGACAGGTAACAAGGGCAAACGACAGGTAACAAGGGCAAACGACAGGTAACAAGGGCAAACGACAGGTAACAAGTGCAAACGACAGGTAACAAGGGCAAACGACAGGTAACAAGGGCAAACGACAGGTAACAAGGGCAAACGACAGGTAGCAAGTGCAAACGACAGGTAACAAGGGCAAACGACAGGTAACAAGGGCAAACGACAGGTAACAAGGGCAAACGACAGGTAGCAAGTGCAAAAGACAGGTAACAAGTGCAAACAACAGGTAACAAGGGCAAACGACGGGTAACAAGGGCAAATGACAGGTAGCAGGTGCAAACGACAGGTAACAAGGGCAAACGACGGGTAACAAGGGCAAACAACAGGTAACAAGGGCAAACGACGGGTAGCAGGTGCAAACGACAGGTAACAAGGGCAAACGACGGGTAACAAGGGCAAACGACGGGTAACAAGGGCAAACGACAGGTAACAAGTGCAAACGACAGGTAACAAGGGCAAACGACAGGTAGCAAGTGCAAACGACAGGTAACAAGTGCAAACAACAGGTAACAAGGGCAAACGACGGGTAACAAGGGCAAACAACAGGTAACAAGGGCAAACGACGGGTAACAAGGGCAAATGACAGGTAGCAGGTGCAAACGACAGGTAACAAGGGCAAACGACAGGTAGCAAGTGCAAACGACAGGTAACAAGGGCAAACGACAGGTAACAAGTGCAAACGACAGGTAACAAGGGCAAACGACAGGTAACAAGGGCAAACGACAGGTAACAAGTGCAAACGACAGGTAACAAGGGCAAACGACAGGTAGCAAGTGCAAACGACAGGTAACAAGGGCAAACGACAGGTAACAAGGGCAAACGACAGGTAACAAGGGCAAACGACAGGTAACAAGTGCAAACGACAGGTAACAAGGGCAAACGACAGGTAACAAGGGCAAACGACAGGTAACAAGGGCAAACGACAGGTAGCAAGTGCAAACGACAGGTAACAAGGGCAAACGACAGGTAACAAGGGCAAACGACAGGTAACAAGGGCAAACGACAGGTAACAAGTGCAAACGACAGGTAACAAGGGCAAACGACAGGTAGCAAGTGCAAACGACAGGTAACAAGGGCAAACGACAGGTAACAAGGGCAAACGACAGGTAACAAGGGCAAACGACAGGTAACAAGGGCAAACGAAAGGTAACAAGGGCAAACGACAGGTAGCAAGTGCAAACGACAGGTAACAAGGGTAAACGACAGGTAACAAGTGCAAACGACAGGTAACAAGTGCAAACGACAGGTAACAAGGTGCAAACGACAGGTAACAAGTGCAAACGACAGGTAACAAGTGCAAACGACAGGTAACAAGGGCAAACGACAGGTAACAAGTGCAAACGACAGGTAACAAGAGCAAACGACAGGTAACAAGTGCAAACGACAGGTAACAAGTGCAAAAGACAGGTAGCAAGTGCAAACGACAGGTAACAAGGGCAAACGACAGGTTGCAAACGACAGGTAACAAGGGCAAACGACAGGTAACAAGGGCAAACGACAGGTAACAAGGGCAAACGACAGGTAACAAGTGCAAACGACAGGTAACAAGGGCAAACGACAGGTAGCAAGTGCAAACGACAGGTAACAAGGGCAAACGACAGGTAACAAGGGCAAACGACAGGTAACAAGGGCAAACGACAGGTAACAAATGCAAACGACAGGTAACATGGGCAAACGACAGGTAACAAGGGCAAACGACAGGTAACAAGGGCAAACGACAGGTAGCAAGTGCAAACGACAGGTAACAAGGGCAAACGACAGGTAACAAGGGCAAACGACAGGTAACAAGGGCAAACGACAGGTAGCAAGTGCAAACGACAGGTAACAAGTGCAAACAACAGGTAACAAGGGCAAACGACGGGTAACAAGGGCAAATGACAGGTAGCAGGTGCAAACGACAGGTAACAAGGGCAAACGACGGGTAACAAGGGCAAACAACAGGTAACAAGGGCAAACGACGGGTAACAAGGGCAAATGACAGGTAGCAGGTGCAAACGACAGGTAACAAGGGCAAACGACGGGTAACAAGGGCAAACGACGGGTAACAAGGGCAAACGACAGGTAACAAGTGCAAACGACAGGTAACAAGGGCAAACGACAGGTAGCAAGTGCAAACGACAGGTAACAAGTGCAAACAACAGGTAACAAGGGCAAACGACGGGTAACAAGGGCAAACAACAGGTAACAAGGGCAAACGACGGGTAACAAGGGCAAATGACAGGTAGCAGGTGCAAACGACAGGTAACAAGGGCAAACGACAGGTAGCAAGTGCAAACGACAGGTAACAAGGGCAAACGACAGGTAACAAGTGCAAACGACAGGTAACAAGGGCAAACGACAGGTAACAAGTGCAAACGACAGGTAACAAGAGCAAACGACAGGTAACAAGTGCAAACGACAGGTAACAAGTGCAAACGACAGGTAACAAGAGCAAACGACAGGTAACAAGTGCAAACGACAGGTAGCAAGTGCAAACGACAGGTAACAAGGGCAAACGACAGGTTGCAAACGACAGGTAACAAGGGCAAACGACAGGTAGCAAGTGCAAACGACAGGTAACAAGGGCAAACGACAGGTAACAAGGGCAAACGACAGGTAACAAGGGCAAACGACAGGTAACAAGTGCAAACGACAGGTAACAAGGGCAAACGACAGGTAACAAGTGCAAACGACAGGTAACAAGGGCAAACGACAGGTAACAAGGGCAAACGACAGGTAACAAGGGCAAACGACAGGTAACAAGTGCAAACGACAGGTAACAAGGGCAAATGACAGGTAACAAGTGCAAACGACAGGTAACAAGGGCAAACGACAGGTAACAAGGGCAAACGACAGGTAGCAAGTGCAAACGACAGGTAACAAGGGCAAACGACAGGTAACAAGGGCAAACGACAGGTAACAAGTGCAAACGACAGGTAACAAGGGCAAACGACAGGTAGCAAGTGCAAACGACAGGTAACAAGGGCAAACGACAGGTAACAAGGGCAAACGACAGGTAACAAGGGCAAACGACAGGTAACAAGTGCAAACGACAGGTAACAAGGGCAAACGACAGGTAACAAGGGCAAACGACAGGTAACAAGGGCAAACGACAGGTAGCAAGTGCAAACGACAGGTAACAAGGGCAAACGACAGGTAACAAGGGCAAACGACAGGTAACAAGGGTAAACGACAGGTAACAAGTGCAAACGACAGGTAACAAGGGCAAACGACAGGTAGCAAGTGCAAACGACAGGTAACAAGGGCAAACGACAGGTAACAAGGGCAAACGACAGGTAACAAGGGCAAACGACAGGTAACAAGGGCAAACGAAAGGTAACAAGGGCAAACGACAGGTAGCAAGTGCAAATGACAGGTAACAAGGGCAAACGACAGGTAACAAGTGCAAACGACAGGTAAAAAGTGCAAACGACAGGTAACAAGTGCAAACGACAGGTAACAAGGGCAAACGACAGGTAACAAGGGCAAACGACAGGTAGCAAGTGCAAACGACAGGTAACAAGTGCAAACGACAGGTAACAAGGGCAAACGACGGGTAACAAGGGCAAATGACAGGTAGCAGGTGCAAACGACAGGTAACAAGGGCAAACGACAGGTAGCAAGTGCAAACGACAGGTAACAAGGGCAAACGACGGGTAACAAGGGCAAACGACGGGTAACAAGGGCAAATGACAGGTAACAAGGGCAAACGACAGGTAGCAAGTGCAAACGACAGGTAACAAGGGCAAACGACAGGTAACAAGGGCAAACGACAGGTAACAAGGGCAAACGACAGGTAACAAGTGCAAACGACAGGTAACAAGGGCAAACGACAGGTAACAAGTGCAAACGACAGGTAACAAGGGCAAACGACAGGTAACAAGGGCAAACGACAGGTAACAAGGGCAAACGAAAGGTAACAAGTGCAAACGACAGGCAACAAGGGCAAAAGACATGTAACAAGTGCAAACGACAGGTAACAAGGGCAAACGACAGGTAACAAGGGCAAACGACAGGTAGCAAGTGCAAACGACAGGTAACAACGGCAAACGACAGGTAACAAGGGGAAACGACAGGTAACAAGTGCAAACGACAGGTAACAAGGGCAAACGACAGGTAGCAAGTGCAAACGACAGGTAACAAGGGCAAACGACAGGTAACAAGGGCAAACGACAGGTAACAAGGGCAAACGACAGGTAGCAAGTGCAAACGACAGGTAACAAGGGCAAACGACAGGTAACAAGGGCAAACGACAGGTAACAAGGGTAAACGACAGGTAACAAGTGCAAACGACAGGTAACAAGGGCAAACGACAGGTAGCAAGTGCAAACGACAGGTAACAAGGGCAAACGACAGGTAACAAGGGCAAACGACAGGTAACAAGGGCAAACGACAGGTAACAAGGGCAAACGAAAGGTAACAAGGGCAAACGACAGGTAGCAAGTGCAAACGACAGGTAACAAGGGCAAACGACAGGTAACAAGTGCAAACGACAGGTAACAAGTGCAAACGACAGGTAACAAGGTGCAAACGACAGGTAACAAGTGCAAACGACAGGTAACAAGGGCAAACGACAGGTAACAAGTGCAAACGACAGGTAACAAGAGCAAACGACAGGTAACAAGTGCAAACGACAGGTAACAAGTGCAAACGACAGGTAGCAAGTGCAGACGACAGGTAACAAGGGCAAACGACAGGTTGCAAACGACAGGTAACAAGGGCAAACGACAGGTAACAAGGGCAAACGACAGGTAACAAGGGCAAACGACAGGTAACAAGTGCAAACGACAGGTAACAAGGGCAAACGACAGGTAGCAAGTGCAAACGACAGGTAACAAGGGCAAACGACAGGTAACAAGGGCAAACGACAGGTAACAAGGGCAAACGACAGGTAACAAGTGCAAACGACAGGTAACAAGGGCAAACGACAGGTAACAAGGGCAAACGACAGGTAACAAGGGCAAACGACAGGTAGCAAGTGCAAACGACAGGTAACAAGGGCAAACGACAGGTAACAAGGGCAAACGACAGGTAACAAGGGCAAACGACAGGTAGCAAGTGCAAAAGACAGGTAACAAGTGCAAACAACAGGTAACAAGGGCAAACGACGGGTAACAAGGGCAAATGACAGGTAGCAGGTGCAAACGACAGGTAACAAGGGCAAACGACGGGTAACAAGGGCAAACAACAGGTAACAAGGGCAAACGACGGGTAGCAGGTGCAAACGACAGGTAACAAGGGCAAACGACGGGTAACAAGGGCAAACGACGGGTAACAAGGGCAAACGACAGGTAACAAGTGCAAACGACAGGTAACAAGGGCAAACGACAGGTAGCAAGTGCAAACGACAGGTAACAAGTGCAAACAACAGGTAACAAGGGCAAACGACGGGTAACAAGGGCAAACAACAGGTAACAAGGGCAAACGACGGGTAACAAGGGCAAATGACAGGTAGCAGGTGCAAACGACAGGTAACAAGGGCAAACGACAGGTAGCAAGTGCAAACGACAGGTAACAAGGGCAAACGACAGGTAACAAGTGCAAACGACAGGTAACAAGGGCAAACGACAGGTAACAAGGGCAAACGACAGGTAACAAGTGCAAACGACAGGTAACAAGGGCAAACGACAGGTAGCAAGTGCAAACGACAGGTAACAAGGGCAAACGACAGGTAACAAGGGCAAACGACAGGTAACAAGGGCAAACGACAGGTAACAAGTGCAAACGACAGGTAACAAGGGCAAACGACAGGTAACAAGGGCAAACGACAGGTAACAAGGGCAAACGACAGGTAGCAAGTGCAAACGACAGGTAACAAGGGCAAACGACAGGTAACAAGGGCAAACGACAGGTAACAAGGGCAAACGACAGGTAACAAGTGCAAACGACAGGTAACAAGGGCAAACGACAGGTAGCAAGTGCAAACGACAGGTAACAAGGGCAAACGACAGGTAACAAGGGCAAACGACAGGTAACAAGGGCAAACGACAGGTAACAAGGGCAAACGAAAGGTAACAAGGGCAAACGACAGGTAGCAAGTGCAAACGACAGGTAACAAGGGTAAACGACAGGTAACAAGTGCAAACGACAGGTAACAAGTGCAAACGACAGGTAACAAGGTGCAAACGACAGGTAACAAGTGCAAACGACAGGTAACAAGTGCAAACGACAGGTAACAAGGGCAAACGACAGGTAACAAGTGCAAACGACAGGTAACAAGAGCAAACGACAGGTAACAAGTGCAAACGACAGGTAACAAGTGCAAAAGACAGGTAGCAAGTGCAAACGACAGGTAACAAGGGCAAACGACAGGTTGCAAACGACAGGTAACAAGGGCAAACGACAGGTAACAAGGGCAAACGACAGGTAACAAGGGCAAACGACAGGTAACAAGTGCAAACGACAGGTAACAAGGGCAAACGACAGGTAGCAAGTGCAAACGACAGGTAACAAGGGCAAACGACAGGTAACAAGGGCAAACGACAGGTAACAAGGGCAAACGACAGGTAACAAATGCAAACGACAGGTAACAAGGGCAAACGACAGGTAACAAGGGCAAACGACAGGTAACAAGGGCAAACGACAGGTAGCAAGTGCAAACGACAGGTAACAAGGGCAAACGACAGGTAACAAGGGCAAACGACAGGTAACAAGGGCAAACGACAGGTAGCAAGTGCAAACGACAGGTAACAAGTGCAAACAACAGGTAACAAGGGCAAACGACGGGTAACAAGGGCAAATGACAGGTAGCAGGTGCAAACGACAGGTAACAAGGGCAAACGACGGGTAACAAGGGCAAACAACAGGTAACAAGGGCAAACGACGGGTAACAAGGGCAAATGACAGGTAGCAGGTGCAAACGACAGGTAACAAGGGCAAACGACGGGTAACAAGGGCAAACGACGGGTAACAAGGGCAAACGACAGGTAACAAGTGCAAACGACAGGTAACAAGGGCAAACGACAGGTAGCAAGTGCAAACGACAGGTAACAAGTGCAAACAACAGGTAACAAGGGCAAACGACGGGTAACAAGGGCAAACAACAGGTAACAAGGGCAAACGACGGGTAACAAGGGCAAATGACAGGTAGCAGGTGCAAACGACAGGTAACAAGGGCAAACGACAGGTAGCAAGTGCAAACGACAGGTAACAAGGGCAAACGACAGGTAACAAGTGCAAACGACAGGTAACAAGGGCAAACGACAGGTAACAAGTGCAAACGACAGGTAACAAGAGCAAACGACAGGTAACAAGTGCAAACGACAGGTAACAAGTGCAAACGACAGGTAACAAGAGCAAACGACAGGTAACAAGTGCAAACGACAGGTAGCAAGTGCAAACGACAGGTAACAAGGGCAAACGACAGGTTGCAAACGACAGGTAACAAGGGCAAACGACAGGTAACAAGGGCAAACGACAGGTAACAAGGGCAGACGACAGGTAATAAGGTGCAAACGACAGGTAACAAGGGCAAACGACAGGTAACAAGTGCAAACGACAGGTAACAAGGGCAAACGACAGGTAACAAGGGCAAACGACAGGTAACAAGGGCAAACGACAGGTAACAAGGGCAAACGACAGGTAGCAAGTGCAAACGACAGGTAACAAGGGCAAACGACGGGTAACAAGGGCAAACGACGGGTAACAAGGGCAAATGACAGGTAGCAGGTGCAAACGACAGGTAACAAGGGCAAACGACAGGTAGCAAGTGCAAACGACAGGTAACAAGGGCAAACGACGGGTAACAAGGGCAAACGACGGGTAACAAGGGCAAATGACGGGTAACAAGGGCAAACGACAGGTAGCAAGTGCAAACGACAGGTAACAAGGGCAAACGACAGGTAACAAGGGCAAACGACAGGTAACAAGGGCAAACGACAGGTAACAAGTGCAAACGACAGGTAACAAGGGCAAACGACAGGTAACAAGTGCAAACGACAGGTAACAAGGGCAAACGACAGGTAACAAGGGCAAACGACAGGTAACAAGGGCAAACGACAGGTAACAAGTGCAAACGACAGGTAACAAGGGCAAATGACAGGTAACAAGTGCAAACGACAGGTAACAAGGGCAAACGACAGGTAACAAGGGCAAACGACAGGTAGCAAGTGCAAACGACAGGTAACAAGGGCAAACGACAGGTAACAAGGGCAAACGACAGGTAACAAGTGCAAACGACAGGTAACAAGGGCAAACGACAGGTAGCAAGTGCAAACGACAGGTAACAAGGGCAAACGACAGGTAACAAGGGCAAACGACAGGTAACAAGGGCAAACGACAGGTAACAAGTGCAAACGACAGGTAACAAGGGCAAACGACAGGTAACAAGGGCAAACGACAGGTAACAAGGGCAAACGACAGGTAGCAAGTGCAAACGACAGGTAACAAGGGCAAACGACAGGTAACAAGGGCAAACGACAGGTAACAAGGGTAAACGACAGGTAACAAGTGCAAACGACAGGTAACAAGGGCAAACGACAGGTAGCAAGTGCAAACGACAGGTAACAAGGGCAAACGACAGGTAACAAGGGCAAACGACAGGTAACAAGGGCAAACGACAGGTAACAAGGGCAAACGAAAGGTAACAAGGGCAAACGACAGGTAGCAAGTGCAAATGACAGGTAACAAGGGCAAACGACAGGTAACAAGTGCAAACGACAGGTAAAAAGTGCAAACGACAGGTAACAAGTGCAAACGACAGGTAACAAGGGCAAACGACAGGTAACAAGGGCAAACGACAGGTAGCAAGTGCAAACGACAGGTAACAAGTGCAAACGACAGGTAACAAGGGCAAACGACGGGTAACAAGGGCAAATGACAGGTAGCAGGTGCAAACGACAGGTAACAAGGGCAAACGACAGGTAGCAAGTGCAAACGACAGGTAACAAGGGCAAACGACGGGTAACAAGGGCAAACGACGGGTAACAAGGGCAAATGACAGGTAACAAGGGCAAACGACAGGTAGCAAGTGCAAACGACAGGTAACAAGGGCAAACGACAGGTAACAAGGGCAAACGACAGGTAACAAGGGCAAACGACAGGTAACAAGTGCAAACGACAGGTAACAAGGGCAAACGACAGGTAACAAGTGCAAACGACAGGTAACAAGGGCAAACGACAGGTAACAAGGGCAAACGACAGGTAACAAGGGCAAACGAAAGGTAACAAGTGCAAACGACAGGCAACAAGGGCAAAAGACATGTAACAAGTGCAAACGACAGGTAACAAGGGCAAACGACAGGTAACAAGGGCAAACGACAGGTAGCAAGTGCAAACGACAGGTAACAAGGGCAAACGACAGGTAACAAGGGGAAACGATAGGTAACAAGTGCAAACGACAGGTAACAAGGGCAAACGACAGGTAGCAAGTGCAAACGACAGGTAACAAGGGCAAACGACAGGTAACAAGGGCAAACGACAGGTAACAAGGGCAAACGACAGGTAACAAGTGCAAACGACAGGTAACAAGGGCAAACGACAGGTAACAAGGGCAAACGACAGGTAACAAGGGCAAACGACAGGTAGCAAGTGCAAACGACAGGTAACAAGGGCAAACGACAGGTAACAAGGGCAAACGACAGGTAACAAGGGTAAACGACAGGTAACAAGTGCAAACGACAGGTAACAAGGGCAAACGACAGGTAGCAAGTGCAAACGACAGGTAACAAGGGCAAACGACAGGTAACAAGGGCAAACGACAGGTAACAAGGGCAAACGACAGGTAACAAGGGCAAACGAAAGGTAACAAGGGCAAACGACAGGTAGCAAGTGCAAATGACAGGTAACAAGGGCAAACGACAGGTAACAAGTGCAAACGACAGGTAAAAAGTGCAAACGACAGGTAACAAGTGCAAACGACAGGTAACAAGGGCAAACGACAGGTAACAAGGTCAAACGACAGGTAACAAGGGCAAACGACAGGTAGCAAGTGCAAACGACAGGTAACAAGTGCAAACGACAGGTAACAAGGGCAAACGACGGGTAACAAGGGCAAATGACAGGTAGCAGGTGCAAACGACAGGTAACAAGGGCAAACGACGGGTAACAAGGGCAAACAACAGGTAACAAGGGCAAACGACGGGTAACAAGGGCAAATGACAGGTAACAAGGGCAAACGACAGGTAACAAGGGCAAACGAAAGGTAACAAGGGCAAACGACAGGTAGCAAGTGCAAACGACAGGTAACAAGTGCAAACGACAGGTAACAAGGGCAAACGACGGGTAACAAGGGCAAATGACAGGTAGCAGGTGCAAACGACAGGTAACAAGGGCAAACGACGGGTAACAAGGGCAAACAACAGGTAACAAGGGCAAACAACGGGTAACAAGGGCAAACGACAGGTAACAAGGGCAAACGACAGGTAACAAGGGCAAACGAAAGGTAACAAGGGCAAACGACAGGTAGCAAGTGCAAACGACAGGTAACAAGGGCAAACGACAGGTAACAAGTGCAAACGACAGGTAACAAGGGCAAACGACAGGTAGCAAGTGCAAACGACAGGTAACAAGGGCAAACGACGGGTAACAAGGGCAAACGACGGGTAACAAGGGCAAATGACAGGTAGCAGGTGCAAACGACAGGTAACAAGGGCAAACGACAGGTAGCAAGTGCAAACGACAGGTAACAAGGGCAAACGACGGGTAACAAGGGCAAACGACGGGTAACAAGGGCAAATGACAGGTAACAAGGGCAAACGACAGGTAGCAAGTGCAAACGACAGGTAACAAGGGCAAACGACAGGTAACAAGGGCAAACGACAGGTAACAAGGGCAAACGACAGGTAACAAGTGCAAACGACAGGTAACAAGTGCAAACGACAGGTAACAAGGGCAAACGACAGGTAACAAGTGCAAACGACAGGTAACAAGGGCAAACGACAGGTAACAAGGGCAAACGACAGGTAACAAGGGCAAACGACAGGTAACAAGTGCAAACGACAGGTAACAAGGGCAAATGACAGGTAACAAGTGCAAACGACAGGTAACAAGGGCAAACGACAGGTAACAAGGGCAAACGACAGGTAGCAAGTGCAAACGACAGGTAACAAGGGCAAACGACAGGTAACAAGGGCAAACGACAGGTAACAAGTGCAAACGACAGGTAACAAGGGCAAACGACAGGTAGCAAGTGCAAACGACAGGTAACAAGGGCAAACGACAGGTAACAAGGGCAAACGACAGGTAACAAGGGCAAACGACAGGTAACAAGTGCAAACGACAGGTAACAAGGGCAAACGACAGGTAACAAGGGCAAACGACAGGTAACAAGGGCAAACGACAGGTAGCAAGTGCAAACGACAGGTAACAAGGGCAAACGACAGGTAACAAGGGCAAACGACAGGTAACAAGGGTAAACGACAGGTAACAAGTGCAAACGACAGGTAACAAGGGCAAACGACAGGTAGCAAGTGCAAACGACAGGTAACAAGGGCAAACGACAGGTAACAAGGGCAAACGACAGGTAACAAGGGCAAACGACAGGTAACAAGGGCAAACGAAAGGTAACAAGGGCAAACGACAGGTAGCAAGTGCAAACGACAGGTAACAAGGGCAAACGACAGGTAACAAGTGCAAACGACAGGTAACAAGTGCAAACGACAGGTAACAAGGTGCAAACGACAGGTAACAAGTGCAAACGACAGGTAACAAGTGCAAACGACAGGTAACAAGGGCAAACGACAGGTAACAAGTGCAAACGACAGGTAACAAGAGCAAACGACAGGTAACAAGTGCAAACGACAGGTAACAAGTGCAAACGACAGGTAGCAAGTGCAAACGACAGGTAACAAGGGCAAACGACAGGTTGCAAACGACAGGTAACAAGGGCAAACGACAGGTAACAAGGGCAAACGACAGGTAACAAGGGCAAACGACAGGTAACAAGTGCAAACGACAGGTAACAAGGGCAAACGACAGGTAGCAAGTGCAAACGACAGGTAACAAGGGCAAACGACAGGTAACAAGGGCAAACGACAGGTAACAAGGGCAAACGACAGGTAACAAGTGCAAACGACAGGTAACAAGGGCAAACGACAGGTAACAAGGGCAAACGACAGGTAACAAGGGCAAACGACAGGTAGCAAGTGCAAACGACAGGTAACAAGGGCAAACGACAGGTAACAAGGGCAAACGACAGGTAACAAGGGCAAACGACAGGTAGCAAGTGCAAAAGACAGGTAACAAGTGCAAACAACAGGTAACAAGGGCAAACGACGGGTAACAAGGGCAAATGACAGGTAGCAGGTGCAAACGACAGGTAACAAGGGCAAACGACGGGTAACAAGGGCAAACAACAGGTAACAAGGGCAAACGACGGGTAGCAGGTGCAAACGACAGGTAACAAGGGCAAACGACGGGTAACAAGGGCAAACGACGGGTAACAAGGGCAAACGACAGGTAACAAGTGCAAACGACAGGTAACAAGGGCAAACGACAGGTAGCAAGTGCAAACGACAGGTAACAAGTGCAAACAACAGGTAACAAGGGCAAACGACGGGTAACAAGGGCAAACAACAGGTAACAAGGGCAAACGACGGGTAACAAGGGCAAATGACAGGTAGCAGGTGCAAACGACAGGTAACAAGGGCAAACGACAGGTAGCAAGTGCAAACGACAGGTAACAAGGGCAAACGACAGGTAACAAGTGCAAACGACAGGTAACAAGGGCAAACGACAGGTAACAAGTGCAAACCACAGGTAACAAGAGCAAACGACAGGTAACAAGTGCAAACGACAGGTAACAAGTGCAAACGACAGGTAACAAGAGCAAACGACAGGTAACAAGTGCAAACGACAGGTAGCAAGTGCAAACGACAGGTAACAAGGGCAAACGACAGGTTGCAAACGACAGGTAACAAGGGCAAACGACAGGTAACAAGGGCAGACGACAGGTAATAAGGTGCAAACGACAGGTAACAAGGGCAAACGACAGGTAACAAGTGCAAACGACAGGTAACAAGTGCAAACGACAGGTAACAAGGGCAAACGACAGGTAACAAGGGCAAACGACAGGTAAGAAGGGCAAACGACAGGTAGCAAGTGCAAACGACAGGTAACAAGGGCAAACGACGGGTAACAAGGGCAAACGACGGGTAACAAGGGCAAATGACAGGTAGCAGGTGCAAACGACAGGTAACATGGGCAAACGACAGGTAGCAAGTGCAAACGACAGGTAACAAGGGCAAACGACGGGTAACAAGGGCAAACGACGGGTAACAAGGGCAAATGACAGGTAACAAGGGCAAACGACAGGTAGCAAGTGCAAACGACAGGTAACAAGGGCAAACGACAGGTAACAAGGGCAAACGACAGGTAACAAGGGCAAACGACAGGTAACAAGTGCAAACGACAGGTAACAAGGGCAAACGACAGGTAACAAGTGCAAACGACAGGTAACAAGTGCAAACGACAGGTAACAAGGGCAAACGACAGGTAGCAAGTGCAAACGACAGGTAACAAGGGCAAACGACAGGTAACAAGGGCAAACGACAGGTAACAAGGGCAAACGACAGGTAACAAGTGCAAACGACAGGTAACAAGGGCAAACGACAGGTAACAAGGGCAAACGACAGGTAACAAGGGCAAACGACAGGTAGCAAGTGCAAACGACAGGTAGCAAGTGCAAACGACAGGTAACAAGGGCAAACGACAGGTTGCAAACGACAGGTACCAAGGGCAAACGACAGGTAACAAGGGCAAACGACAGGTAACAAGGGCAAACGACAGGTAACAAGTGCAAACGACAGGTAACAAGGGCAAACGACAGGTAGCAAGTGCAAACGACAGGTAACAAGGGCAAACGACAGGTAACAAGGGCAAACGACAGGTAACAAGGGCAAACGACAGGTAACAAGTGCAAACGACAGGTAACAAGGGCAAACGACAGGTAACAAGGGCAAACGACAGGTAACAAGGGCAAACGACAGGTAGCAAGTGCAAACGACAGGTAACAAGGGCAAACGACAGGTAACAAGGGCAAACGACAGGTAACAAGGGCAAACGACAGGTAGCAAGTGCAAACGACAGGTAACAAGTGCAAACAACAGGTAACAAGGGCAAACGACGGGTAACAAGGGCAAATGACAGGTAGCAGGTGCAAAAGACAGGTAACAAGGGCAAACGACGGGTAACAAGGGCAAACAACAGGTAACAAGGGCAAACGACGGGTAACAAGGGCAAATGACAGGTAGCAGGTGCAAACGACAGGTAACAAGGGCAAACGACGGGTAACAAGGGCAAACGACGGGTAACAAGGGCAAACGACAGGTAACAAGTGCAAACGACAGGTAACAAGGGCAAACGACAGGTAGCAAGTGCAAACGACAGGTAACAAGTGCAAACAACAGGTAACAAGGGCAAACGACGGGTAACAAGGGCAAACAACAGGTAACAAGGGCAAACGACGGGTAACAAGGGCAAATGAAAGGTAGCAGGTGCAAACGACAGGTAACAAGGGCAAACGACAGGTAGCAAGTGCAAACGACAGGTAACAAGGGCAAACGACAGGTAACAAGGGCAAACGACGGGTAACAAGGGCAAATGACAGGTAGCAGGTGCAAACGACAGGTAACAAGGGCAAACGACAGGTAGCAAGTGCAAACGACAGGTAACAAGTGCAAACGACAGGTAACAAGGTGCAAACGACAGGTAACAAGTGCAAACGACAGGTAACAAGTGCAAACGACAGGTAACAAGGGCAAACGACAGGTAACAAGGGCAAACGACAGGTAACAAGTGCAAACGACAGGTAACAAGAGCAAACGACAGGTAACAAGTGCAAACGACAGGTAACAAGTGCAAACGACAGGTAGCAAGTGCAAACGACAGGTAACAAGGGCAAACGACAGGTTGCAAACGACAGGTAACAAGGGCAAACGACAGGTAACAAGGGCAAACGACAGGTAACAAGGGCAAACGACAGGTAACAAGTGCAAACGACAGGTAACAAGGGCAAACGACAGGTAGCAAGTGCAAACGACAGGTAACAAGGGCAAACGACAGGTAACAAGGGCAAACGACAGGTAACAAGGGCAAACGACAGGTAACAAGTGCAAACGACAGGTAACAAGGGCAAACGACAGGTAACAAGGGCAAACGACAGGTAACAAGTGCAAACGACAGGTAACAAGGGCAAACGACAGGTAACAAGTGCAAACGACAGGTAACAAGGGCAAACGACAGGTAACAAGTGCAAACGACAGGTAACAAGGGCAAACGACAGGTAACAAGGGCAAACGACAGGTAGCAAGTGCAAACGACAGGTAACAAGGGCAAACGACAGGTAACAAGGGCAAACGACAGGTAACAAGGTGCAAACGATAGGTAACAAGGTGCAAACGACAGGTAACAAGGTGCAAACGACAGGTAACAAGTGCAAACGACAGGTAACAAGGACAAACGACAGGTAACAAGGGCAAACGACAGGTAACAAGGGCAAACGACAGGTAGCAAGGGCAAACGACAGGTAACAAGGGCAAACGACAGGTAACAAGGGCAAACGACAGGTAACAAGGGCAAACGACAGGTAACAAGGGCAAACGACAGGTAGCAAGTGCAAACGACAGGTAACAAGGGCAAACGACAGGTAACAAGTGCAAACGACAGGTAACAAGTGCAAACGACAGGTAACAAGGTGCAAACGACAGGTAACAAGTGCAAACGACAGGTAACAAGTGCAAACGACAGGTAACAAGGGCAAACGACAGGTAACAAGTGCAAACGACAGGTAACAAGAGTAAACGACAGGTAACAAGTGCAAACGACAGGTAACAAGTGCAAACGACAGGTAGCAAGTGCAAACGACAGGTAACAAGGGCAAACGACAGGTTGCAAACGACAGGTAACAAGGGCAAACGACAGGTAACAAGGGCGAACGACAGGTAACAAGGGCAAACGACAGGTAACAAGTGCAAACGACAGGTAACAAGTGCAAAAGACAGGTAACAAGGGCAAACGACAGGTAACAAGGTGCAAACGACAGGTAACAAGGGCAAACGACAGGTAACAAGGGCAAACGACAGGTAACAAGGGCAAACGACAGGTAACAAGTGCAAACGACAGGTAACAAGGACAAACGACAGGTAACAAGGGCAAACGACAGGTAACAAGGGCAAACGACAGGTAACAAGGGCAAACGACAGGTAACAAGGGCAAACGACAGGTAGCAAGTGCAAACGACAGGTAACAAGGGCAAACGACAGGTAACAAGGGCAAACGACAGGTAACAAGGGCAAACGACAGGTAACAAGTGCAAACGACAGGTAACAAGGGCAAACGACAGGTAACAAGGGCAAACGACAGGTAACAAGGGCAAACGACAGGTAGCAAGTGCAAACGACAGGTAACAAGGGCAAACGACAGGTAACAAGGGCAAACGACAGGTAATCAGGGGCAAACGACAGGTAGCAAGTGCAAACGAAAGGTAACAAGTGCAAACAACAGGTAACAAGGGGAAACGACGGGTAACAAGGGCAAATGACAGGTAGCAGGTGCAAACGACAGGTAACAAGGGCAAACGACGGGTAACAAGGGCAAACAACAGGTAACAAGGGCAAACGACGGGTAACAAGGGCAAATGACAGGTAGCAGGTGCAAACGACAGGTAACAAGGGCAAACGACGGGTGACGGGTAACAAGGGCAAACGACGGGTAACAAGGGCAAACGACAGGTAACAAGTGCAAACGACAGGTAACAAGTGCAAACGACAGGTAACAAGGGCAAACGACGGGTAACAAGGGCAAATGACAGGTAGCAGGTGCAAACGACAGGTAACAAGGGCAAACGACAGGTAGCAAGTGCAAACGACAGGTAACAAGGGCAAACGACAGGTAACAAGGGCAAACGACAGGTAACAAGGGCAAACGACAGGTAACAAGTGCAAACGACAGGTAACAAGGGCAAACGACAGGTAACAAGTGCAAACGACAGGTAACAAGGGCAAACGACAGGTAACAAGGGCAAACGACGGGTAACAAGGGCAAATGACAGGTAGCAGGTGCAAACGACAGGTAACAAGGGCAAACGACAGGTAGCAAGTGCAAACGACAGGTAACAAGGGCAAACGACAGGTAACAAGGGCAAACGACAGGTAACAAGGGCAAACGACAGGTAACAAGTGCAAACGACAGGTAACAATGGCAAACGACAGGTAACAAGTGCAAACGACAGGTAACAAGGGCAAACGACAGGTAACAAGGGCAAACGACAGGTAACAAGGGCAAACGACAGGTAACAAGTGCAAACGACAGGTAACAAGGGCAAACGACAGGTAACAAGTGCAAACGACAGGTAACAAGGGCAAACGACAGGTAACAAGGGCAAACGACAGGTAGCAAGTGCAAACGACAGGTAACAAGGGCAAACGACAGGTAACAAGGGCAAACGACAGGTAACAAGGTGCAAACGATAGGTAACAAGGTGCAAACGACAGGTAACAAGGGCAAACGACAGGTAGCAAGTGCAAACGACAGGTAACAAGGTGCAAACGACAGGTAACAAGGGCAAACGACAGGTAACAAGGGCAAACGACAGGTAACCAGGGCAAACGACAGGTAACAAGGGCAAACGACAGGTAACAAGGTGCAAACGACAGGTAACAAGTGCAAACGACAGGTAACAAGGGCAAACGACAGGTAACAAGGGCAAACGACAGGTAACAAGGGCAAACGACAGGTAACAAGGGCAAACGACAGGTAGCAAGTGCAAACGAAAGGTAACAAGTGCAAACAACAGGTAACAAGGGCAAACGATGGGTAACAAGGGCAAACAACAGGTAACAAGGGCAAACGACGGGTAACAAGGGCAAATGACAGGTAGCAGGTGCAAACGACAGGTAACAAGGGCAAACGACAGGTAGCAAGTGCAAACGACAGGTAACAAGGGCAAACGACAGGTAACAAGGGCAAACGACAGGTAACAAGGGCAAACGACAGGTAACAAGGGCAAACGACAGGTAACAAGGGCAAACGACAGGTAGCAAGTGCAAACGAAAGGTAGCAGGTGCAAACGACAGGTAACAAGGGCAAACGATGGGTAACAAGGGCAAACAACAGGTAACAAGGGCAAACGACGGGTAACAAGGGCAAATGACAGGTAGCAGGTGCAAACGACAGGTAACAAGGGCAAACGACGGGTGACGGGTAACAAGGGCAAACGACGGGTAACAAGGGCAAACGACAGGTAACAAGTGCAAACGACAGGTAACAAGTGCAAACGACAGGTAACAAGGGCAAACGACGGGTAACAAGGGCAAATGACAGGTAGCAGGTGCAAACGACAGGTAACAAGGGCAAACGACAGGTAGCAAGTGCAAACGACAGGTAACAAGGGCAAACGACAGGTAACAAGGGCAAACGACAGGTAACAAGGGCAAACGACAGGTAACAAGTGCAAACGACAGGTAACAAGGGCAAACGACAGGTAACAAGTGCAAACGACAGGTAACAAGGGCAAACGACAGGTAACAAGGGCAAACGACGGGTAACAAGGGCAAATGACAGGTAGCAGGTGCAAACGACAGGTAACAAGGGCAAACGACAGGTAGCAAGTGCAAACGACAGGTAACAAGGGCAAACGACAGGTAACAAGGGCAAACGACAGGTAACAAGGGCAAACGACAGGTAACAAGTGCAAACGACAGGTAACAATGGCAAACGACAGGTAACAAGTGCAAACGACAGGTAACAAGGGCAAACGACAGGTAACAAGGGCAAACGACAGGTAACAAGGGCAAACGACAGGTAACAAGGGCAAACGACAGGTAACAAGTGCAAACGACAGGTAACAAGGGCAAACGACAGGTAACAAGTGCAAACGACAGGTAACAAGGGCAAACGACAGGTAACAAGGGCAAACGACAGGTAGCAAGTGCAAACGACAGGTAACAAGGGCAAACGACAGGTAACAAGGGCAAACGACAGGTAACAAGTGCAAACGACAGGTAACAAGGGCAAACGACAGGTAACAAGTGCAAACGACAGGTAACAAGGGCAAACGACAGGTAACAAGGGCAAACGACGGGTAACAAGGGCAAATGACAGGTAGCAGGTGCAAACGACAGGTAACAAGGGCAAACGACAGGTAGCAAGTGCAAACGACAGGTAACAAGGGCAAACGACAGGTAACAAGGGCAAACGACAGGTAACAAGGGCAAACGACAGGTAACAAGTGCAAACGACAGGTAACAATGGCAAACGACAGGTAACAAGTGCAAACGACAGGTAACAAGGGCAAACGACAGGTAACAAGGGCAAACGACAGGTAACAAGGGCAAACGACAGGTAACAAGGGCAAACGACAGGTAACAAGTGCAAACGACAGGTAACAAGGGCAAACGACAGGTAACAAGTGCAAACGACAGGTAACAAGGGCAAACGACAGGTAACAAGGGCAAACGACAGGTAGCAAGTGCAAACGACAGGTAACAAGGGCAAACGACAGGTAACAAGGGCAAACGACAGGTAACAAGGTGCAAACGATAGGTAACAAGGTGCAAACGACAGGTAACAAGGGCAAACGACAGGTAGCAAGTGCAAACGACAGGTAACAAGGTGCAAACGACAGGTAACAAGGGCAAACGACAGGTAACAAGGGAAAACGACAGGTAACCAGGGCAAACGACAGGTAACAAGGGCAAACGACAGGTAACAAGGTGCAAACGACAGGTAACAAGTGCAAACGACAGGTAACAAGGGCAAACGACAGGTAACAAGTGCAAACGACAGGTAACAAGGGCAAACGACAGGTAACAAGGGCAAACGACGGGTAACAAGGGCAAATGACAGGTAGCAGGTGCAAACGACAGGTAACAAGGGCAAACGACAGGTAGCAAGTGCAAACGCCAGGTAACAAGGGCAAACGACAGGTAACAAGGGCAAACGACAGGTAACAAGGGCAAACGACAGGTAACAAGTGCAAACGACAGGTAACAATGGCAAACGACAGGTAACAAGTGCAAACGACAGGTAACAAGGGCAAACGACAGGTAACAAGGGCAAACGACAGGTAACAAGGGCAAACGACAGGTAACAAGTGCAAACGACAGGTAACAAGGGCAAACGACAGGTAACAAGTGCAAACGACAGGTAACAAGGGCAAACGACAGGTAACAAGGGCAAACGACAGGTAGCAAGTGCAAACGACAGGTAACAAGGGCAAACGACAGGTAACAAGGGCAAACGACAGGTAACAAGGTGCAAACGATAGGTAACAAGGTGCAAACGACAGGTAACAAGGGCAAACGACAGGTAGCAAGTGCAAACGACAGGTAACAAGGTGCAAACGACAGGTAACAAGGGCAAACGACAGGTAACAAGGGCAAACGACAGGTAACCAGGGCAAACGACAGGTAACAAGGGCAAACGACGGGTAACAAGGGCAAATGACAGGTAGCAGGTGCAAACGACAGGTAACAAGGGCAAACGACGGGTAACAAGGGCAAACAACAGGTAACAAGGGCAAACGACGGGTAGCAGGTGCAAACGACAGGTAACAAGGGCAAACGACGGGTAACAAGGGCAAACGACGGGTAACAAGGGCAAACGACAGGTAACAAGTGCAAACGACAGGTAACAAGGGCAAACGACAGGTAGCAAGTGCAAACGACAGGTAACAAGTGCAAACAACAGGTAACAAGGGCAAACGACGGGTAACAAGGGCAAACAACAGGTAACAAGGGCAAACGACGGGTAACAAGGGCAAATGACAGGTAGCAGGTGCAAACGACAGGTAACAAGGGCAAACGACAGGTAGCAAGTGCAAACGACAGGTAACAAGGGCAAACGACAGGTAACAAGTGCAAACGACAGGTAACAAGGGCAAACGACAGGTAACAAGTGCAAACCACAGGTAACAAGAGCAAACGACAGGTAACAAGTGCAAACGACAGGTAACAAGTGCAAACGACAGGTAACAAGAGCAAACGACAGGTAACAAGTGCAAACGACAGGTAGCAAGTGCAAACGACAGGTAACAAGGGCAAACGACAGGTTGCAAACGACAGGTAACAAGGGCAAACGACAGGTAACAAGGGCAGACGACAGGTAATAAGGTGCAAACGACAGGTAACAAGGGCAAACGACAGGTAACAAGTGCAAACGACAGGTAACAAGTGCAAACGACAGGTAACAAGGGCAAACGACAGGTAACAAGGGCAAACGACAGGTAACAAGGGCAAACGACAGGTAGCAAGTGCAAACGACAGGTAACAAGGGCAAACGACGGGTAACAAGGGCAAACGACGGGTAAGAAGGGCAAATGACAGGTAGCAGGTGCAAACGACAGGTAACATGGGCAAACGACAGGTAGCAAGTGCAAACGACAGGTAACAAGGGCAAACGACGGGTAACAAGGGCAAACGACGGGTAACAAGGGCAAATGACAGGTAACAAGGGCAAACGACAGGTAGCAAGTGCAAACGACAGGTAACAAGGGCAAACGACAGGTAACAAGGGCAAACGACAGGTAACAAGGGCAAACGACAGGTAACAAGTGCAAACGACAGGTAACAAGGGCAAACGACAGGTAACAAGTGCAAACGACAGGTAACAAGTGCAAACGACAGGTAACAAGGGCAAACGACAGGTAGCAAGTGCAAACGACAGGTAACAAGGGCAAACGACAGGTAACAAGGGCAAACGACAGGTAACAAGGGCAAACGACAGGTAACAAGTGCAAACGACAGGTAACAAGGGCAAACGACAGGTAACAAGGGCAAACGACAGGTAACAAGGGCAAACGACAGGTAGCAAGTGCAAACGACAGGTAGCAAGTGCAAACGACAGGTAACAAGGGCAAACGACAGGTTGCAAACGACAGGTACCAAGGGCAAACGACAGGTAACAAGGGCAAACGACAGGTAACAAGGGCAAACGACAGGTAACAAGTGCAAACGACAGGTAACAAGGGCAAACGACAGGTAGCAAGTGCAAACGACAGGTAACAAGGGCAAACGACAGGTAACAAGGGCAAACGACAGGTAACAAGGGCAAACGACAGGTAACAAGTGCAAACGACAGGTAACAAGGGCAAACGACAGGTAACAAGGGCAAACGACAGGTAACAAGGGCAAACGACAGGTAGCAAGTGCAAACGACAGGTAACAAGGGCAAACGACAGGTAACAAGGGCAAACGACAGGTAACAAGGGCAAACGACAGGTAGCAAGTGCAAACGACAGGTAACAAGTGCAAACAACAGGTAACAAGGGCAAACGACGGGTAACAAGGGCAAATGACAGGTAGCAGGTGCAAAAGACAGGTAACAAGGGCAAACGACGGGTAACAAGGGTAAACAACAGGTAACAAGGGCAAACGACGGGTAACAAGGGCAAATGACAGGTAGCAGGTGCAAACGACAGGTAACAAGGGCAAACGACGGGTAACAAGGGCAAACGACGGGTAACAAGGGCAAACGACAGGTAACAAGTGCAAACGACAGGTAACAAGGGCAAACGACAGGTAGCAAGTGCAAACGACAGGTAACAAGTGCAAACAACAGGTAACAAGGGCAAACGACGGGTAACAAGGGCAAACAACAGGTAACAAGGGCAAACGACGGGTAACAAGGGCAAATGAAAGGTAGCAGGTGCAAACGACAGGTAACAAGGGCAAACGACAGGTAGCAAGTGCAAACGACAGGTAACAAGGGCAAACGACAGGTAACAAGGGCAAACGACGGGTAACAAGGGCAAATGACAGGTAGCAGGTGCAAACGACAGGTAACAAGGGCAAACGACAGGTAGCAAGTGCAAACGACAGGTAACAAGTGCAAACGACAGGTAACAAGGTGCAAACGACAGGTAACAAGTGCAAACGACAGGTAACAAGTGCAAACGACAGGTAACAAGGGCAAACGACAGGTAACAAGGGCAAACGACAGGTAACAAGTGCAAACGACAGGTAACAAGAGCAAACGACAGGTAACAAGTGCAAACGACAGGTAACAAGTGCAAACGACAGGTAGCAAGTGCAAACGACAGGTAACAAGGGCAAACGACAGGTTGCAAACGACAGGTAACAAGGGCAAACGACAGGTAACAAGGGCAAACGACAGGTAACAAGGGCAAACGACAGGTAACAAGTGCAAACGACAGGTAACAAGGGCAAACGACAGGTAGCAAGTGCAAACGACAGGTAACAAGGGCAAACGACAGGTAACAAGGGCAAACGACAGGTAACAAGGGCAAACGACAGGTAACAAGTGCAAACGACAGGTAACAAGGGCAAACGACAGGTAACAAGGGCAAACGACAGGTAACAAGTGCAAACGACAGGTAACAAGGGCAAACGACAGGTAACAAGTGCAAACGACAGGTAACAAGGGCAAACGACAGGTAACAAGTGCAAACGACAGGTAACAAGGGCAAACGACAGGTAACAAGGGCAAACGACAGGTAGCAAGTGCAAACGACAGGTAACAAGGGCAAACGACAGGTAACAAGGGCAAACGACAGGTAACAAGGTGCAAACGATAGGTAACAAGGTGCAAACGACAGGTAACAAGGTGCAAACGACAGGTAACAAGTGCAAACGACAGGTAACAAGGACAAACGACAGGTAACAAGGGCAAACGACAGGTAACAAGGGCAAACGACAGGTAGCAAGGGCAAACGACAGGTAACAAGGGCAAACGACAGGTAACAAGGGCAAACGACAGGTAACAAGGGCAAACGACAGGTAACAAGGGCAAACGACAGGTAGCAAGTGCAAACGACAGGTAACAAGGGCAAACGACAGGTAACAAGTGCAAACGACAGGTAACAAGTGCAAACGACAGGTAACAAGGTGCAAACGACAGGTAACAAGTGCAAACGACAGGTAACAAGTGCAAACGACAGGTAACAAGGGCAAACGACAGGTAACAAGTGCAAACGACAGGTAACAAGAGTAAACGACAGGTAACAAGTGCAAACGACAGGTAACAAGTGCAAACGACAGGTAGCAAGTGCAAACGACAGGTAACAAGGGCAAACGACAGGTTGCAAACGACAGGTAACAAGGGCAAACGACAGGTAACAAGGGCGAACGACAGGTAACAAGGGCAAACGACAGGTAACAAGTGCAAACGACAGGTAACAAGTGCAAAAGACAGGTAACAAGGGCAAACGACAGGTAACAAGGTGCAAACGACAGGTAACAAGGGCAAACGACAGGTAACAAGGGCAAACGACAGGTAACAAGGGCAAACGACAGGTAACAAGTGCAAACGACAGGTAACAAGGACAAACGACAGGTAACAAGGGCAAACGACAGGTAACAAGGGCAAACGACAGGTAACAAGGGCAAACGACAGGTAACAAGGGCAAACGACAGGTAGCAAGTGCAAACGACAGGTAACAAGGGCAAACGACAGGTAACAAGGGCAAACGACAGGTAACAAGGGCAAACGACAGGTAACAAGTGCAAACGACAGGTAACAAGGGCAAACGACAGGTAACAAGGGCAAACGACAGGTAACAAGGGCAAACGACAGGTAGCAAGTGCAAACGACAGGTAACAAGGGCAAACGACAGGTAACAAGGGCAAACGACAGGTAATCAGGGGCAAACGACAGGTAGCAAGTGCAAACGAAAGGTAACAAGTGCAAACAACAGGTAACAAGGGGAAACGACGGGTAACAAGGGCAAATGACAGGTAGCAGGTGCAAACGACAGGTAACAAGGGCAAACGACGGGTAACAAGGGCAAACAACAGGTAACAAGGGCAAACGACGGGTAACAAGGGCAAATGACAGGTAGCAGGTGCAAACGACAGGTAACAAGGGCAAACGACGGGTGACGGGTAACAAGGGCAAACGACGGGTAACAAGGGCAAACGACAGGTAACAAGTGCAAACGACAGGTAACAAGTGCAAACGACAGGTAACAAGGGCAAACGACGGGTAACAAGGGCAAATGACAGGTAGCAGGTGCAAACGACAGGTAACAAGGGCAAACGACAGGTAGCAAGTGCAAACGACAGGTAACAAGGGCAAACGACAGGTAACAAGGGCAAACGACAGGTAACAAGGGCAAACGACAGGTAACAAGTGCAAACGACAGGTAACAAGGGCAAACGACAGGTAACAAGTGCAAACGACAGGTAACAAGGGCAAACGACAGGTAACAAGGGCAAACGACGGGTAACAAGGGCAAATGACAGGTAGCAGGTGCAAACGACAGGTAACAAGGGCAAACGACAGGTAGCAAGTGCAAACGACAGGTAACAAGGGCAAACGACAGGTAACAAGGGCAAACGACAGGTAACAAGGGCAAACGACAGGTAACAAGTGCAAACGACAGGTAACAATGGCAAACGACAGGTAACAAGTGCAAACGACAGGTAACAAGGGCAAACGACAGGTAACAAGGGCAAACGACAGGTAACAAGGGCAAACGACAGGTAACAAGTGCAAACGACAGGTAACAAGGGCAAACGACAGGTAACAAGTGCAAACGACAGGTAACAAGGGCAAACGACAGGTAACAAGGGCAAACGACAGGTAGCAAGTGCAAACGACAGGTAACAAGGGCAAACGACAGGTAACAAGGGCAAACGACAGGTAACAAGGTGCAAACGATAGGTAACAAGGTGCAAACGACAGGTAACAAGGGCAAACGACAGGTAGCAAGTGCAAACGACAGGTAACAAGGTGCAAACGACAGGTAACAAGGGCAAACGACAGGTAACAAGGGCAAACGACAGGTAACCAGGGCAAACGACAGGTAACAAGGGCAAACGACAGGTAACAAGGTGCAAACGACAGGTAACAAGTGCAAACGACAGGTAACAAGGGCAAACGACAGGTAACAAGTGCAAACGACAGGTAACAAGGGCAAACGACAGGTAACAAGGGCAAACGACGGGTAACAAGGGCAAATGACAGGTAGCAGGTGCAAACGACAGGTAACAAGGGCAAACGACAGGTAGCAAGTGCAAACGCCAGGTAACAAGGGCAAACGACAGGTAACAAGGGCAAACGACAGGTAACAAGGGCAAACGACAGGTAACAAGTGCAAACGACAGGTAACAATGGCAAACGACAGGTAACAAGTGCAAACGACAGGTAACAAGGGCAAACGACAGGTAACAAGGGCAAACGACAGGTAACAAGGGCAAACGACAGGTAACAAGTGCAAACGACAGGTAACAAGGGCAAACGACAGGTAACAAGTGCAAACGACAGGTAACAAGGGCAAACGACAGGTAACAAGGGCAAACGACAGGTAGCAAGTGCAAACGACAGGTAACAAGGGCAAACGACAGGTAACAAGGGCAAACGACAGGTAACAAGGTGCAAACGATAGGTAACAAGGTGCAAACGACAGGTAACAAGGGCAAACGACAGGTAGCAAGTGCAAACGACAGGTAACAAGGTGCAAACGACAGGTAACAAGGGCAAACGACAGGTAACAAGGGCAAACGACAGGTAACCAGGGCAAACGACAGGTAACAAGGGCAAACGACAGGTAACAAGGTGCAAACGACAGGTAACAAGGGCAAACGACAGGTAACAAGGGCAAACGACAGGTAACAAGGTGCAAACGACAGGTAACAAGTGCAAACGACAGGTAACAAGGACAAACGACAGGTAACAAGGGCAAACGACAGGTAACAAGGGCAAACGACAGGTAGCAAGGGCAAACGACAGGTAACAAGGGCAAACGACAGGTAACAAGGGCAAACGACAGGTAACAAGGGCAAACGACAGGTAACAAGGGCAAACGACAGGTAGCAAGTGCAAACGACAGGTAACAAGGGCAAACGACAGGTAACAAGTGCAAACGACAGGTAACAAGTGCAAACGACAGGTAACAAGGTGCAAACGACAGGTAACAAGTGCAAACGACAGGTAACAAGTGCAAACGACAGGTAACAAGGGCAAACGACAGGTAACAAGTGCAAACGACAGGTAACAAGAGTAAACGACAGGTAACAAGTGCAAACGACAGGTAACAAGTGCAAACGACAGGTAGCAAGTGCAAACGACAGGTAACAAGGGCAAACGACAGGTTGCAAACGACAGGTAACAAGGGCAAACGACAGGTAACAAGGGCAAACGACAGGTAACAAGGGCAAACGACAGGTAACAAGTGCAAACGACAGGTAACAAGTGCAAAAGACAGGTAACAAGGGCAAACGACAGGTAACAAGGTGCAAACGACAGGTAACAAGGGCAAACGACAGGTAACAAGTGCAAACGACAGGTAACAAGGGCAAACGACAGGTAACAAGTGCAAACGACAGGTAACAAGAGTAAACGACAGGTAACAAGTGCAAACGACAGGTAACAAGTGCAAACGACAGGTAGCAAGTGCAAACGACAGGTAACAAGGGCAAACGACAGGTTGCAAACGACAGGTAACAAGGGCAAACGACAGGTAACAAGGGCGAACGACAGGTAACAAGGGCAAACGACAGGTAACAAGTGCAAACGACAGGTAACAAGTGCAAAAGACAGGTAACAAGGGCAAACGACAGGTAACAAGGTGCAAACGACAGGTAACAAGGGCAAACGACAGGTAACAAGGGCAAACGACAGGTAACAAGGGCAAACGACAGGTAACAAGTGCAAACGACAGGTAACAAGGACAAACGACAGGTAACAAGGGCAAACGACAGGTAACAAGGGCAAACGACAGGTAACAAGGGCAAACGACAGGTAACAAGGGCAAACGACAGGTAGCAAGTGCAAACGACAGGTAACAAGGGCAAACGACAGGTAACAAGGGCAAACGACAGGTAACAAGGGCAAACGACAGGTAACAAGTGCAAACGACAGGTAACAAGGGCAAACGACAGGTAACAAGGGCAAACGACAGGTAACAAGGGCAAACGACAGGTAGCAAGTGCAAACGACAGGTAACAAGGGCAAACGACAGGTAACAAGGGCAAACGACAGGTAATCAGGGGCAAACGACAGGTAGCAAGTGCAAACGAAAGGTAACAAGTGCAAACAACAGGTAACAAGGGGAAACGACGGGTAACAAGGGCAAATGACAGGTAGCAGGTGCAAACGACAGGTAACAAGGGCAAACGACGGGTAACAAGGGCAAACAACAGGTAACAAGGGCAAACGACGGGTAACAAGGGCAAATGACAGGTAGCAGGTGCAAACGACAGGTAACAAGGGCAAACGACGGGTGACGGGTAACAAGGGCAAACGACGGGTAACAAGGGCAAACGACAGGTAACAAGTGCAAACGACAGGTAACAAGTGCAAACGACAGGTAACAAGGGCAAACGACGGGTAACAAGGGCAAATGACAGGTAGCAGGTGCAAACGACAGGTAACAAGGGCAAACGACAGGTAGCAAGTGCAAACGACAGGTAACAAGGGCAAACGACAGGTAACAAGGGCAAACGACAGGTAACAAGGGCAAACGACAGGTAACAAGTGCAAACGACAGGTAACAAGGGCAAACGACAGGTAACAAGTGCAAACGACAGGTAACAAGGGCAAACGACAGGTAACAAGGGCAAACGACGGGTAACAAGGGCAAATGACAGGTAGCAGGTGCAAACGACAGGTAACAAGGGCAAACGACAGGTAGCAAGTGCAAACGACAGGTAACAAGGGCAAACGACAGGTAACAAGGGCAAACGACAGGTAACAAGGGCAAACGACAGGTAACAAGTGCAAACGACAGGTAACAATGGCAAACGACAGGTAACAAGTGCAAACGACAGGTAACAAGGGCAAACGACAGGTAACAAGGGCAAACGACAGGTAACAAGGGCAAACGACAGGTAACAAGTGCAAACGACAGGTAACAAGGGCAAACGACAGGTAACAAGTGCAAACGACAGGTAACAAGGGCAAACGACAGGTAACAAGGGCAAACGACAGGTAGCAAGTGCAAACGACAGGTAACAAGGGCAAACGACAGGTAACAAGGGCAAACGACAGGTAACAAGGTGCAAACGATAGGTAACAAGGTGCAAACGACAGGTAACAAGGGCAAACGACAGGTAGCAAGTGCAAACGACAGGTAACAAGGTGCAAACGACAGGTAACAAGGGCAAACGACAGGTAACAAGGGCAAACGACAGGTAACCAGGGCAAACGACAGGTAACAAGGGCAAACGACAGGTAACAAGGTGCAAACGACAGGTAACAAGTGCAAACGACAGGTAACAAGGGCAAACGACAGGTAACAAGTGCAAACGACAGGTAACAAGGGCAAACGACAGGTAACAAGGGCAAACGACGGGTAACAAGGGCAAATGACAGGTAGCAGGTGCAAACGACAGGTAACAAGGGCAAACGACAGGTAGCAAGTGCAAACGCCAGGTAACAAGGGCAAACGACAGGTAACAAGGGCAAACGACAGGTAACAAGGGCAAACGACAGGTAACAAGTGCAAACGACAGGTAACAATGGCAAACGACAGGTAACAAGTGCAAACGACAGGTAACAAGGGCAAACGACAGGTAACAAGGGCAAACGACAGGTAACAAGGGCAAACGACAGGTAACAAGTGCAAACGACAGGTAACAAGGGCAAACGACAGGTAACAAGTGCAAACGACAGGTAGCAAGGGCAAACGACAGGTAACAAGGGCAAACGACAGGTAGCAAGTGCAAACGACAGGTAACAAGGGCAAACGACAGGTAACAAGGGCAAACGACAGGTAACAAGGTGCAAACGATAGGTAACAAGGTGCAAACGACAGGTAACAAGGGCAAACGACAGGTAGCAAGTGCAAACGACAGGTAACAAGGTGCAAACGACAGGTAACAAGGGCAAACGACAGGTAACAAGGGCAAACGACAGGTAACCAGGGCAAACGACAGGTAACAAGGGCAAACGACAGGTAACAAGGTGCAAACGACAGGTAACAAGGGCAAACGACAGGTAACAAGGGCAAACGACAGGTAACAAGGTGCAAACGACAGGTAACAAGTGCAAACGACAGGTAACAAGGACAAACGACAGGTAACAAGGGCAAACGACAGGTAACAAGGGCAAACGACAGGTAGCAAGGGCAAACGACAGGTAACAAGGGCAAACGACAGGTAACAAGGGCAAACGACAGGTAACAAGGGCAAACGACAGGTAACAAGGGCAAACGACAGGTAGCAAGTGCAAACGACAGGTAACAAGGGCAAACGACAGGTAACAAGTGCAAACGACAGGTAACAAGTGCAAACGACAGGTAACAAGGTGCAAACGACAGGTAACAAGTGCAAACGACAGGTAACAAGTGCAAACGACAGGTAACAAGGGCAAACGACAGGTAACAAGTGCAAACGACAGGTAACAAGAGTAAACGACAGGTAACAAGTGCAAACGACAGGTAACAAGTGCAAACGACAGGTAGCAAGTGCAAACGACAGGTAACAAGGGCAAACGACAGGTTGCAAACGACAGGTAACAAGGGCAAACGACAGGTAACAAGGGCAAACGACAGGTAACAAGGGCAAACGACAGGTAACAAGTGCAAACGACAGGTAACAAGTGCAAAAGACAGGTAACAAGGGCAAACGACAGGTAACAAGGTGCAAACGACAGGTAACAAGGGCAAACGACAGGTAACAAGGGCAAACGACAGGTAACAAGGGCAAACGACAGGTAACAAGTGCAAACGACAGGTAACAAGGACAAACGACAGGTAACAAGGGCAAACGACAGGTAACAAGGGCAAACGACAGGTAGCAAGTGCAAACGACAGGTAACAAGGGCAAACGACAGGTAACAAGGGCAAACGACAGGTAACAAGGGCAAACGACAGGTAACAAGGGCAAACGACAGGTAACAAGGTGCAAACGACAGGTAACAAGGGCAAACGACAGGTAACAAGTGCAAACGACAGGTAACAAGGTGCAAACGACAGGTAACAAGGACAAACGACAGGTAACAAGGGCAAACGACAGATAACAAGTGCAAACGACAGGTAACAAGGGCAAACGACAGGTAACAAGGGCAAACGACAGGTAGCAAGTGCAAAAGACAGGTAACAAGTGCAAACAACAGGTAACAAGGGCAAACGACGGGTAACAAGGGCAAATGACAGGTAGCAGGTGCAAACGACAGGTAACAAGGGCAAACGACGGGTAACAAGGGCAAACAACAGGTAACAAGGGCAAACGACGGGTAACAAGGGCAAATGACAGGTAGCAGGTGCAAACGACAGGTAACAAGGGCAAACGACGGGTAACAAGGGCAAACGACGGGTAACAAGGGCAAACGACAGGTAACAAGTGCAAACGACAGGTAACAAGGGCAAACGACAGGTAGCAAGTGCAAACGACAGGTAACAAGTGCAAACAACAGGTAACAAGGGCAAACGACGGGTAACAAGGGCAAACAACAGGTAACAAGGGCAAACGACGGGTAACAAGGGCAAATGACAGGTAGCAGGTGCAAACGACAGGTAACAAGGGCAAACGACAGGTAGCAAGTGCAAACGACAGGTAACAAGGGCAAACGACAGGTAAGAAGTGCAAACGACAGGTAACAAGGGCAAACGACAGGTAACAAGTGCAAACCACAGGTAACAAGAGCAAACGACAGGTAACAAGTGCAAACGACAGGTAACAAGTGCAAACGACAGGTAACAAGAGCAAACGACAGGTAACAAGTGCAAACGACAGGTAGCAAGTGCAAACGACAGGTAACAAGGGCAAACGACAGGTTGCAAACGACAGGTAACAAGGGCAAACGACAGGTAACAAGGGCGAACGACAGGTAACAAGGGCAAACGACAGGTAACAAGTGCAAACGACAGGTAACAAGTGCAAAAGACAGGTAACAAGGGCAAACGACAGGTAACAAGGTGCAAACGACAGGTAACAAGGGCAAACGACAGGTAACCAGGGCAAACGACAGGTAACAAGGGCAAACGACAGGTAACAAGGTGCAAACGACAGGTAACAAGGGCAAACGACAGGTAACAAGGGCAAACGACAGGTAACAAGGTGCAAACGACAGGTAACAAGTGCAAACGACAGGTAACAAGGACAAACGACAGGTAACAAGGGCAAACGACAGGTAGCAAGGGCAAACGACAGGTAACAAGGGCAAACGACAGGTAACAAGGGCAAACGACAGGTAACAAGGGCAAACGACAGGTAACAAGGGCAAACGACAGGTAGCAAGTGCAAACGACAGGTAACAAGGGCAAACGACAGGTAACAAGTGCAAACGACAGGTAACAAGTGCAAACGACAGGTAACAAGGTGCAAACGACAGGTAACAAGTGCAAACGACAGGTAACAAGTGCAAACGACAGGTAACAAGGGCAAACGACAGGTAACAAGTGCAAACGACAGGTAACAAGAGTAAACGACAGGTAACAAGTGCAAACGACAGGTAACAAGTGCAAACGACAGGTAGCAAGTGCAAACGACAGGTAACAAGGGCAAACGACAGGTTGCAAACGACAGGTAACAAGGGCAAACGACAGGTAACAAGGGCAAACGACAGGTAACAAGGGCAAACGACAGGTAACAAGTGCAAACGACAGGTAACAAGTGCAAAAGACAGGTAACAAGGGCAAACGACAGGTAACAAGGTGCAAACGACAGGTAACAAGGGCAAACGACAGGTAACAAGGGCAAACGACAGGTAACAAGGTGCAAACGACAGGTAACAAGGGCAAACGACAGGTAACAAGGGCAAACGACAGGTAACAAGGTGCAAACGACAGGTAACAAGTGCAAACGACAGGTAACAAGGACAAACGACAGGTAACAAGGGCAAACGACAGGTAACAAGGGCAAACGACAGGTAGCAAGGGCAAACGACAGGTAACAAGGGCAAACGACAGGTAACAAGGGCAAACGACAGGTAACAAGGGCAAACGACAGGTAACAAGGGCAAACGACAGGTAGCAAGTGCAAACGACAGGTAACAAGGGCAAACGACAGGTAACAAGTGCAAACGACAGGTAACAAGTGCAAACGACAGGTAACAAGGTGCAAACGACAGGTAACAAGTGCAAACGACAGGTAACAAGTGCAAACGACAGGTAACAAGGGCAAACGACAGGTAACAAGTGCAAACGACAGGTAACAAGAGTAAACGACAGGTAACAAGTGCAAACGACAGGTAACAAGTGCAAACGACAGGTAGCAAGTGCAAACGACAGGTAACAAGGGCAAACGACAGGTTGCAAACGACAGGTAACAAGGGCAAACGACAGGTAACAAGGGCAAACGACAGGTAACAAGGGCAAACGACAGGTAACAAGGGCAAACGACAGGTAACAAGTGCAAACGACAGGTAACAAGGACAAACGACAGGTAGCAAGTGCAAACGACAGGTAACAAGTGCAAACAACAGGTAACAAGGGCAAACGACGGGTAACAAGGGCAAACAACAGGTAACAAGGGCAAACGACGGGTAACAAGGGCAAATGACAGGTAGCAGGTGCAAACGACAGGTAACAAGGGCAAACGACAGGTAGCAAGTGCAAACGACAGGTAACAAGGGCAAACGACAGGTAAGAAGTGCAAACGACAGGTAACAAGGGCAAACGACAGGTAACAAGTGCAAACCACAGGTAACAAGAGCAAACGACAGGTAACAAGTGCAAACGACAGGTAACAAGTGCAAACGACAGGTAACAAGAGCAAACGACAGGTAACAAGTGCAAACGACAGGTAGCAAGTGCAAACGACAGGTAACAAGGGCAAACGACAGGTTGCAAACGACAGGTAACAAGGGCAAACGACAGGTAACAAGGGCGAACGACAGGTAACAAGGGCAAACGACAGGTAACAAGTGCAAACGACAGGTAACAAGTGCAAAAGACAGGTAACAAGGGCAAACGACAGGTAACAAGGTGCAAACGACAGGTAACAAGGGCAAACGACAGGTAACCAGGGCAAACGACAGGTAACAAGGTGCAAACGACAGGTAACAAGGGCAAACGACAGGTAACAAGGGCAAACGACAGGTAACAAGGTGCAAACGACAGGTAACAAGTGCAAACGACAGGTAACAAGGACAAACGACAGGTAACAAGGGCAAACGACAGGTAGCAAGGGCAAACGACAGGTAACAAGGGCAAACGACAGGTAACAAGGGCAAACGACAGGTAACAAGGGCAAACGACAGGTAACAAGGGCAAACGACAGGTAGCAAGTGCAAACGACAGGTAACAAGGGCAAACGACAGGTAACAAGTGCAAACGACAGGTAACAAGTGCAAACGACAGGTAACAAGGTGCAAACGACAGGTAACAAGTGCAAACGACAGGTAACAAGTGCAAACGACAGGTAACAAGGGCAAACGACAGGTAACAAGTGCAAACGACAGGTAACAAGAGTAAACGACAGGTAACAAGTGCAAACGACAGGTAACAAGTGCAAACGACAGGTAGCAAGTGCAAACGACAGGTAACAAGGGCAAACGACAGGTTGCAAACGACAGGTAACAAGGGCAAACGACAGGTAACAAGGGCAAACGACAGGTAACAAGGGCAAACGACAGGTAACAAGTGCAAACGACAGGTAACAAGTGCAAAAGACAGGTAACAAGGGCAAACGACAGGTAACAAGGTGCAAACGACAGGTAACAAGGGCAAACGACAGGTAACAAGGGCAAACGACAGGTAACAAGGTGCAAACGACAGGTAACAAGGGCAAACGACAGGTAACAAGGGCAAACGACAGGTAACAAGGTGCAAACGACAGGTAACAAGTGCAAACGACAGGTAACAAGGACAAACGACAGGTAACAAGGGCAAACGACAGGTAACAAGGGCAAACGACAGGTAGCAAGGGCAAACGACAGGTAACAAGGGCAAACGACAGGTAACAAGGGCAAACGACAGGTAACAAGGGCAAACGACAGGTAACAAGGGCAAACGACAGGTAGCAAGTGCAAACGACAGGTAACAAGGGCAAACGACAGGTAACAAGTGCAAACGACAGGTAACAAGTGCAAACGACAGGTAACAAGGTGCAAACGACAGGTAACAAGTGCAAACGACAGGTAACAAGTGCAAACGACAGGTAACAAGGGCAAACGACAGGTAACAAGTGCAAACGACAGGTAACAAGAGTAAACGACAGGTAACAAGTGCAAACGACAGGTAACAAGTGCAAACGACAGGTAGCAAGTGCAAACGACAGGTAACAAGGGCAAACGACAGGTTGCAAACGACAGGTAACAAGGGCAAACGACAGGTAACAAGGGCAAACGACAGGTAACAAGGGCAAACGACAGGTAACAAGTGCAAACGACAGGTAACAAGTGCAAAAGACAGGTAACAAGGGCAAACGACAGGTAACAAGGTGCAAACGACAGGTAACAAGGGCAAACGACAGGTAACAAGGGCAAACGACAGGTAACAAGGGCAAACGACAGGTAACAAGTGCAAACGACAGGTAACAAGGACAAACGACAGGTAACAAGGGCAAACGACAGGTAACAAGGGCAAACGACAGGTAGCAAGTGCAAACGACAGGTAACAAGGGCAAACGACAGGTAACAAGGGCAAACGACAGGTAACAAGGGCAAACGACAGGTAACAAGGGCAAACGACAGGTAACAAGGTGCAAACGACAGGTAACAAGGGCAAACGACAGGTAACAAGTGCAAACGACAGGTAACAAGGTGCAAACGACAGGTAACAAGGACAAACGACAGGTAACAAGGGCAAACGACAGATAACAAGTGCAAACGACAGGTAACAAGGGCAAACGACAGGTAACAAGGGCAAACGACAGGTAGCAAGTGCAAAAGACAGGTAACAAGTGCAAACAACAGGTAACAAGGGCAAACGACGGGTAACAAGGGCAAATGACAGGTAGCAGGTGCAAACGACAGGTAACAAGGGCAAACGACGGGTAACAAGGGCAAACAACAGGTAACAAGGGCAAACGACGGGTAACAAGGGCAAATGACAGGTAGCAGGTGCAAACGACAGGTAACAAGGGCAAACGACGGGTAACAAGGGCAAACGACGGGTAACAAGGGCAAACGACAGGTAACAAGTGCAAACGACAGGTAACAAGGGCAAACGACAGGTAGCAAGTGCAAACGACAGGTAACAAGTGCAAACAACAGGTAACAAGGGCAAACGACGGGTAACAAGGGCAAACAACAGGTAACAAGGGCAAACGACGGGTAACAAGGGCAAATGACAGGTAGCAGGTGCAAACGACAGGTAACAAGGGCAAACGACAGGTAGCAAGTGCAAACGACAGGTAACAAGGGCAAACGACAGGTAAGAAGTGCAAACGACAGGTAACAAGGGCAAACGACAGGTAACAAGTGCAAACCACAGGTAACAAGAGCAAACGACAGGTAACAAGTGCAAACGACAGGTAACAAGTGCAAACGACAGGTAACAAGAGCAAACGACAGGTAACAAGTGCAAACGACAGGTAGCAAGTGCAAACGACAGGTAACAAGGGCAAACGACAGGTTGCAAACGACAGGTAACAAGGGCAAACGACAGGTAACAAGGGCGAACGACAGGTAACAAGGGCAAACGACAGGTAACAAGTGCAAACGACAGGTAACAAGTGCAAAAGACAGGTAACAAGGGCAAACGACAGGTAACAAGGTGCAAACGACAGGTAACAAGGGCAAACGACAGGTAACCAGGGCAAACGACAGGTAACAAGGGCAAACGACAGGTAACAAGGTGCAAACGACAGGTAACAAGGGCAAACGACAGGTAACAAGGGCAAACGACAGGTAACAAGGTGCAAACGACAGGTAACAAGTGCAAACGACAGGTAACAAGGACAAACGACAGGTAACAAGGGCAAACGACAGGTAGCAAGGGCAAACGACAGGTAACAAGGGCAAACGACAGGTAACAAGGGCAAACGACAGGTAACAAGGGCAAACGACAGGTAACAAGGGCAAACGACAGGTAGCAAGTGCAAACGACAGGTAACAAGGGCAAACGACAGGTAACAAGTGCAAACGACAGGTAACAAGTGCAAACGACAGGTAACAAGGTGCAAACGACAGGTAACAAGTGCAAACGACAGGTAACAAGTGCAAACGACAGGTAACAAGGGCAAACGACAGGTAACAAGTGCAAACGACAGGTAACAAGAGTAAACGACAGGTAACAAGTGCAAACGACAGGTAACAAGTGCAAACGACAGGTAGCAAGTGCAAACGACAGGTAACAAGGGCAAACGACAGGTTGCAAACGACAGGTAACAAGGGCAAACGACAGGTAACAAGGGCAAACGACAGGTAACAAGGGCAAACGACAGGTAACAAGTGCAAACGACAGGTAACAAGTGCAAAAGACAGGTAACAAGGGCAAACGACAGGTAACAAGGTGCAAACGACAGGTAACAAGGGCAAACGACAGGTAACAAGGGCAAACGACAGGTAACAAGGGCAAACGACAGGTAACAAGTGCAAACGACAGGTAACAAGGACAAACGACAGGTAACAAGGGCAAACGACAGGTAACAAGGGCAAACGACAGGTAGCAAGTGCAAACGACAGGTAACAAGGGCAAACGACAGGTAACAAGGGCAAACGACAGGTAACAAGGGCAAACGACAGGTAACAAGGGCAAACGACAGGTAACAAGGTGCAAACGACAGGTAACAAGGGCAAACGACAGGTAACAAGTGCAAACGACAGGTAACAAGGTGCAAACGACAGGTAACAAGGACAAACGACAGGTAACAAGGGCAAACGACAGATAACAAGTGCAAACGACAGGTAACAAGGGCAAACGACAGGTAACAAGGGCAAACGACAGGTAGCAAGTGCAAAAGACAGGTAACAAGTGCAAACAACAGGTAACAAGGGCAAACGACGGGTAACAAGGGCAAATGACAGGTAGCAGGTGCAAACGACAGGTAACAAGGGCAAACGACGGGTAACAAGGGCAAACAACAGGTAACAAGGGCAAACGACGGGTAACAAGGGCAAATGACAGGTAGCAGGTGCAAACGACAGGTAACAAGGGCAAACGACGGGTAACAAGGGCAAACGACGGGTAACAAGGGCAAACGACAGGTAACAAGTGCAAACGACAGGTAACAAGGGCAAACGACAGGTAGCAAGTGCAAACAACAGGTAACAAGTGCAAACAACAGGTAACAAGGGCAAACGACGGGTAACAAGGGCAAACAACAGGTAACAAGGGCAAACGACGGGTAACAAGGGCAAATGACAGGTAGCAGGTGCAAACGACAGGTAACAAGGGCAAACGACAGGTAGCAAGTGCAAACGACAGGTAACAAGGGCAAACGACAGGTAAGAAGTGCAAACGACAGGTAACAAGGGCAAACGACAGGTAACAAGTGCAAACCACAGGTAACAAGAGCAAACGACAGGTAACAAGTGCAAACGACAGGTAACAAGTGCAAACGACAGGTAACAAGAGCAAACGACAGGTAACAAGTGCAAACGACAGGTAGCAAGTGCAAACGACAGGTAACAAGGGCAAACGACAGGTTGCAAACGACAGGTAACAAGGGCAAACGACAGGTAACAAGGGCGAACGACAGGTAACAAGGGCAAACGACAGGTAACAAGTGCAAACGACAGGTAACAAGTGCAAAAGACAGGTAACAAGGGCAAACGACAGGTAACAAGGTGCAAACGACAGGTAACAAGGGCAAACGACAGGTAACAAGGGCAAACGACAGGTAACAAGGGCAAACGACAGGTAACAAGTGCAAACGACAGGTAACAAGGACAAACGACAGGTAACAAGGGCAAACGACAGGTAACAAGGGCAAACGACAGGTAACAAGGGCAAACGACAGGTAACAAGGGCAAACGACAGGTAGCAAGTGCAAACGACAGGTAACAAGGGCAAACGACAGGTAACAAGGGCAAACGACAGGTAACAAGGGCAAACGACAGGTAACAAGTGCAAACGACAGGTAACAAGGGCAAACGACAGGTAACAAGGGCAAACGACAGGTAACAAGGGCAAACGACAGGTAGCAAGTGCAAACGACAGGTAACAAGGGCAAACGACAGGTAACAAGGGCAAACGACAGGTAATCAGGGGCAAACGACAGGTAGCAAGTGCAAACGAAAGGTAACAAGTGCAAACAACAGGTAACAAGGGGAAACGACGGGTAACAAGGGCAAATGACAGGTAGCAGGTGCAAACGACAGGTAACAAGGGCAAACGACGGGTAACAAGGGCAAACAACAGGTAACAAGGGCAAACGACGGGTAACAAGGGCAAATGACAGGTAGCAGGTGCAAACGACAGGTAACAAGGGCAAACGACGGGTGACGGGTAACAAGGGCAAACGACGGGTAACAAGGGCAAACGACAGGTAACAAGTGCAAACGACAGGTAACAAGTGCAAACGACAGGTAACAAGGGCAAACGACGGGTAACAAGGGCAAATGACAGGTAGCAGGTGCAAACGACAGGTAACAAGGGCAAACGACAGGTAGCAAGTGCAAACGACAGGTAACAAGGGCAAACGACAGGTAACAAGGGCAAACGACAGGTAACAAGGGCAAACGACAGGTAACAAGTGCAAACGACAGGTAACAAGGGCAAACGACAGGTAACAAGTGCAAACGACAGGTAACAAGGGCAAACGACAGGTAACAAGGGCAAACGACGGGTAACAAGGGCAAATGACAGGTAGCAGGTGCAAACGACAGGTAACAAGGGCAAACGACAGGTAGCAAGTGCAAACGACAGGTAACAAGGGCAAACGACAGGTAACAAGGGCAAACGACAGGTAACAAGGGCAAACGACAGGTAACAAGTGCAAACGACAGGTAACAATGGCAAACGACAGGTAACAAGTGCAAACGACAGGTAACAAGGGCAAACGACAGGTAACAAGGGCAAACGACAGGTAACAAGGGCAAACGACAGGTAACAAGTGCAAACGACAGGTAACAAGGGCAAACGACAGGTAACAAGTGCAAACGACAGGTAACAAGGGCAAACGACAGGTAACAAGGGCAAACGACAGGTAGCAAGTGCAAACGACAGGTAACAAGGGCAAACGACAGGTAACAAGGGCAAACGACAGGTAACAAGGTGCAAACGATAGGTAACAAGGTGCAAACGACAGGTAACAAGGGCAAACGACAGGTAGCAAGTGCAAACGACAGGTAACAAGGTGCAAACGACAGGTAACAAGGGCAAACGACAGGTAACAAGGGCAAACGACAGGTAACCAGGGCAAACGACAGGTAACAAGGGCAAACGACAGGTAACAAGGTGCAAACGACAGGTAACAAGTGCAAACGACAGGTAACAAGGGCAAACGACAGGTAACAAGTGCAAAAGACAGGTAACAAGGGCAAACGACAGGTAACAAGGGCAAACGACGGGTAACAAGGGCAAATGACAGGTAGCAGGTGCAAACGACAGGTAACAAGGGCAAACGACAGGTAGCAAGTGCAAACGCCAGGTAACAAGGGCAAACGACAGGTAACAAGGGCAAACGACAGGTAACAAGGGCAAACGACAGGTAACAAGTGCAAACGACAGGTAACAATGGCAAACGACAGGTAACAAGTGCAAACGACAGGTAACAAGGGCAAACGACAGGTAACAAGGGCAAACGACAGGTAACAAGGGCAAACGACAGGTAACAAGTGCAAACGACAGGTAACAAGGGCAAACGACAGGTAACAAGTGCAAACGACAGGTAACAAGGGCAAACGACAGGTAACAAGGGCAAACGACAGGTAGCAAGTGCAAACGACAGGTAACAAGGGAAAACGACAGGTAACAAGGGCAAACGACAGGTAACAAGGTGCAAACGATAGGTAACAAGGTGCAAACGACAGGTAACAAGGGCAAACGACAGGTAGCAAGTGCAAACGACAGGTAACAAGGTGCAAACGACAGGTAACAAGGGCAAACGACAGGTAACAAGGGCAAACGACAGGTAACCAGGGCAAACGACAGGTAACAAGGGCAAACGACAGGTAACAAGGTGCAAACGACAGGTAACAAGGGCAAACGACAGGTAACAAGGGCAAACGACAGGTAACAAGGTGCAAACGACAGGTAACAAGTGCAAACGACAGGTAACAAGGACAAACGACAGGTAACAAGGGCAAACGACAGGTAACAAGGGCAAACGACAGGTAGCAAGGGTAAACGACAGGTAACAAGGGCAAACGACAGGTAACAAGGGCAAACGACAGGTAACAAGGGCAAACGACAGGTAACAAGGGCAAACGACAGGTAACAAGTGCAAACGACAGGTAACAAGTGCAAACGACAGGTAACAAGGTGCAAACGACAGGTAACAAGTGCAAACGACAGGTAACAAGTGCAAACGACAGGTAACAAGGGCAAACGACAGGTAACAAGTGCAAACGACAGGTAACAAGAGTAAACGACAGGTAACAAGTGCAAACGACAGGTAACAAGTGCAAACGACAGGTAGCAAGTGCAAACGACAGGTAACAAGGGCAAACGACAGGTTGCAAACGACAGGTAACAAGGGCAAACGACAGGTAACAAGGGCAAACGACAGGTAACAAGGGCAAACGACAGGTAACAAGTGCAAACGACAGGTAACAAGTGCAAAAGACAGGTAACAAGGGCAAACGACAGGTAACAAGGTGCAAACGACAGGTAACAAGGGCAAACGACAGGTAACAAGGGCAAACGACAGGTAACAAGGGCAAACGACAGGTAACAAGTGCAAACGACAGGTAACAAGGACAAACGACAGGTAACAAGGGCAAACGACAGGTAACAAGGGCAAACGACAGGTAGCAAGTGCAAACGACAGGTAACAAGGGCAAACGACAGGTAACAAGGGCAAACGACAGGTAACAAGGGCAAACGACAGGTAACAAGGGCAAACGACAGGTAACAAGGTGCAAACGACAGGTAACAAGGGCAAACGACAGGTAACAAGTGCAAACGACAGGTAACAAGGTGCAAACGACAGGTAACAAGGACAAACGACAGGTAACAAGGGCAAACGACAGATAACAAGTGCAAACGACAGGTAACAAGGGCAAACGACAGGTAACAAGGGCAAACGACAGGTAGCAAGTGCAAAAGACAGGTAACAAGTGCAAACAACAGGTAACAAGGGCAAACGACGGGTAACAAGGGCAAATGACAGGTAGCAGGTGCAAACGACAGGTAACAAGGGCAAACGACGGGTAACAAGGGCAAACAACAGGTAACAAGGGCAAACGACGGGTAACAAGGGCAAATGACAGGTAGCAGGTGCAAACGACAGGTAACAAGGGCAAACGACGGGTAACAAGGGCAAACGACGGGTAACAAGGGCAAACGACAGGTAACAAGTGCAAACGACAGGTAACAAGGGCAAACGACAGGTAGCAAGTGCAAACGACAGGTAACAAGTGCAAACAACAGGTAACAAGGGCAAACGACGGGTAACAAGGGCAAACAACAGGTAACAAGGGCAAACGACGGGTAACAAGGGCAAATGACAGGTAGCAGGTGCAAACGACAGGTAACAAGGGCAAACGACAGGTAGCAAGTGCAAACGACAGGTAACAAGGGCAAACGACAGGTAAGAAGTGCAAACGACAGGTAACAAGGGCAAACGACAGGTAACAAGTGCAAACCACAGGTAACAAGAGCAAACGACAGGTAACAAGTGCAAACGACAGGTAACAAGTGCAAACGACAGGTAACAAGAGCAAACGACAGGTAACAAGTGCAAACGACAGGTAGCAAGTGCAAACGACAGGTAACAAGGGCAAACGACAGGTTGCAAACGACAGGTAACAAGGGCAATTGACAGGTAACAAGGGCAGACGACAGGTAATAAGGTGCAAACGACAGGTAACAAGGGCAAACGACAGGTAACAAGTGCAAACGACAGGTAACAAGTGCAAACGACAGGTAACAAGGGCAAACGACAGGTAACAAGGGCAAACGACAGGTAACAAGGGCAAACGACAGGTAACAAGGGCAATTGACAGGTAACAAGGGCAGACGACAGGTAATAAGGTGCAAACGACAGGTAACAAGGGCAAACGACAGGTAACAAGTGCAAACGACAGGTAACAAGTGCAAACGACAGGTAACAAGGGCAAACGACAGGTAACAAGGGCAAACGACAGGTAACAAGGGCAAACGACAGGTAGCAAGTGCAAACGACAGGTAACAAGGGCAAACGACGGGTAACAAGGGCAAACGACGGGTAACAAGGGCAAATGACAGGTAGCAGGTGCAAACGACAGGTAACATGGGCAAACGACAGGTAGCAAGTGCAAACGACAGGTAACAAGGGCAAACGACAGGTAACAAGGGCAAACGACAGGTAACAAGGGCAAACGACAGGTAACAAGTGCAAACGACAGGTAACAAGGGCAAATGACAGGTAACAAGTGCAAACGACAGGTAACAAGGGCAAACGACAGGTAACAAGGGCAAACGACAGGTAGCAAGTGCAAACGACAGGTAACAAGGGCAAACGACAGGTAACAAGGGCAAACGACAGGTAACAAGTGCAAACGACAGGTAACAAGGGCAAACGACAGGTAGCAAGTGCAAACGACAGGTAACAAGGGCAAACGACAGGTAACAAGGGCAAACGACAGGTAACAAGGGCAAACGACAGGTAACAAGTGCAAACGACAGGTAACAAGGGCAAACGACAGGTAACAAGGGCAAACGACAGGTAACAAGGGCAAACGACAGGTAACAAGGGCAAACGACAGGTAGCAAGTGCAAACGACAGGTAACAAGGGCAAACGACAGGTAACAAGGGCAAACGACAGGTAACAAGGGCAAACGACAGGTAACAAGTGCAAACGACAGGTAACAAGGGCAAACGACAGGTAACAAGGGCAAACGACAGGTAACAAGGGCAAACGACAGGTAACAAGGGCAACGACGGGTAACAAGGGCAAATGACAGGTAGCAGGTGCAAACGACAGGTAACAAGGGCAAACGACAGGTAGCAAGTGCAAACGACAGGTAACAAGGGCAAACGACAGGTAACAAGGGCAAACGACAGGTAACAAGGGCAAACGACAGGTAACAAGTGCAAACGACAGGTAACAAGGGCAAACGACAGGTAACAAGGGCAAACGACAGGTAACAAGGGCAAACGACAGGTAACAAGGGCAAACGACAGGTAGCAAGTGCAAACGACAGGTAACAAGGGCAAACGACAGGTAACAAGGGCAAACGACAGGTAACAAGTGCAAACGACAGGTAACAAGGGCAAACGACAGGTAACAAGGGCAAACGACAGGTAACAAGTGCAAACGACAGGTAACAAGGGCAAACGACAGGTAACAAGGGCAAACGACAGGTAACAAGGGCAAACGACAGGTAACAAGGGCAAACGACAGGTAGCAAGTGCAAACGACAGGTAACAAGGGCAAACGACAGGTAACAAGTGCAAACGACAGGTAACAAGTGCAAACGACAGGTAACAAGGGCAAACGACAGGTAACAAGTGCAAACGACAGGTAACAAGAGCTAACGACAGGTAACAAGTGCAAACGACAGGTAACAAGTGCAAACGACAGGTAGCAAGTGCAAACGACAGGTAACAAGGGCAAACGACAGGTTGCAAACGACAGGTAACAAGGGCAAACGACAGGTAACAAGGGCAAACGACAGGTAACAAGGGCAAACGACAGGTAACAAGTGCAAACGACAGGTAACAAGGGCAAACGACAGGTAGCAAGTGCAAACGACAGGTAACAAGGGCAAACGACAGGTAACAAGGGCAAACGACAGGTAACAAGGGCAAACGACAGGTAACAAGGGCAAACGACAGGTAACAAGGGCAAACGACAGGTAACAAGTGCAAACGACAGGTAACAAGGGCAAACGACAGGTAACAAGGGCAAACGACAGGTAACAAGGGCAAACGACAGGTAGCAAGTGCAAACGACAGGTAACAAGGGCAAACGACAGGTAGCAAGTGCAAAAGACAGGTAACAAGTGCAAACAACAGGTAACAAGGGCAAACGACGGGTAACAAGGGCAAATGACAGGTAGCAGGTGCAAACGACAGGTAACAAGGGCAAACGACGGGTAACAAGGGCAAACAACAGGTAACAAGGGCAAACGACGGGTAACAAGGGCAAATGACAGGTAGCAGGTGCAAACGACAGGTAACAAGGGCAAACGACGGGTAACAAGGGCAAACGACGGGTAACAAGGGCAAACGACAGGTAACAAGTGCAAACGACAGGTAACAAGGGCAAACGACAGGTAGCAAGTGCAAACGACAGGTAACAAGTGCAAACAACAGGTAACAAGGGCAAACGACGGGTAACAAGGGCAAACAACAGGTAACAAGGGCAAACGACGGGTAACAAGGGCAAATGACAGGTAGCAGGTGCAAACGACAGGTAACAAGGGCAAACGACAGGTAGCAAGTGCAAACGACAGGTAACAAGGGCAAACGACAGGTAAGAAGTGCAAACGACAGGTAACAAGGGCAAACGACAGGTAACAAGTGCAAACCACAGGTAACAAGAGCAAACGACAGGTAACAAGTGCAAACGACAGGTAACAAGTGCAAACGACAGGTAACAAGAGCAAACGACAGGTAACAAGTGCAAACGACAGGTAGCAAGTGCAAACGACAGGTAACAAGGGCAAACGACAGGTTGCAAACGACAGGTAACAAGGGCAATTGACAGGTAACAAGGGCAGACGACAGGTAATAAGGTGCAAACGACAGGTAACAAGGGCAAACGACAGGTAACAAGTGCAAACGACAGGTAACAAGTGCAAACGACAGGTAACAAGGGCAAACGACAGGTAACAAGGGCAAACGACAGGTAACAAGGGCAAACGACAGGTAACAAGGGCAATTGACAGGTAACAAGGGCAGACGACAGGTAATAAGGTGCAAACGACAGGTAACAAGGGCAAACGACAGGTAACAAGTGCAAACGACAGGTAACAAGTGCAAACGACAGGTAACAAGGGCAAACGACAGGTAACAAGGGCAAACGACAGGTAACAAGGGCAAACGACAGGTAGCAAGTGCAAACGACAGGTAACAAGGGCAAACGACGGGTAACAAGGGCAAACGACGGGTAACAAGGGCAAATGACAGGTAGCAGGTGCAAACGACAGGTAACATGGGCAAACGACAGGTAGCAAGTGCAAACGACAGGTAACAAGGGCAAACGACAGGTAACAAGGGCAAACGACAGGTAACAAGGGCAAACGACAGGTAACAAGTGCAAACGACAGGTAACAAGGGCAAATGACAGGTAACAAGTGCAAACGACAGGTAACAAGGGCAAACGACAGGTAACAAGGGCAAACGACAGGTAGCAAGTGCAAACGACAGGTAACAAGGGCAAACGACAGGTAACAAGGGCAAACGACAGGTAACAAGTGCAAACGACAGGTAACAAGGGCAAACGACAGGTAGCAAGTGCAAACGACAGGTAACAAGGGCAAACGACAGGTAACAAGGGCAAACGACAGGTAACAAGGGCAAACGACAGGTAACAAGTGCAAACGACAGGTAACAAGGGCAAACGACAGGTAACAAGGGCAAACGACAGGTAACAAGGGCAAACGACAGGTAACAAGGGCAAACGACAGGTAGCAAGTGCAAACGACAGGTAACAAGGGCAAACGACAGGTAACAAGGGCAAACGACAGGTAACAAGGGCAAACGACAGGTAACAAGTGCAAACGACAGGTAACAAGGGCAAACGACAGGTAACAAGGGCAAACGACAGGTAACAAGGGCAAACGACAGGTAACAAGGGCAACGACGGGTAACAAGGGCAAATGACAGGTAGCAGGTGCAAACGACAGGTAACAAGGGCAAACGACAGGTAGCAAGTGCAAACGACAGGTAACAAGGGCAAACGACAGGTAACAAGGGCAAACGACAGGTAACAAGGGCAAACGACAGGTAACAAGTGCAAACGACAGGTAACAAGGGCAAACGACAGGTAACAAGGGCAAACGACAGGTAACAAGGGCAAACGACAGGTAACAAGGGCAAACGACAGGTAGCAAGTGCAAACGACAGGTAACAAGGGCAAACGACAGGTAACAAGGGCAAACGACAGGTAACAAGTGCAAACGACAGGTAACAAGGGCAAACGACAGGTAACAAGGGCAAACGACAGGTAACAAGTGCAAACGACAGGTAACAAGGGCAAACGACAGGTAACAAGGGCAAACGACAGGTAACAAGGGCAAACGACAGGTAACAAGGGCAAACGACAGGTAGCAAGTGCAAACGACAGGTAACAAGGGCAAACGACAGGTAACAAGTGCAAACGACAGGTAACAAGTGCAAACGACAGGTAACAAGGGCAAACGACAGGTAACAAGTGCAAACGACAGGTAACAAGAGCTAACGACAGGTAACAAGTGCAAACGACAGGTAACAAGTGCAAACGACAGGTAGCAAGTGCAAACGACAGGTAACAAGGGCAAACGACAGGTTGCAAACGACAGGTAACAAGGGCAAACGACAGGTAACAAGGGCAAACGACAGGTAACAAGGGCAAACGACAGGTAACAAGTGCAAACGACAGGTAACAAGGGCAAACGACAGGTAGCAAGTGCAAACGACAGGTAACAAGGGCAAACGACAGGTAACAAGGGCAAACGACAGGTAACAAGGGCAAACGACAGGTAACAAGGGCAAACGACAGGTAACAAGGGCAAACGACAGGTAACAAGTGCAAACGACAGGTAACAAGGGCAAACGACAGGTAACAAGGGCAAACGACAGGTAACAAGGGCAAACGACAGGTAGCAAGTGCAAACGACAGGTAACAAGGGCAAACGACAGGTAACAAGGGCAAACGACAGGTAACAAGGGCAAACGACAGGTAGCAAGTGCAAACGACAGGTAACAAGTGCAAACAACAGGTAACAAGGGCAAACGACGGGTAACAAGGGCAAATGACAGGTAGCAGGTGCAAACGACAGGTAACAAGGGCAAACGACGGGTAACAAGGGCAAACAACAGGTAACAAGGGCAAATGACGGGTAACAAGGGCAAATGACAGGTAGCAGGTGCAAACGACAGGTAACAAGGGCAAACGACGGGTAACAAGGGCAAACGACGGGTAACAAGGGCAAACGACAGGTAACAAGTGCAAACGACAGGTAACAAGGGCAAACGACAGGTAGCAAGTGCAAACGACAGGTAACAAGTGCAAACAACAGGTAACAAGGGCAAACGACGGGTAACAAGGGCAAACAACAGGTAACAAGGGCAAACGACGGGTAACAAGGGCAAATGAAAGGTAGCAGGTGCAAACGACAGGTAACAAGGGCAAACGACAGGTAGCAAGTGCAAACGACAGGTAACAAGTGCAAACGACAGGTAACAAGGGCAAACGACAGGTAACAAGGGCAAACGACAGGTAACAAGGGCAAACGACAGGTAACAAGGGCAAACGACAGGTAACAAGTGCAAACGACAGGTAACAAGGGCAAATGACAGGTAACAAGTGCAAACGACAGGTAACAAGGGCAAACGACAGGTAACAAGGGCAAACGACAGGTAGCAAGTGCAAACGACAGGTAACAAGGGCAAACGACAGGTAACAAGGGCAACGACGGGTAACAAGGGCAAATGACAGGTAGCAGGTGCAAACGACAGGTAACAAGGGCAAACGACAGGTAGCAAGTGCAAACGACAGGTAACAAGGGCAAACGACAGGTAACAAGGGCAAACGACAGGTAACAAGGGCAAACGACAGGTAACAAGTGCAAACGACAGGTAACAAGGGCAAACGACAGGTAACAAGGGCAAACGACAGGTAACAAGGGCAAACGACAGGTAACAAGGGCAAACGACAGGTAGCAAGTGCAAACGACAGGTAACAAGGGCAAACGACAGGTAACAAGGGCAAACGACAGGTAACAAGTGCAAACGACAGGTAACAAGGGCAAACGACAGGTAGCAAGTGCAAACGACAGGTAACAAGGGCAAACGACAGGTAACAAGGGCAAACGACAGGTAACAAGGGCAAACGACAGGTAACAAGTGCAAACGACAGGTAACAAGGGCAATTGAGAGGTAACAAGGGCAAACGACAGGTAACAAGGGCAAACGACAGGTAGCAAGTGCAAACGACAGGTAACAAGGGCAAACGACAGGTAACAAGGGCAAACGACAGGTAACAAGGGCAAACGACAGGTAACAAGTGCAAACGACAGGTAACAAGGGCAAACGACAGGTAGCAAGTGCAAACGACAGGTAACAAGGGCAAACGACAGGTAACAAGGGCAAACGACAGGTAACAAGTGCAAACGACAGGTAACAAGTGCAAACGACAGGTAACAAGGTGCAAACGACAGGTAACAAGTGCAAACGACAGGTAACAAGTGCAAACGACAGGTAACAAGGGCAAACGACAGGTAACAAGTGCAAACGACAGGTAACAAGAGCAAACGACAGGTAACAAGTGCAAACGACAGGTAACAAGGGCAAACGACAGGTAACAAGTGCAAACGACAGGTAACAAGGGCAAATGACAGGTAACAAGTGCAAACGACAGGTAACAAGGGCAAACGACAGGTAACAAGGGCAAACGACAGGTAGCAAGTGCAAACGACAGGTAACAAGGGCAAACGACAGGTAACAAGGGCAACGACGGGTAACAAGGGCAAATGACAGGTAGCAGGTGCAAACGACAGGTAACAAGGGCAAACGACAGGTAGCAAGTGCAAACGACAGGTAACAAGGGCAAACGACAGGTAACAAGGGCAAACGACAGGTAACAAGGGCAAACGACAGGTAACAAGTGCAAACGACAGGTAACAAGGGCAAACGACAGGTAACAAGGGCAAACGACAGGTAACAAGGGCAAACGACAGGTAACAAGGGCAAACGACAGGTAGCAAGTGCAAACGACAGGTAACAAGGGCAAACGACAGGTAACAAGGGCAAACGACAGGTAACAAGTGCAAACGACAGGTAACAAGGGCAAACGACAGGTAGCAAGTGCAAACGACAGGTAACAAGGGCAAACGACAGGTAACAAGGGCAAACGACAGGTAACAAGGGCAAACGACAGGTAACAAGTGCAAACGACAGGTAACAAGGGCAATTGAGAGGTAACAAGGGCAAACGACAGGTAACAAGGGCAAACGACAGGTAGCAAGTGCAAACGACAGGTAACAAGGGCAAACGACAGGTAACAAGGGCAAACGACAGGTAACAAGGGCAAACGACAGGTAACAAGTGCAAACGACAGGTAACAAGGGCAAACGACAGGTAGCAAGTGCAAACGACAGGTAACAAGGGCAAACGACAGGTAACAAGGGCAAACGACAGGTAACAAGTGCAAACGACAGGTAACAAGTGCAAACGACAGGTAACAAGGTGCAAACGACAGGTAACAAGTGCAAACGACAGGTAACAAGTGCAAACGACAGGTAACAAGGGCAAACGACAGGTAACAAGTGCAAACGACAGGTAACAAGAGCAAACGACAGGTAACAAGTGCAAACGACAGGTAACAAGTGCAAACGACAGGTAGCAAGTGCAAACGACAGGTAACAAGGGCAAACGACAGGTTGCAAACGACAGGTAACAAGGGCAAACGACAGGTAACAAGGGCAAACGACAGGTAACAAGGGCAAACGACAGGTAACAAGTGCAAACGACAGGTAACAAGGGCAAACGACAGGTAGCAAGGGCAAACGACAGGTAACAAGGGCAAACGACAGGTAACAAGGGCAAACGACAGGTAACAAGTGCAAACGACAGGTAACAAGGGCAAACGACAGGTAACAAGGGCAAACGACAGGTAACAAGGGCAAACGACAGGTAACAAGTGCAAACGACAGGTAACAAGGGCAAATGACAGGTAACAAGTGCAAACGACAGGTAACAAGGGCAAACGACAGGTAACAAGGGCAAACGACAGGTAGCAAGTGCAAACGACAGGTAACAAGGGCAAACGACAGGTAACAAGGGCAAACGACAGGTAACAAGTGCAAACGACAGGTAACAAGGGCAAACGACAGGTAGCAAGTGCAAACGACAGGTAACAAGGGCAAACGACAGGTAACAAGGGCAAACGACAGGTAACAAGGGCAAACGACAGGTAACAAATGCAAACGACAGGTAACAAGGGCAAACGACAGGTAACAAGGGCAAACGACAGGTAACAAGGGCAAACGACAGGTAGCAAGTGCAAACGACAGGTAACGAGGGCAAACGACAGGTAACAAGGGCAAACGACAGGTAACAAGGGCAAACGACAGGTAACAAGTGCAAACGACAGGTAACAAGGGCAAACGACAGGTAGCAAGTGCAAACGACAGGTAACAAGGGCAAACGACAGGTAACAAGGGCAAACGACAGGTAACAAGGGCAAACGACAGGTAACAAGTGCAAACGACAGGTAACAAGTGCAAACGACAGGTAACAAGGGCAAACGACAGGTAACAAGTGCAAACGACAGGTAACAAGAGCTAACGACAGGTAACAAGTGCAAACGACAGGTAACAAGTGCAAACGACAGGTAGCAAGTGCAAACGACAGGTAACAAGGGCAAACGACAGGTTGCAAACGACAGGTAACAAGGGCAAACGACAGGTAACAAGGGCAAACGACAGGTAACAAGGGCAAACGACAGGTAACAAGTGCAAACGACAGGTAACAAGGGCAAACGACAGGTAGCAAGTGCAAACGACAGGTAACAAGGGCAAACGACAGGTAACAAGGGCAAACGACAGGTAACAAGGGCAAACGACAGGTAACAAGGGCAAACGACAGGTAACAAGGGCAAACGACAGGTAACAAGTGCAAACGACAGGTAACAAGGGCAAACGACAGGTAACAAGGGCAAACGACAGGTAACAAGGGCAAACGACAGGTAGCAAGTGCAAACGACAGGTAACAAGGGCAAACGACAGGTAACAAGGGCAAACGACAGGTAACAAGGGCAAACGACAGGTAGCAAGTGCAAACGACAGGTAACAAGTGCAAACAACAGGTAACAAGGGCAAACGACGGGTAACAAGGGCAAATGACAGGTAGCAGGTGCAAACGACAGGTAACAAGGGCAAACGACGGGTAACAAGGGCAAACAACAGGTAACAAGGGCAAATGACGGGTAACAAGGGCAAATGACAGGTAGCAGGTGCAAACGACAGGTAACAAGGGCAAACGACGGGTAACAAGGGCAAACGACGGGTAACAAGGGCAAACGACAGGTAACAAGTGCAAACGACAGGTAACAAGGGCAAACGACAGGTAGCAAGTGCAAACGACAGGTAACAAGTGCAAACAACAGGTAACAAGGGCAAACGACGGGTAACAAGGGCAAACAACAGGTAACAAGGGCAAACGACGGGTAACAAGGGCAAATGAAAGGTAGCAGGTGCAAACGACAGGTAACAAGGGCAAACGACAGGTAGCAAGTGCAAACGACAGGTAACAAGTGCAAACGACAGGTAACAAGGGCAAACGACAGGTAACAAGGGCAAACGACAGGTAACAAGGGCAAACGACAGGTAACAAGTGCAAACGACAGGTAACAAGGGCAAATGACAGGTAACAAGTGCAAACGACAGGTAACAAGGGCAAACGACAGGTAACAAGGGCAAACGACAGGTAGCAAGTGCAAACGACAGGTAACAAGGGCAAACGACAGGTAACAAGGGCAACGACGGGTAACAAGGGCAAATGACAGGTAGCAGGTGCAAACGACAGGTAACAAGGGCAAACGACAGGTAGCAAGTGCAAACGACAGGTAACAAGGGCAAACGACAGGTAACAAGGGCAAACGACAGGTAACAAGGGCAAACGACAGGTAACAAGTGCAAACGACAGGTAACAAGGGCAAACGACAGGTAACAAGGGCAAACGACAGGTAACAAGGGCAAACGACAGGTAACAAGGGCAAACGACAGGTAGCAAGTGCAAACGACAGGTAACAAGGGCAAACGACAGGTAACAAGGGCAAACGACAGGTAACAAGTGCAAACGACAGGTAACAAGGGCAAACGACAGGTAGCAAGTGCAAACGACAGGTAACAAGGGCAAACGACAGGTAACAAGGGCAAACGACAGGTAACAAGGGCAAACGACAGGTAACAAGTGCAAACGACAGGTAACAAGGGCAATTGAGAGGTAACAAGGGCAAACGACAGGTAACAAGGGCAAACGACAGGTAGCAAGTGCAAACGACAGGTAACAAGGGCAAACGACAGGTAACAAGGGCAAACGACAGGTAACAAGGGCAAACGACAGGTAACAAGTGCAAACGACAGGTAACAAGGGCAAACGACATGTAGCAAGTGCAAACGACAGGTAACAAGGGCAAACGACAGGTAACAAGGGCAAACGACAGGTAACAAGTGCAAACGACAGGTAACAAGTGCAAACGACAGGTAACAAGGTGCAAACGACAGGTAACAAGTGCAAACGACAGGTAACAAGTGCAAACGACAGGTAACAAGGGCAAACGACAGGTAACAAGTGCAAACGACAGGTAACAAGAGCAAACGACAGGTAACAAGTGCAAACGACAGGTAACAAGTGCAAACGACAGGTAGCAAGTGCAAACGACAGGTAACAAGGGCAAACGACAGGTTGCAAACGACAGGTAACAAGGGCAAACGACAGGTAACAAGGGCAAACGACAGGTAGCAAGTGCAAACGACAGGTAACAAGGGCAAACGACAGGTAACAAGGGCAAACGACAGGTAACAAGGGCAAACGACAGGTAACAAGTGCAAACGACAGGTAACAAGGGCAAACGACAGGTAACAAGGGCAAACGACAGGTAACAAGGGCAAACGACAGGTAGCAAGTGCAAACGACAGGTAACAAGGGCAAACGACAGGTAACAAGGGCAAACGACAGGTAACAAGGGCAAACGACAGGTAGCAAGTGCAAACGAAAGGTAACAAGTGCAAACAACAGGTAACAAGGGGAAACGACGGGTAACAAGGGCAAATGACAGGTAGCAGGTGCAAACGACAGGTAACAAGGGCAAACGACGGGTAACAAGGGCAAACAACAGGTAACAAGGGCAAACGACGGGTAACAAGGGCAAATGACAGGTAGCAGGTGCAAACGACAGGTAACAAGGGCAAACGACGGGTGACGGGTAACAAGGGCAAACGACGGGTAACAAGGGCAAACGACAGGTAACAAGTGCAAACGACAGGTAACAAGTGCAAACGACAGGTAACAAGGGCAAACGACGGGTAACAAGGGCAAATGACAGGTAGCAGGTGCAAACGACAGGTAACAAGGGCAAACGACAGGTAGCAAGTGCAAACGACAGGTAACAAGGGCAAACGACAGGTAACAAGGGCAAACGACAGGTAACAAGGGCAAACGACAGGTTACAAGTGCAAACGACAGGTAACAAGGGCAAACGACAGGTAACAAGTGCAAACGACAGGTAACAAGGGCAAACGACAGGTAACAAGGGCAAACGACGGGTAACAAGGGCAAATGACAGGTAGCAGGTGCAAACGACAGGTAACAAGGGCAAACGACAGGTAGCAAGTGCAAACGACAGGTAACAAGGGCAAACGACAGGTAACAAGGGCAAACGACAGGTAACAAGGGCAAACGACAGGTAACAAGTGCAAACGACAGGTAACAATGGCAAACGACAGGTAACAAGTGCAAACGACAGGTAACAAGGGCAAACGACAGGTAACAAGGGCAAACGACAGGTAACAAGGGCAAACGACAGGTAACAAGTGCAAACGACAGGTAACAAGGGCAAACGACAGGTAACAAGTGCAAACGACAGGTAACAAGGGCAAACGACAGGTAACAAGGGCAAACGACAGGTAGCAAGTGCAAACGACAGGTAACAAGGGCAAACGACAGGTAACAAGGGCAAACGACAGGTAACAAGGTGCAAACGATAGGTAACAAGGTGCAAACGACAGGTAACAAGGGCAAACGACAGGTAGCAAGTGCAAACGACAGGTAACAAGGTGCAAACGACAGGTAACAAGGGCAAACGACAGGTAACAAGGGCAAACGACAGGTAACCAGGGCAAATGACAGGTAACAAGGGCAAACGACAGGTAACAAGGTGCAAACGACAGGTAACAAGTGCAAACGACAGGTAACAAGGGCAAACGACAGGTAACAAGTGCAAACGACAGGTAACAAGGGCAAACGACAGGTAACAAGGGCAAACGACGGGTAACAAGGGCAAATGACAGGTAGCAGGTGCAAACGACAGGTAACAAGGGCAAACGACAGGTAGCAAGTGCAAACGACAGGTAACAAGGGCAAACGACAGGTAACAAGGGCAAACGACAGGTAACAAGGGCAAACGACAGGTTGCAAACGACAGGTAACAAGGGCAAACGACAGGTAACAAGGGCAAACGACAGGTAACAAGGTGCAAACGATAGGTAACAAGGTGCAAACGACAGGTAACAAGGGCAAACGACGGGTAACAAGGGCAAATGACAGGTACCAGGTGCAAACGACAGGTAACAAGGGCAAACGACGGGTAACAAGGGCAAACGACGGGTAACAAGGGCAAACGACAGGTAACAAGTGCAAACGACAGGTAACAAGGGCAAACGACAGGTAGCAAGTGCAAACGACAGGTAACAAGTGCAAACAACAGGTAACAAGGGCAAACGACGGGTAACAAGGGCAAACAACAGGTAACAAGGGCAAACGACGGGTAACAAGGGCAAATGAAAGGTAGCAGGTGCAAACGACAGGTAACAAGGGCAAACGACAGGTAGCAAGTGCAAACGACAGGTAACAAGGGCAAACGACAGGTAACAAGGGCAAACGACGGGTAACAAGGGCAAATGACAGGTAGTAGGTGCAAACGACAGGTAACAAGGGCAAACGACAGGTAGCAAGTGCAAACGACAGGTAACAAGGGCAAACGACAGGTAACAAGGGCAAACGACAGGTAACAAGGGCAAACGACAGGTAACAAGTGCAAACGACAGGTAACAAGGGCAAACGACAGGTAACAAGGGCAAACGACAGGTAACAAGGGCAAACGACAGGTAACAAGTGCAAACGACAGGTAACAAGGGCAAACGACAGGTAGCAAGTGCAAACGACAGGTAACAAGGGCAAACGACAGGTAACAAGGGCAAACGACAGGTAACAAGGGCAAACGACAGGTAACAAGTGCAAACGACAGGTAACAAGGGCAATTGACAGGTAACAAGGGCAAACGACAGGTAACAAGGGCAAACGACAGGTAGCAAGTGCAAACGACAGGTAACAAGGGCAAACGACAGGTAACAAGGTGCAAACGATAGGTAACAAGGTGCAAACGACAGGTAACAAGGGCAAACGACAGGTAGCAAGTGCAAACGACAGGTAACAAGGTGCAAACGACAGGTAACAAGGGCAAACGACAGGTAACAAGGGCAAACGACAGGTAACCAGGGCAAACTACAGGTAACAAGGGCAAACGACAGGTAACAAGGTGCAAAAGACAGGTAACAAGGGCAAACGACAGGTAACAAGGGCAAACGACAGGTAACAAGGTGCAAACGACAGGTAACAAGTGCAAACGACAGGTAACAAGGACAAACGACAGGTAACAAGGGCAAACGACAGGTAACAAGGGCAAACGACAGGTAGCAAGGGCAAACGACAGGTAACAAGGGCAAACGACAGGTAACAAGGGCAAACGACAGGTAACAAGTGCAAACGACAGGTAACAATGGCAAACGACAGGTAACAAGTGCAAACGACAGGTAACAAGGGCAAACGAATGGTAACAAGGGCAAACGACAGGTAACAAGGGCAAACGACAGGTAACAAGTGCAAACGACAGGTAACAAGGGCAAACGACAGGTAACAAGTGCAAACGACAGGTAACAAGGGCAAACGACAGGTAACAAGGGCAAACGACAGGTAGCAAGTGCAAACGACAGGTAACAAGGGAAAACGACAGGTAACAAGGGCAAACGACAGGTAACAAGGTGCAAACGATAGGTAACAAGGTGCAAACGACAGGTAACAAGGGCAAACGACAGGTAGCAAGTGCAAACGACAGGTAACAAGGTGCAAACGACAGGTAACAAGGGCAAACGACAGGTAACAAGGGCAAACGACAGGTAACCAGGGCAAACTACAGGTAACAAGGGCAAACGACAGGTAACAAGGTGCAAACGACAGGTAACAAGGGCAAACGACAGGTAACAAGGGCAAACGACAGGTAACAAGGTGCAAACGACAGGTAACAAGTGCAAACGACAGGTAACAAGGACAAACGACAGGTAACAAGGGCAAACGACAGGTAACAAGGGCAAACGACAGGTAGCAAGGGCAAACGACAGGTAACAAGGGCAAACGACAGGTAACAAGGGCAAACGACAGGTAACAAGGGCAAACGACAGGTAACAAGGGCAAACGACAGGTAGCAAGTGCAAACGACAGGTAACAAGGGCAAACGACAGGTAACAAGTGCAAACGACAGGTAACAAGTGCAAACGACAGGTAACAAGGTGCAAACGACAGGTAACAAGTGCAAACGACAGGTAACAAGTGCAAACGACAGGTAACAAGGGCAAACGACAGGTAACAAGTGCAAACGACAGGTAACAAGAGTAAACGACAGGTAACAAGTGCAAACGACAGGTAACAAGTGCAAACGACAGGTAGCAAGTGCAAACGACAGGTAACAAGGGCAAACGACAGGTTGCAAACGACAGGTAACAAGGGCAAACGACAGGTAACAAGGGCAAACGACAGGTAACAAGGGCAAACGACAGGTAACAAGGGCAAACGACAGGTAGCAAGTGCAAACGACAGGTAACAAGGGCAAACGACAGGTAACAAGGGCAAACGACAGGTAACAAGGGTAAACGACAGGTAACAAGGGCAAACGACAGGTAACAAGTGCAAACGACAGGTAACAAGGGCAAACGACAGGTAACAAGTGCAAACAACAGGTAACAAGGGCAAACGACAGGTAACAAGGGCAAACGACAGGTAGCAAGTGCAAACGACAGGTAACAAGGGCAAACGACAGGTAACAAGGGCAAACGACAGGTAACAAGTGCAAACGACAGGTAACAAGGGCAAACGACAGGTAGCAAGTGCAAACGACAGGTAACAAGGGCAAACGACAGGTAACAAGGGCAAACGACAGGTAACAAGGGCAAACGACAGGTAACAAGTGCAAACGACAGGTAACAAGGGCAATTGACAGGTAACAAGGGCAAACGACAGGTAACAAGGGCAAACGACAGGTAGCAAGTGCAAACGACAGGTAACAAGGGCAAACGACAGGTAACAAGGGCAAACGACAGGTAACAAGGGCAAACGACAGGTAACAAGTGCAAACGACAGGTAACAAGGGCAAACGACAGGTAACCAGGGCAAACTACAGGTAACAAGGGCAAACGACAGGTAACAAGGTGCAAAAGACAGGTAACAAGGGCAAACGACAGGTAACAAGGGCAAACGACAGGTAACAAGGTGCAAACGACAGGTAACAAGTGCAAACGACAGGTAACAAGGACAAACGACAGGTAACAAGGGCAAACGACAGGTAACAAGGGCAAACGACAGGTAGCAAGGGCAAACGACAGGTAACAAGGGCAAACGACAGGTAACAAGGGCAAACGACAGGTAACAAGTGCAAACGACAGGTAACAATGGCAAACGACAGGTAACAAGTGCAAACGACAGGTAACAAGGGCAAACGAATGGTAACAAGGGCAAACGACAGGTAACAAGGGCAAACGACAGGTAACAAGTGCAAACGACAGGTAACAAGGGCAAACGACAGGTAACAAGTGCAAACGACAGGTAACAAGGGCAAACGACAGGTAACAAGGGCAAACGACAGGTAGCAAGTGCAAACGACAGGTAACAAGGGAAAACGACAGGTAACAAGGGCAAACGACAGGTAACAAGGTGCAAACGATAGGTAACAAGGTGCAAACGACAGGTAACAAGGGCAAACGACAGGTAGCAAGTGCAAACGACAGGTAACAAGGTGCAAACGACAGGTAACAAGGGCAAACGACAGGTAACAAGGGCAAACGACAGGTAACCAGGGCAAACTACAGGTAACAAGGGCAAACGACAGGTAACAAGGTGCAAACGACAGGTAACAAGGGCAAACGACAGGTAACAAGGGCAAACGACAGGTAACAAGGTGCAAACGACAGGTAACAAGTGCAAACGACAGGTAACAAGGACAAACGACAGGTAACAAGGGCAAACGACAGGTAACAAGGGCAAACGACAGGTAGCAAGGGCAAACGACAGGTAACAAGGGCAAACGACAGGTAACAAGGGCAAACGACAGGTAACAAGGGCAAACGACAGGTAACAAGGGCAAACGACAGGTAGCAAGTGCAAACGACAGGTAACAAGGGCAAACGACAGGTAACAAGTGCAAACGACAGGTAACAAGTGCAAACGACAGGTAACAAGGTGCAAACGACAGGTAACAAGTGCAAACGACAGGTAACAAGTGCAAACGACAGGTAACAAGGGCAAACGACAGGTAACAAGTGCAAACGACAGGTAACAAGAGTAAACGACAGGTAACAAGTGCAAACGACAGGTAACAAGTGCAAACGACAGGTAGCAAGTGCAAACGACAGGTAACAAGGGCAAACGACAGGTTGCAAACGACAGGTAACAAGGGCAAACGACAGGTAACAAGGGCAAACGACAGGTAACAAGGGCAAACGACAGGTAACAAGGGCAAACGACAGGTAGCAAGTGCAAACGACAGGTAACAAGGGCAAACGACAGGTAACAAGGGCAAACGACAGGTAACAAGGGTAAACGACAGGTAACAAGGGCAAACGACAGGTAACAAGTGCAAACGACAGGTAACAAGGGCAAACGACAGGTAACAAGTGCAAACAACAGGTAACAAGGGCAAACGACAGGTAACAAGGGCAAACGACAGGTAGCAAGTGCAAACGACAGGTAACAAGGGCAAACGACAGGTAACAAGGGCAAACGACAGGTAACAAGTGCAAACGACAGGTAACAAGGGCAAACGACAGGTAGCAAGTGCAAACGACAGGTAACAAGGGCAAACGACAGGTAACAAGGGCAAACGACAGGTAACAAGGGCAAACGACAGGTAACAAGTGCAAACGACAGGTAACAAGGGCAATTGACAGGTAACAAGGGCAAACGACAGGTAACAAGGGCAAACGACAGGTAGCAAGTGCAAACGACAGGTAACAAGGGCAAACGACAGGTAACAAGGGCAAACGACAGGTAACAAGGGCAAACGACAGGTAACAAGTGCAAACGACAGGTAACAAGGGCAAACGACAGGTAGCAAGTGCAAACGACAGGTAACAAGGGCAAACGACAGGTAACAAGGGCAAACGACAGGTAACAAGTGCAAACGACAGGTAACAAGTGCAAACGACAGGTAACAAGGACAAACGACAGGTAACAAGTGCAAACGACAGGTAAAGAGGGCAAACGACAGGTAACAAGGGCAAACGACAGGTAACAAGTGCAAACGACAGGTAACGAGGGCAAACGACAGGTAACAAGTGCAAACGACAGGTAACAAGTGCAAACGACAGGTAACAAGTGCAAACGACAGGTAACAAGGGCAAACGACAGGTAACAAGTGCAAACGACAGGTAACAAGTGCAAACGACAGGTAACAAGGTGCAAACGACAGGTAACAAGTGCAAACGACAGGTAACAAGTGCAAACGACAGGTAACAAGGGCAAACGACAGGTAACAAGTGCAAACGACAGGTAACAAGGGCAAACGACAGGTAACAAGGGCAAACGACAGGTAACAAGTGCAAACGACAGGTAACAAGTGCAAACGACAGGTAACAAGGACAAACGACAGGTAACAAGGGCAAACGACAGGTAACAAGGGCAAACGACAGGTAACAAGGGCAAACGACAGGCAACAAGTGCAAACGACAGGTAACAAGGTCAAACGACAGGTAACAAGGGCAAACGACAGGTAACAAGGGCAAACGACAGGTAACAAGTTTAAACGACAGGTAACAAGGGCAAACGACAGGTAACAAGGGCAAACGACAGGTAACAAGGACAAACGCCAGGTAACAAGTGCAAACGACAGGTAACAAGGGCAAACGACAGGTAACAAGTGCAAACGACAGGTAACAAGGACAAACGACAGGTAACAAGTGCAAACGACAGGTAACAAGGGCAAACGACAGGTAACAAGGGCAAACGACGGGTAACAAGGGCAAACGACAGGTAGCAGGTGCAAACGACAGGTAACAAGGGCAAACGACAGGTAGCAAGTGCAAACGACAGGTAACAAGGGCAAAAGACAGGTAACAAGGGCAAACGACAGGTAACAAGGGCAAACGACAGGTAACAAGTGCAAACGACACGTAACAAGGGCAAACGACAGGTAACAAGTGCAAACGACAGGTAACAAGTGCAAACGACAGGTAACAAGGGCAAACGACAGGTAACAAGGGCAAACGACAGGTAACAAGTGCAAACGACAGGTAACAAGGGCAAACGACAGGTAACAAGTGCAAACGACAGGTAACAAGGGCAAACGACAGGTAACAAGTGCAAACGACAGGTAACAAGGGCAAACGACAGGTAACAAGGGCAAACGACAGGTAGCAAGTGCAAACGACAGGTAACAAGGGCAAACGACAGGTAACAAGGTCAAACGACAGGTAACAAGGTGCAAACGACAGGTAACAAGGTGCAAACGACAGGTAACAAGGGCAAACGACAGGTAGCAAGTGCAAACGACAGCTAACAAGTGCAAACGACGGGTAACAAGGACAAACGACGAGTAACAAGTGCAAACGACGGGTAACAAGGTGCAAACGACAGGTAACAAGGGCAAACGACAGGTAACAAGGACAAACGACAGGTAACAAGGGCAAACGACAGGTAACAAGGCGCAAACGACAGGTAACAAGGGCAAACGACAGGTAACAAGGGCAAACGACAGGTAACAAGGACAAACGACAGCTAACAAGGGCAAACGACAGGTAACAAGGTGCAAACGACAGGTAACAAGGGCAAACGACAGGTAACAAGGGCAAACGACAGGTAACAAGGGCAAACGACAGGTAACAAGGGCAAACGACAGGTAACAAGGTGCAAACGACAGGTAACAAGGTGCAAACGACAGGTAACAAGGGCAAACGACAGGTAACAAGGCGCAAACGACAGGTAACAAGGGCAAACGACAGGTAACAAGGGCAAACGACAGGTAACAAGGACAAACGACAGCTAACAAGTGCAAACGACGGGTAACAAGGACAAACGACGGGTAACAAGTGCAAACGACGGGTAACAAGGTGCAAACGACAGGTAACAAGGGCAAACGACAGGTAACAAGGACAAACGACAGGTAACAAGGGCAAACGACAGGTAACAAGGCGCAAACGACAGGTAACAAGGGCAAACGACAGGTAACAAGGGCAAACGACAGGTAACAAGGACAAACGACAGCTAACAAGGGCAAACGACAGGTAACAAGGTGCAAACGACAGGTAACAAGGGCAAACGACAGGTAACAAGGGCAAACGACAGGTAACAAGGGCAAACGACAGGTAACAAGGACAAACGACAGGTAACAAGGGCAAACGACAGGTAACAAGGTGCAAACGACAGGTAACAAGGGCAAACGACAGGTAACAAGGGCAAACGACAGGTAACAAGGGCAAACGACAGGGAACAAGGGCAAACGACAGGTAACAAGGGTAAACGACAGGTAAACAGTGCAAACGACAGGTAACAAGGACAAACGACAGGTAACAAGGGCAAACGACAGGTAACAAGGGCAAACGACAGGTAGCAAGTGCAAACGACAGGTAACAAGAGCAAACGACAGGTAACAAGGGCAAACGACAGGTAACAAGGGCAAACGACAGGTAACAAGGGCAAACGACAGGTAACAAGGTGAAAACGACAGGTAACAAGGGCAAAAGACAGGTAACAAGGGCAAACGACAGGTAACAAGGTGCAAACGACGGGTAACAAGGTGCAAACAACAGGTAACAAGTGCAAACGACAGGTAACAAGTGCAAACGACAGGTAACAAGTGCAAACGACAGGTAACAAGGACAAACGACAGGTAACAAGGACAAAAGACAGGTAACAAGGGCAAACGACAGGTAACAAGTGCAAACGACAGGTAACAAGTGCAAACGACAGGTAACAAGGACAAACGACAGGTAACAAGGGCAAACGACAGGTAGCAAGTGCAAACGACAGGTAACAAGGGCAAACGACAGGTAACAAGTGCAAACGACAGGTAACAAGTGCAAACGACAGGTAACAAGGTGCAAACGACAGGTAACAAGGGCAAACGACAGGTAGCAAGTGCAAACGACAGGTAACAAGGGCAAACGACAGGTAACAAGTGCAAACGACAGGTAACAAGTGCAAACGACAGGTAACAAGGTGCAAACGACAGGTAACAAGTGCAAACGACAGGTAACAAGTGCAAACGACAGGTAACAAGGGCAAACGACAGGTAACAAGTGCAAACGACAGGTAACAAGTGCAAACGACAGGTAACAAGGGCAAACGACAGGTAACAAGGTCAAACGACAGGTAACAAGGTGCAAACGACAGGTAACAAGGATCAAACGACAGGTAACAAGTGCAAACGACAGGTAACAAGGTGCAAACGACAGGTAACAAGGACAAACGACAGGTAACAAGGGCAAACGACAGGTAACAAGTGCAAACGACAGGTAACAAGGGCAAACGGCAGGTAACAAGGGCAAACGACAGGTAACAAGTGCAAACGACAGGTAACAAGTGCAAACGAAAGGTAACAAGGGCAAACGACAGGTAACAAGGGCAAACGACAGGTAGCAAGGGCAAACGACAGGTAACAAGTGCAAACGACAGGTAACAAGGGCAAACGACAGGTAACAAGGGCAAACGACAGGTAACAAGGGCAAACGACAGGTAACAAGGGCAAACGACAGGTAACAAGGTGCAAACGACAGGTAACAAGGGCAAACGACAGGTAACAAGGGCAAACGACAGGTAACAAGGTGCAAACGACAGGTAACAAGGACAAACGACAGGTAACAAGGGCAAACGACAGGTAACAAGTGCAAACGACAGGTAACAAGGGCAAACGACAGGTAACAAGTGCAAACGACAGGTAACAAGGACAAACGACAGGTAACAAGGGCAAACGACAGGTAACAAGGGCAAACGACAGGTAACAAGTGCAAACGACAGGTAACAAGTGCAAACGACAGGTAACAAGGGCAAACGACAGGTAACAAGGGCAAACGACAGGTAACAAGGGCAAACGACAGGTAACAAGGGCAAACGACAGCTAACAAGGGCAAACGACAGGTAACAAGGTGCAAACGACAGGTAACAAGTGCAAACGACGGGTAACAAGGACAAACGACGGGTAACAAGTGCAAACGACGGGTAACAAGGTGCAAACGACAGGTAACAAGGGCAAACGACAGGTAACAAGGACAAACGACAGGTAACAAGGGCAAACAACAGGTAACAAGGCGCAAACGACAGGTAACAAGGGCAAACGACAGGTAACAAGGGCAAACGACAGGTAACAAGGACAAACGACAGCTAACAAGTGCAAACGACGGGTAACAAGGACAAACGACGGGTAACAAGTGCAAACGACGGGTAACAAGGTGCAAACGACAGGTAACAAGGGCAAACGACAGGTAACAAGGACAAACGACAGGTAACAAGGGCAAACGACAGGTAACAAGGCGCAAACGACAGGTAACAAGGGCAAACGACAGGTAACAAGGGCAAACGACAGGTAACAAGGACAAACGACAGCTAACAAGGGCAAACGACAGGTAACAAGGTGCAAACGACAGGTAACAAGGGCAAACGACAGGTAACAAGGGCAAACGACAGGTAACAAGGGCAAACGACAGGTAACAAGGACAAACGACAGGTAACAAGGGCAAACGACAGGTAACAAGGTGCAAACGACAGGTAACAAGGGCAAACGACAGGTAACAAGGGCAAACGACAGGTAACAAGGGCAAACGACAGGGAACAAGGGCAAACGACAGGTAACAAGGGTAAACGACAGGTAAACGGTGCAAACGACAGGTAACAAGGACAAACGACAGGTAACAAGGGCAAACGACAGGTAACAAGGGCAAACGACAGGTAGCAAGTGCAAACGACAGGTAACAAGAGCAAACGACAGGTAACAAGGGCAAACGACAGGTAACAAGGGCAAACGACAGGTAACAAGGGCAAACGACAGGTAACAAGGTGCAAACGACAGGTAACAAGGGCAAACGACAGGTAACAAGGGCAAACGACAGGTAACAAGGTGCAAACGACGGGTAACAAGGTGCAAACAACAGGTAACAAGTGCAAACGACAGGTAACAAGTGCAAACGACAGGTAACAAGTGCAAACGACAGGTAACAAGGACAAACGACAGGTAACAAGGACAAAAGACAGGTAACAAGGGCAAACGACAGGTAACAAGTGCAAACGACAGGTAACAAGTGCAAACGACAGGTAACAAGGACAAACGACAGGTAACAAGTGCAAACGACGGGTAACAAGGTGCAAACGACAGGTAACAAGGGCAAACGACAGGTAACAAGGTGCAAACGACAGGTAGCAAGGCCAAACAACAGGTAACAAGGGCAAACGACAGGTAACAAGGGCAAACGACAGGTAACAAGGTCAAACGACAGGTAACAAGGTGCAAACGACAGGTAACAAGGTGCAAACGACAGGTAACAAGTGCAAACGACAGGTAACAAGTGCAAACGACAGGTAACAAGGGCAAACGACAGGTAACAAGTGCAAACGACAGGTAACAAGTGCAAACGACAGGTAACAAGGGCAAACGACAGGTAACAAGGTCAAACGACAGGTAACAAGGTGCAAACGACAGGTAACAAGGTGCAAACGACAGGTAACAAGTGCAAACGACAGGTAACAAGGTGCAAACGACAGGTAACAAGGACAAACGACAGGTAACAAGGGCAAACGACAGGTAACAAGTGCAAACGACAGGTAACAAGGGCAAACGGCAGGTAACAAGGGCAAACGACAGGTAACAAGTGCAAACGACAGGTAACAAGTGCAAACGAAAGGTAACAAGGGCAAACGACAGGTAACAAGGGCAAACGACAGGTAGCAAGGGCAAACGACAGGTAACAAGTGCAAACGACAGGTAACAAGGGCAAACGACAGGTAACAAGGGCAAACGACAGGTAACAAGGGCAAACGACAGGTAACAAGGGCAAACGACAGGTAACAAGGTGCAAACGACAGGTAACAAGGGCAAACGACAGGTAACAAGGGCAAACGACAGGTAACAAGGTGCAAACGACAGGTAACAAGGACAAACGACAGGTAACAAGGGCAAACGACAGGTAACAAGTGCAAACGACAGGTAACAAGGGCAAACGACAGGTAACAAGTGCAAACGACAGGTAACAAGGACAAACGACAGGTAACAAGGGCAAACGACAGGTAACAAGGGCAAACGACAGGTAACAAGTGCAAACGACAGGTAACAAGTGCAAACGACAGGTAACAAGGGCAAACGACAGGTAACAAGGGCAAACGACAGGTAACAAGGGCAAAAGACAGGTAACAAGGGCAAACGACAGGTAACAAGGTGCAAACGACAGGTAACAAGTGCAAACGACGGGTAACAAGGACAAACGACGGGTAACAAGTGCAAACGACGGGTAACAAGGTGCAAACGACAGGTAACAAGGGCAAACGACAGGTAACAAGGACAAACGACAGGTAACAAGGGCAAACAACAGGTAACAAGGCGCAAACGACAGGTAACAAGGGCAAACGACAGGTAACAAGGGCAAACGACAGGTAACAAGGACAAACGACAGCTAACAAGTGCAAACGACGGGTAACAAGGACAAACGACGGGTAACAAGTGCAAACGACGGGTAACAAGGTGCAAACGACAGGTAACAAGGGCAAACGACAGGTAACAAGGACAAACGACAGGTAACAAGGGCAAACGACAGGTAACAAGGCGCAAACGACAGGTAACAAGGGCAAACGACAGGTAACAAGGGCAAACGACAGGTAACAAGGACAAACGACAGCTAACAAGGGCAAACGACAGGTAACAAGGTGCAAACGACAGGTAACAAGGGCAAACGACAGGTAACAAGGGCAAACGACAGGTAACAAGGGCAAACGACAGGTAACAAGGACAAACGACAGGTAACAAGGGCAAACGACAGGTAACAAGGTGCAAACGACAGGTAACAAGGGCAAACGACAGGTAACAAGGGCAAACGACAGGTAACAAGGGCAAACGACAGGGAACAAGGGCAAACGACAGGTAACAAGGGTAAACGACAGGTAAACGGTGCAAACGACAGGTAACAAGGACAAACGACAGGTAACAAGGGCAAACGACAGGTAACAAGGGCAAACGACAGGTAGCAAGTGCAAACGACAGGTAACAAGAGCAAACGACAGGTAACAAGGGCAAACGACAGGTAACAAGGGCAAACGACAGGTAACAAGGGCAAACGACAGGTAACAAGGTGCAAACGACAGGTAACAAGGGCAAACGACAGGTAACAAGGGCAAACGACAGGTAACAAGGTGCAAACGACGGGTAACAAGGTGCAAACAACAGGTAACAAGTGCAAACGACAGGTAACAAGTGCAAACGACAGGTAACAAGTGCAAACGACAGGTAACAAGGACAAACGACAGGTAACAAGGACAAAAGACAGGTAACAAGGGCAAACGACAGGTAACAAGTGCAAACGACAGGTAACAAGTGCAAACGACAGGTAACAAGGACAAACGACAGGTAACAAGTGCAAACGACGGGTAACAAGGTGCAAACGACAGGTAACAAGGGCAAACGACAGGTAACAAGGTGCAAACGACAGGTAGCAAGGCCAAACAACAGGTAACAAGGGCAAACGACAGGTAACAAGGGCAAACGACAGGTAACAAGGTCAAACGACAGGTAACAAGGTGCAAACGACAGGTAACAAGGTGCAAACGACAGGTAACAAGGGCAAACGACAGGTAACAAGGGCAAACGACAGGTAACAAGGGCAAACGACAGGTAACAAGTGCAAACGACAGGTAACAAGTGCAAACGACAGGTAACAAGGTGCAAACGACAGGTAACAAGGGCAAACGACAGGTAACAAGGTGCAAACGACAGGTAACAAGGACAAACGACAGGTAACAAGGGCAAACGACAGGTAACAAGTGCAAACGACAGGTAACAAGGGCAAACGACAGGTAACAAGTGCAAACGACAGGTAACAAGGACAAACGACAGGTAACAAGGGCAAACGACAGGTAACAAGGGCAAACGACAGGTAACAAGTGCAAACGACAGGTAACAAGTGCAAACGACAGGTAACAAGGGCAAACGACAGGTAACAAGGGCAAACGACAGGTAACAAGGGCAAACGACAGGTAACAAGGGCAAACGACAGGTAACAAGGGCAAACGACAGGTAACAAGGTGCAAACGACAGGTAACAAGTGCAAACGACGGGTAACAAGGACAAACGACGGGTAACAAGTGCAAACGACGGGTAACAAGGTGCAAACGACAGGTAACAAGGGCAAACGACAGGTAACAAGGACAAACGACAGGTAACAAGGGCAAACAACAGGTAATAAGGACAAACGACAGGTAACAAGGGCAAACGACAGGTAACAAGTGCAAACGACAGGTAACAAGGTGCAAACGACAGGTAACAAGGTGCAAACGACAGGTAACAAGGGCAAACGACAGGTAACAAGTGCAAACGACAGGTAACAAGGGCAAACGACAGGTAACAAGGTGCAAACGACAGGTAACAAGGACAAACGACAGGTAACAAGGGCAAACGACAGGTAACAAGTGCAAACGACAGGTAACAAGTTGCAAACGACAGGTAACAAGTTGCAAACGACAGGTAACAAGGGCAAACGACAGGTAACAAGTGCAAACGACAGGTAACAAGGACAAACGACAGGTAACAAGGACAAAAGACAGGTAACAAGGGCAAACGACAGGTAACAAGTGCAAACGACAGGTAACAAGTGCAAACGACAGGTAACAAGGACAAACGACAGGTAACAAGTGCAAACGACGGGTAACAAGGTGCAAACGACAGGTAACAAGGGCAAACGACAGGTAACAAGGTGCAAACGACAGGTAGCAAGGCCAAACAACAGGTAACAAGGGCAAACGACAGGTAACAAGGGCAAACGACAGGTAACAAGGTCAAACGACAGGTAACAAGGTGCAAACGACAGGTAACAAGGTGCAAACGACAGGTAACAAGTGCAAACGACAGGTAACAAGTGCAAACGACAGGTAACAAGGGCAAACGACAGGTAACAAGTGCAAACGACAGGTAACAAGTGCAAACGACAGGTAACAAGGGCAAACGACAGGTAACAAGGTCAAACGACAGGTAACAAGGTGCAAACGACAGGTAACAAGGTGCAAACGACAGGTAACAAGTGCAAACGACAGGTAACAAGGTGCAAACGACAGGTAACAAGGACAAACGACAGGTAACAAGGGCAAACGACAGGTAACAAGTGCAAACAACAGGTAACAAGGGCAAACGGCAGGTAACAAGGGCAAACGACAGGTAACAAGTGCAAACGACAGGTAACAAGTGCAAACGAAAGGTAACAAGGGCAAACGACAGGTAACAAGGGCAAACGACAGGTAGCAAGGGCAAACGACAGGTAACAAGTGCAAACGACAGGTAACAAGGGCAAACGACAGGTAACAAGGGCAAACGACAGGTAACAAGGGCAAACGACAGGTAACAAGGGCAAACGACAGGTAACAAGGTGCAAACGACAGGTAACAAGGGCAAACGACAGGTAACAAGGGCAAACGACAGGTAACAAGGTGCAAACGACAGGTAACAAGGACAAACGACAGGTAACAAGGGCAAACGACAGGTAACAAGTGCAAACGACAGGTAACAAGGGCAAACGACAGGTAACAAGTGCAAACGACAGGTAACAAGGACAAACGACAGGTAACAAGGGCAAACGACAGGTAACAAGGGCAAACGACAGGTAACAAGTGCAAACGACAGGTAACAAGTGCAAACGACAGGTAACAAGGACAAACGACAGGTAACAAGGACAAAAGACAGGTAACAAGGGCAAACGACAGGTAACAAGTGCAAACGACAGGTAACAAGTGCAAACGACAGGTAACAAGGACAAACGACAGGTAACAAGTGCAAACGACGGGTAACAAGGTGCAAACGACAGGTAACAAGGGCAAACGACAGGTAACAAGGTGCAAACGACAGGTAGCAAGGCCAAACAACAGGTAACAAGGGCAAACGACAGGTAACAAGGGCAAACGACAGGTAACAAGGTCAAACGACAGGTAACAAGGTGCAAACGACAGGTAACAAGGTGCAAACGACAGGTAACAAGGGCAAACGACAGGTAACAAGGGCAAACGACAGGTAACAAGGGCAAACGACAGGTAACAAGTGCAAACGACAGGTAACAAGTGCAAACGACAGGTAACAAGGTGCAAACGACAGGTAACAAGGGCAAACGACAGGTAACAAGGTGCAAACGACAGGTAACAAGGACAAACGACAGGTAACAAGGGCAAACGACAGGTAACAAGTGCAAACGACAGGTAACAAGGGCAAACGACAGGTAACAAGTGCAAACGACAGGTAACAAGGACAAACGACAGGTAACAAGGGCAAACGACAGGTAACAAGGGCAAACGACAGGTAACAAGTGCAAACGACAGGTAACAAGTGCAAACGACAGGTAACAAGGGCAAACGACAGGTAACAAGGGCAAACGACAGGTAACAAGGGCAAACGACAGGTAACAAGGGCAAACGACAGGTAACAAGGGCAAACGACAGGTAACAAGGTGCAAACGACAGGTAACAAGTGCAAACGACGGGTAACAAGGACAAACGACGGGTAACAAGTGCAAACGACGGGTAACAAGGTGCAAACGACAGGTAACAAGGGCAAACGACAGGTAACAAGGACAAACGACAGGTAACAAGGGCAAACAACAGGTAATAAGGACAAACGACAGGTAACAAGGGCAAACGACAGGTAACAAGTGCAAACGACAGGTAACAAGGTGCAAACGACAGGTAACAAGGTGCAAACGACAGGTAACAAGGGCAAACGACAGGTAACAAGTGCAAACGACAGGTAACAAGGGCAAACGACAGGTAACAAGGTGCAAACGACAGGTAACAAGGACAAACGACAGGTAACAAGGGCAAACGACAGGTAACAAGTGCAAACGACAGGTAACAAGTTGCAAACGACAGGTAACAAGTTGCAAACGACAGGTAACAAGGGCAAACGACAGGTAACAAGTGCAAACGACAGGTAACAAGGACAAACGACAGGTAACAAGGACAAAAGACAGGTAACAAGGGCAAACGACAGGTAACAAGTGCAAACGACAGGTAACAAGTGCAAACGACAGGTAACAAGGACAAACGACAGGTAACAAGTGCAAACGACGGGTAACAAGGTGCAAACGACAGGTAACAAGGGCAAACGACAGGTAACAAGGTGCAAACGACAGGTAGCAAGGCCAAACAACAGGTAACAAGGGCAAACGACAGGTAACAAGGGCAAACGACAGGTAACAAGGTCAAACGACAGGTAACAAGGTGCAAACGACAGGTAACAAGGTGCAAACGACAGGTAACAAGTGCAAACGACAGGTAACAAGTGCAAACGACAGGTAACAAGGGCAAACGACAGGTAACAAGTGCAAACGACAGGTAACAAGTGCAAACGACAGGTAACAAGGGCAAACGACAGGTAACAAGGTCAAACGACAGGTAACAAGGTGCAAACGACAGGTAACAAGGTGCAAACGACAGGTAACAAGTGCAAACGACAGGTAACAAGGTGCAAACGACAGGTAACAAGGACAAACGACAGGTAACAAGGGCAAACGACAGGTAACAAGTGCAAACGACAGGTAACAAGGGCAAACGGCAGGTAACAAGGGCAAACGACAGGTAACAAGTGCAAACGACAGGTAACAAGTGCAAACGAAAGGTAACAAGGGCAAACGACAGGTAACAAGGGCAAACGACAGGTAGCAAGGGCAAACGACAGGTAACAAGTGCAAACGACAGGTAACAAGGGCAAACGACAGGTAACAAGGGCAAACGACAGGTAACAAGGGCAAACGACAGGTAACAAGGGCAAACGACAGGTAACAAGGTGCAAACGACAGGTAACAAGGGCAAACGACAGGTAACAAGGGCAAACGACAGGTAACAAGGTGCAAACGACAGGTAACAAGGACAAACGACAGGTAACAAGGGCAAACGACAGGTAACAAGTGCAAACGACAGGTAACAAGGGCAAACGACAGGTAACAAGTGCAAACGACAGGTAACAAGGACAAACGACAGGTAACAAGGGCAAACGACAGGTAACAAGGGCAAACGACAGGTAACAAGTGCAAACGACAGGTAACAAGTGCAAACGACAGGTAACAAGGGCAAACGACAGGTAACAAGGGCAAACGACAGGTAACAAGGGCAAAAGACAGGTAACAAGGGCAAACGACAGGTAACAAGGTGCAAACGACAGGTAACAAGTGCAAACGACGGGTAACAAGGACAAACGACGGGTAACAAGTGCAAACGACGGGTAACAAGGTGCAAACGACAGGTAACAAGGGCAAACGACAGGTAACAAGGACAAACGACAGGTAACAAGGGCAAACAACAGGTAACAAGGCGCAAACGACAGGTAACAAGGGCAAACGACAGGTAACAAGGGCAAACGACAGGTAACAAGGACAAACGACAGCTAACAAGTGCAAACGACGGGTAACAAGGACAAACGACGGGTAACAAGTGCAAACGACGGGTAACAAGGTGCAAACGACAGGTAACAAGGGCAAACGACAGGTAACAAGGACAAACGACAGGTAACAAGGGCAAACGACAGGTAACAAGGCGCAAACGACAGGTAACAAGGGCAAACGACAGGTAACAAGGGCAAACGACAGGTAACAAGGACAAACGACAGCTAACAAGGGCAAACGACAGGTAACAAGGTGCAAACGACAGGTAACAAGGGCAAACGACAGGTAACAAGGGCAAACGACAGGTAACAAGGGCAAACGACAGGTAACAAGGACAAACGACAGGTAACAAGGGCAAACGACAGGTAACAAGGTGCAAACGACAGGTAACAAGGGCAAACGACAGGTAACAAGGGCAAACGACAGGTAACAAGGGCAAACGACAGGGAACAAGGGCAAACGACAGGTAACAAGGGTAAACGACAGGTAAACGGTGCAAACGACAGGTAACAAGGACAAACGACAGGTAACAAGGGCAAACGACAGGTAACAAGGGCAAACGACAGGTAGCAAGTGCAAACGACAGGTAACAAGAGCAAACGACAGGTAACAAGGGCAAACGACAGGTAACAAGGGCAAACGACAGGTAACAAGGGCAAACGACAGGTAACAAGGTGCAAACGACAGGTAACAAGGGCAAACGACAGGTAACAAGGGCAAACGACAGGTAACAAGGTGCAAACGACGGGTAACAAGGTGCAAACAACAGGTAACAAGTGCAAACGACAGGTAACAAGTGCAAACGACAGGTAACAAGTGCAAACGACAGGTAACAAGGACAAACGACAGGTAACAAGGACAAAAGACAGGTAACAAGGGCAAACGACAGGTAACAAGTGCAAACGACAGGTAACAAGTGCAAACGACAGGTAACAAGGACAAACGACAGGTAACAAGTGCAAACGACGGGTAACAAGGTGCAAACGACAGGTAACAAGGGCAAACGACAGGTAACAAGGTGCAAACGACAGGTAGCAAGGCCAAACAACAGGTAACAAGGGCAAACGACAGGTAACAAGGGCAAACGACAGGTAACAAGGTCAAACGACAGGTAACAAGGTGCAAACGACAGGTAACAAGGTGCAAACGACAGGTAACAAGGGCAAACGACAGGTAACAAGGGCAAACGACAGGTAACAAGGGCAAACGACAGGTAACAAGTGCAAACGACAGGTAACAAGTGCAAACGACAGGTAACAAGGTGCAAACGACAGGTAACAAGGGCAAACGACAGGTAACAAGGTGCAAACGACAGGTAACAAGGACAAACGACAGGTAACAAGGGCAAACGACAGGTAACAAGTGCAAACGACAGGTAACAAGGGCAAACGACAGGTAACAAGTGCAAACGACAGGTAACAAGGACAAACGACAGGTAACAAGGGCAAACGACAGGTAACAAGGGCAAACGACAGGTAACAAGTGCAAACGACAGGTAACAAGTGCAAACGACAGGTAACAAGGGCAAACGACAGGTAACAAGGGCAAACGACAGGTAACAAGGGCAAACGACAGGTAACAAGGGCAAACGACAGGTAACAAGGGCAAACGACAGGTAACAAGGTGCAAACGACAGGTAACAAGTGCAAACGACGGGTAACAAGGACAAACGACGGGTAACAAGTGCAAACGACGGGTAACAAGGTGCAAACGACAGGTAACAAGGGCAAACGACAGGTAACAAGGACAAACGACAGGTAACAAGGGCAAACAACAGGTAATAAGGACAAACGACAGGTAACAAGGGCAAACGACAGGTAACAAGTGCAAACGACAGGTAACAAGGTGCAAACGACAGGTAACAAGGTGCAAACGACAGGTAACAAGGGCAAACGACAGGTAACAAGTGCAAACGACAGGTAACAAGGGCAAACGACAGGTAACAAGGTGCAAACGACAGGTAACAAGGACAAACGACAGGTAACAAGGGCAAACGACAGGTAACAAGTGCAAACGACAGGTAACAAGTTGCAAACGACAGGTAACAAGTTGCAAACGACAGGTAACAAGGGCAAACGGCAGGTAACAAGGGCAAACGACAGGTAACAAGTGCAAACGACAGGTAACAAGTGCAAACGACAGGTAACAAGGACAAACGACAGGTAACAAGTGCAAACGACGGGTAACAAGGTGCAAACGACAGGTAACAAGGGCAAACGACAGGTAACAAGGTGCAAACGACAGGTAGCAAGGCCAAACAACAGGTAACAAGGGCAAACGACAGGTAACAAGGGCAAACGACAGGTAACAAGGTCAAACGACAGGTAACAAGGTGCAAACGACAGGTAACAAGGTGCAAACGACAGGTAACAAGTGCAAACGACAGGTAACAAGGTGCAAACGACAGGTAACAAGGACAAACGACAGGTAACAAGGGCAAACGACAGGTAACAAGGGCAAACGACAGGTAACAAGGGCAAACGACAGGTAACAAGGGCAAACGACAGGTAACAAGGTGCAAACGACAGGTAACAAGGGCAAACGACAGGTAACAAGGGCAAACGACAGGTAACGAGGTGCAAACGACAGGTAACAAGGACAAACGACAGGTAACAAGGGCAAACGACAGGTAACGAGTGCAAACGACAGGTAACAAGGGCAAACGACAGGTAACAAGTGCAAACGACAGGTAACAAGGACAAACGACAGGTAACAAGGGCAAACGACAGGTAACAAGGGCAAACGACAGGTAACAAGTGCAAACGACAGGTAACAAGTGCAAACGACAGGTAACAAGGGCAAACGACAGGTAACAAGGGCAAACGACAGGTAACAAGGGCAAACGACAGGTAACAAGGGCAAACGACAGGTAACAAGGGCAAACGACAGGTAACAAGGTGCAAACGACAGGTAACAAGTGCAAACGACGGGTAACAAGGACAAACGACGGGTAACAAGTGCAAACGACGGGTAACAAGGTGCAAACGACAGGTAACAAGGGCAAACGACAGGTAACAAGGACAAACGACAGGTAACAAGGGCAAACAACAGGTAACAAGGCGCAAACGACAGGTAACAAGGGCAAACGACAGGTAACAAGGGCAAACGACAGGTAACAAGGACAAACGACAGGTAACAAGTGCAAACGACGGGTAACAAGGACAAACGACGGGTAACAAGTGCAAACGACGGGTAACAAGGTGCAAACGACAGGTAACAAGGGCAAACGACAGGTAACAAGGACAAACGACAGGTAACAAGGGCAAACGACAGGTAACAAGGCGCAAACGACAGGTAACAAGGGCAAACGACAGGTAACAAGGGCAAACGACAGGTAACAAGGGCAAACGACAGGTAACAAGGACAAACGACAGGTAACAAGGGCAAACGACAGGTAACAAGGTGCAAACGACAGGTAACAAGGGCAAACGACAGGTAACAAGGGCAAACGACAGGTAACAAGGGCAAACGACAGGGAACAAGGGCAAACGACAGGTAACAAGGGTAAATGACAGGTAAACGGTGCAAACGACAGGTAACAAGGACAAACGACAGGTAACAAGGGCAAACGACAGGTAACAAGGGCAAACGACAGGTAGCAAGTGCAAACGACAGGTAACAAGAGCAAACGACAGGTAACAAGGGCAAACGACAGGTAACAAGGGCAAACGACAGGTAACAAGGGCAAACGACAGGTAACAAGGTGCAAACGACAGGTAACAAGGGCAAACGACAGGTAACAAGTGCAAACGACAGGTAACAAGTGCAAACGACAGGTAACAAGGACAAACGACAGGTAACAAGTGCAAACGACGGGTAACAAGGTGCAAACGACAGGTAACAAGGGCAAACGACAGGTAACAAGGTGCAAACGACAGGTAGCAAGGCCAAACAACAGGTAACAAGGGCAAACGACAGGTAACAAGGGCAAACGACAGGTAACAAGGTCAAACGACAGGTAACAAGGTGCAAACGACAGGTAACAAGGTGCAAACGACAGGTAACAAGGGCAAACGACAGGTAACAAGGGCAAACGACAGGTAACAAGGGCAAACGACAGGTAACAAGTGCAAACGACAGGTAACAAGTGCAAACGACAGGTAACAAGGTGCAAACGACAGGTAACAAGGGTAAACGACAGGTAACAAGGGCAAACGACAGGTAGCAAGTGCAAACGACAGGTAACAAGGGCAAACGACGGGTAACAAGGGCAAACGACAGGTAACAAGGGCAAACGACGGGTAACAAGGGCAAACGACAGGTAACTAGTGCAAACGACAGGTAACAAGTGCAAACGAAAGGTAACAAGGGCAAACGACAGGTAACAAGGGCAAACGACAGGTAGCAAGGGCAAACGACAGGTAACAAGTGCAAACGACAGGTAACAAGGGCAAACGAGAGGTAACAAGGGCAAACGACAGGTAACAAGGGCAAACGACAGGTAACAAGGGCAAACGACAGGTAACAAGGTGCAAACGACAGGTAACAAGGGCAAACGACAGGTAACAAGGGCAAACGACAGGTAACAAGGTGCAAACGACAGGTAACAAGGACAAACGACAGGTAACAAGGGCAAACGACAGGTAACAAGTGCAAACGACAGGTAACAAGGGCAAACGACAGGTAACAAGTGCAAACGACAGGTAACAAGGACAAACGACAGGTAACAAGGGCAAACGACAGGTAACAAGGGCAAACGACAGGTAACAAGTGCAAACGACAGGTAACAAGTGCAAACGACAGGTAACAAGGGCAAACGACAGGTAACAAGGGCAAACGACAGGTAACAAGGGCAAACGACAGGTAACAAGGGCAAACGACAGATAACAAGGGCAAACGACAGGTAACAAGGTGCAAACGACAGGTAACAAGTGCAAACGACGGGTAACAAGGACAAACGACGGGTAACAAGTGCAAACGACGGGTAACAAGGTGCAAACGACAGGTAACAAGGGCAAACGACAGGTAACAAGGACAAACGACAGGTAACAAGGGCAAACAACAGGTAATAAGGACAAACGACAGGTAACAAGGGCAAACGACAGGTAACAAGTGCAAACGACAGGTAACAAGGTGCAAACGACAGGTAACAAGGTGCAAACGACAGGTAACAAGGGCAAACGACAGGTAACAAGTGCAAACGACAGGTAACAAGGGCAAACGACAGGTAACAAGGTGCAAACGACAGGTAACAAGGACAAACGACAGGTAACAAGGGCAAACGACAGGTAACAAGTGCAAACGACAGGTAACAAGTTGCAAACGACAGGTAACAAGTTGCAAACGACAGGTAACAAGGGCAAACGGCAGGTAACAAGGGCAAACGACAGGTAACAAGTGCAAACGACAGGTAACAAGTGCAAACGACAGGTAACAAGGACAAACGACAGGTAACAAGTGCAAACGACGGGTAACAAGGTGCAAACGACAGGTAACAAGGGCAAACGACAGGTAACAAGGTGCAAACGACAGGTAGCAAGGCCAAACAACAGGTAACAAGGGCAAACGACAGGTAACAAGGGCAAACGACAGGTAACAAGGTCAAACGACAGGTAACAAGGTGCAAACGACAGGTAACAAGGTGCAAACGACAGGTAACAAGTGCAAACGACAGGTAACAAGGTGCAAACGACAGGTAACAAGGACAAACGACAGGTAACAAGGGCAAACGACAGGTAACAAGTGCAAACGACAGGTAACAAGGTGCAAACGACAGGTAACAAGGTGCAAACGACAGGTAACAAGGGCAAACGACAGGTAACAAGTGCAAACGACAGGTAACAAGGGCAAACGACAGGTAACAAGGTGCAAACGACAGGTAACAAGGACAAACGACAGGTAACAAGGGCAAACGACAGGTAACAAGTGCAAACGACAGGTAACAAGGTGCAAACGACAGGTAACAAGTTGCAAACGACAGGTAACAAGGGCAAACGGCAGGTAACAAGGGCAAACGACAGGTAACAAGTGCAAACGACAGGTAACAAGTGCAAACGACAGGTAACAAGGACAAACGACAGGTAACAAGTGCAAACGACGGGTAACAAGGTGCAAACGACAGGTAACAAGGGCAAACGACAGGTAACAAGGTGCAAACGACAGGTAGCAAGGCCAAACAACAGGTAACAAGGGCAAACGACAGGTAACAAGGGCAAACGACAGGTAACAAGGTCAAACGACAGGTAACAAGGTGCAAACGACAGGTAACAAGGTGCAAACGACAGGTAACAAGTGCAAACGACAGGTAACAAGGTGCAAACGACAGGTAACAAGGACAAACGACAGGTAACAAGGGCAAACGACAGGTAACAAGTGCAAACGACAGGTAACAAGGTGCAAACGACAGGTAACAAGGTGCAAACGACAGGTAACAAGGGCAAACGACAGGTAACAAGTGCAAACGACAGGTAACAAGGGCAAACGACAGGTAACAAGGTGCAAACGACAGGTAACAAGGACAAACGACAGGTAACAAGGGCAAACGACAGGTAACAAGTGCAAACGACAGGTAACAAGGTGCAAACGACAGGTAACAAGTTGCAAACGACAGGTAACAAGGGCAAACGGCAGGTAACAAGGGCAAACGACAGGTAACAAGTGCAAACGACAGGTAACAAGTGCAAACGACAGGTAACAAGGACAAACGACAGGTAACAAGTGCAAACGACGGGTAACAAGGTGCAAACGACAGGTAACAAGGGCAAACGACAGGTAACAAGGTGCAAACGACAGGTAGCAAGGCCAAACAACAGGTAACAAGGGCAAACGACAGGTAACAAGGGCAAACGACAGGTAACAAGGTCAAACGACAGGTAACAAGGTGCAAACGACAGGTAACAAGGTGCAAACGACAGGTAACAAGTGCAAACGACAGGTAACAAGGTGCAAACGACAGGTAACAAGGACAAACGACAGGTAACAAGGGCAAACGACAGGTAACAAGTGCAAACGACAGGTAACAAGGGCAAACGGCAGGTAACAAGGGCAAACGACAGGTAACTAGTGCAAACGACAGGTAACAAGTGCAAACGAAAGGTAACAAGGGCAAACGACAGGTAGCAAGGGCAAACGACAGGTAACAAGTGCAAACGACAGGTAACAAGGGCAAACGAGAGGTAACAAGGGCAAACGACAGGTAACAAGGGCAAACGACAGGTAACAAGGGCAAACGACAGGTAACAAGGGCAAACGACAGGTAACAAGGTGCAAACGACAGGTAACAAGGACAAACGACAGGTAACAAGGGCAAACGACAGGTAACAAGTGCAAACGACAGGTAACAAGGGCAAACGACAGGTAACAAGTGCAAACGACAGGTAACAAGGACAAACGACAGGTAACAAGGGCAAACGACAGGTAACAAGGGCAAACGACAGGTAACAAGTGCAAACGACAGGTAACAAGTGCAAACGACAGGTAACAAGGGCAAACGACAGGTAACAAGGGCAAACGACAGGTAACAAGGGCAAACGACAGGTAACAAGGGCAAACGACAGGTAACAAGGACAAACGACAGGTAACAAGGGCAAACAACAGGTAACAAGGCGCAAACGACAGGTAACAAGGGCAAACGACAGGTAACAAGGGCAAACGACAGGTAACAAGGACAAACGACAGCTAACAAGTGCAAACGACGGGTAACAAGGACAAACGACGGGTAACAAGTGCAAACGACGGGTAACAAGGTGCAAACGACAGGTAACAAGGGCAAACGACAGGTAACAAGGACAAACGACAGGTAACAAGGGCAAACGACAGGTAACAAGGCGCAAACGACAGGTAACAAGGGCAAACGACAGGTAACAAGGGCAAACGACAGGTAACAAGGACAAACGACAGCTAACAAGGGCAAACGACAGGTAACAAGGTGCAAACGACAGGTAACAAGGGCAAACGACAGGTAACAAGGGCAAACGACAGGTAACAAGGGCAAACGACAGGTAACAAGGACAAACGACAGGTAACAAGGGCAAACGACAGGTAACAAGGTGCAAACGACAGGTAACAAGGGCAAACGACAGGTAACAAGGGCAAACGACAGGTAACAAGGACAAACGACAGGTAACAAGGGCAAACGACAGGTAACAAGGACAAACGACAGGTAACAAGGGCAAACGACAGGTAACAAGGTGCAAACGACAGGTAACAAGGGCAAACGACAGGGAACAAGGGAAAACGACAGGTAACAAGGGTAAACGACAGGTAACAAGTGCAAACGACATGTAACAAGTGCAAACGACAGGTAACAAGGACAAATGACAGGTAACAAGGGCAAACGACAGGTAACAAGGTGCAAACGACAGGTAACAAGGACAAACGACAGGTAACAAGGGCAAACGACAGGTAACAAGTGCAAACGACAGGTAACAAGGTGCAAACGACAGGTAACAAGGTGCAAACGACAGGTAACAAGGGCAAACGACAGGTAACAAGTGCAAACGACAGGTAACAAGGGCAAACGACAGGTAACAAGGTGCAAACGACAGGTAACAAGGACAAACGACAGGTAACAAGTGCAAACGAAAGGTAACAAGGACAAACGACAGGTAACAAGGGCAAACGACAGGTAACAAGGTGCAAACGACAGGTAACAAGGACAAACGACAGGTAACAAGTTGCAAACGACAGGTAACAAGGAAAAACGACAGGTAACAAGGGCAAACGACAGGTAACAAGGGCAAACGACAGGTAACAAGTGCAAACGACAGGTAACAAGGGCAAACGACAGGTAACAAGGTGCAAACGACAGGTAACAAGGACAAACGACAGGTAACAAGGGCAAACGACAGGTAACAAGTGCAAACGACAGGTAACAAGGTGCAAACGACAGGTAACAAGTTGCAAACGACAGGTAACAAGTGCAAACGACAGGTAACAAGGGCAAACGACAGGTAACAAGTGCAAACGACAGGTAACAAGGACAAACGACAGGTAACAAGGGCAAACGACAGGTAACAAGGGCAAACGACAGGTAACAAGTGCAAACGACAGGTAACAAGTGCAAACGACAGGTAACAAGGGCAAACGACAGGTAACAAGGGCAAACGACAGGTAACAAGGGCAAACGACAGGTAACAAGGGCAAACGACAGGTAACAAGGTGCAAACGACAGGTAACAAGTGCAAACGACGGGTAACAAGGACAAACGACGGGTAACAAGTGCAAACGACGGGTAACAAGGTGCAAACGACGGGTAACAAGGGCAAACGACAGGTAACAAGGACAAACGACAGGTAACAAGGGCAAACAACAGGTAACAAGGCGCAAACGACAGGTAACAAGGGCAAACGACAGGTAACAAGGGCAAACGACAGGTAACAAGGACAAACGACAGCTAACAAGTGCAAACGACGGGTAACAAGGACAAACGACGGGTAACAAGTGCAAACGACGGGTAACAAGGTGCAAACGACAGGTAACAAGGGCAAACGACAGGTAACAAGGACAAACGACAGGTAACAAGGGCAAACGACAGGTAACAAGGCGCAAACGACAGGTAAGAAGGGCAAACGACAGGTAACAAGGGCAAACGACAGGTAACAAGGACAAACGACAGCTAACAAGGGCAAACGACAGGTAACAAGGTGCAAACGACAGGTAACAAGGGCAAACGACAGGTAACAAGGGCAAACGACAGGTAACAAGGGCAAACGACAGGTAACAAGGACAAACGACAGTTAACAAGGGCAAACGACAGGTAACAAGGTGCAAACGACAGGTAACAAGGGCAAACGACAGGTAACAAGGCCAAACGACAGGTAACAAGGACAAACGACAGGTAACAAGGGCAAACGACAGGTAACAAGGACAAACGACAGGTAACAAGGACAAACGACAGGTAACAAGGGCAAACGACAGGTAACAAGGTGCAAACGACAGGTAACAAGGGCAAACGACAGGGAACAAGGGCAAACGACAGGTAACAAGGGTAAACGACAGGTAACAAGTGCAAACGACAGGTAACAAGGACAAACGACAGGTAACAAGGGCAAACGACAGGTAACAAGGGCAAACGACAGGTAGCAAGTGCAAACGACAGGTAACAAGAGCAAACGACAGGTAACAAGGGCAAACGACAGGTAACAAGGGTAAACGACAGGTAACAAGGGCAAACGACAGGTAACAAGGTGCAAACGACAGGTAACAAGGGCAAACGACAGGTAACAAGGGCAAACGACAGGTAACAAGGTGCAAACGACGGGTAACAAGGTGCAAACAACAGGTAACAAGTGCAAACGACAGGTAACAAGTGCAAACGACAGGTAACAAGTGCAAACGACAGGTAACAAGGACAAACGACAGGTAACAAGGACAAAAGACAGGTAACAAGGGCAAACGACAGGTAACAAGTGCAAACGACAGGTAACAAGTGCAAACGACAGGTAACAAGGACAAACGACAGGTAACAAGTGCAAACGACGGGTAACAAGGTGCAAACGACAGGTAACAAGGGCAAACGACAGGTAACAAGGTGCAAACGACAGGTAGTAAGGCCAAACAACAGGTAACAAGGGCAAACGACAGGTAACAAGGGCAAACGACAGGTAACAAGGTCAAACGACAGGTAACAAGGTGCAAACGACAGGTAACAAGTGCAAACGACAGGTAACAAGGTGCAAACGACAGGTAACAAGGGCAAACGACAGGTAACAAGGGCAAACGACAGGTAACAAGGGCAAACGACAGGTAACAAGTGTAAACGACAGGTAACAAGGGCAAACGACAGGTAACAAGGTGCAAACGACAGGTAACAAGGACAAACGACAGGTAACAAGGGCAAACGACAGGTAACAAGTGCAAACGACAGGTAACAAGGTGCAAACGACAGGTAACAAGTTGCAAACGACAGGTAACAAGGTGCAAACGACGGGTAACAAGTGCAAACGACAGGTAACAAGGACAAACGACAGGTAACAAGGACAAAAGACAGGTAACAAGGGCAAACGACAGGTAACAAGTGCAAACGACAGGTAACAAGTGCAAACGACAGGTAACAAGGACAAACGACAGGTAACAAGGTGCAAACGACAGGTAGCAAGGCCAAACAACAGGTAACAAGGGCAAACGACAGGTAACAAGGGCAAACGACAGGTAACAAGGTCAAACGACAGGTAACAAGGTGCAAACGACAGGTAACAAGTGCAAACGACAGGTAACAAGGGCAAACGACAGGTAACAAGGACAAACGACAGGTAACAAGGGCAAACGACAGGTAACAAGGCGCAAACGACAGGTAACAAGGGCAAACGACAGGTAACAAGGGCAAACGACAGGTAACAAGGGCAAACGACAGGTAACAAGGGCAAACGACAGGTAACAAGGACAAACGACAGGTAACAAGTGCAAACGACGGGTAACAAGGACAAACGACGGGTAACAAGTGCAAACGACAGGTAACAAGGTGCAAACGACAGGTAACAAGGGCAAACGACAGGTAACAAGGACAAACGACAGGTAACAAGGGCAAACAACAGGTAACAAGGACAAACGACAGGTAACAAGGGCAAACGACAGGTAACAAGGACAAACGACAGGTAACAAGGACAAACGACAGGTAACAAGGGCAAACGACAGGTAACAAGGTGCAAACGACAGGTAACAAGGGCAAACGACAGGGAACAAGGGCAAACGACAGGTAACAAGGGTAAACGACAGGTAACAAGGACAAACGACAGGTAACAAGGGCAAACGACAGGTAACAAGGTGCAAACGACAGGTAACAAGGGCAAACGACAGGTAACAAGGGCAAACGACAGGTAACCAGGACAAACGACAGGTAACAAGGGCAAACGACAGGTAACAAGGACAAACGACAGGTAACAAGGACAAACGACAGGTAACAAGGGCAAACGACAGGTAACAAGGTGCAAACGACAGGTAACAAGGGCAAACGACAGGGAACAAGGGCAAACGACAGGTAACAAGGGTAAACGACAGGTAACAAGTGCAAACGACAGGTAACAAGGACAAACGACAGGTAACAAGGGCAAACGACAGGTAACAAGGGCAAACGACAGGTAACAAGGGCAAACGACAGGTAGCAAGTGCAAACGACAGGTAACAAGGGCAAACGACAGGTAACAAGGGCAAACGACAGGTAACAAGGTGCAAACGACGGGTAACAAGGTGCAAACAACAGGTAACAAGTGCAAACGACAGGTAACAAGTGCAAACGACAGGTAACAAGTGCAAACGACAGGTAACAAGGACAAACGACAGGTAACAAGGACAAAAGACAGGTAACAAGTGCAAACGACAGGTAACAAGGACAAACGACAGGTAACAAGTGCAAACGACGGGTAACAAGGTGCAAACGACAGGTAACAAGGGCAAACGACAGGTAACAAGGTGCAAACGACAGGTAGCAAGGCCAAACAACAGGTAACAAGGGCAAACGACAGGTAACAAGGGCAAACGACAGGTAACAAGGTCAAACGACAGGTAACAAGGTGCAAACGACAGGTAACAAGGTGCAAACGACAGGTAACAAGGTCAAACGACAGGGAACAAGGGCAAACAACAGGTAACAAGGGTAAACGACAGGTAACAAGTGCAAACGACAGGTAACAAGGACAAACGACAGGTAACAAGGGCAAACGACAGGTAACAAGGGCAAACGACAGGTAACAAGGGCAAACGACAGGTAACAAGGTGCAAACGACAGGTAACAAGGACAAACGACAGGTAACAAGGGCAAACGACAGGTAACAAGGTGCAAACGACAGGTAACAAGGGCAAACGACAGGTAACAAGTGCAAACGACAGGTAACAAGTGCAAACGACAGGTAACAAGGGCAAACGACAGGTAACAAGGTCAAACGACAGGTAACAAGGGCAAACGACAGGTAACAAGGGCAAACGACAGGTAACAAGGACAAACGACAGGTAACAAGTGCAAACGACAGGTAACAAGGTGCAAACGACAGGTAACAAGGACAAACGACAGGTAACAAGTGCAAACGACAGGTAACAAGGACAAACGACAGGTAACAAGGACAAACGACAGGTAACAAGGACAAACGACAGGTAACAAGTGCAAACGACAGGTAACAAGTGCAAACGACAGGTAACAAGGGCAAACGACAGGTAACAAGGACAAACGACAGGTAACAAGGACAAACGACAGGTAACAAGTGCAAACGACAGGTAACAAGGTGCAAACGACAGGTAACAAGGGCAAACGACAGGTAACAAGGGCAAACGACAGGTAACAAGTGCAAACGACAGGTAACAAGGACAAACGACAGGTAACAAGGTGCAAACGACAGGTAACAAGGGCAAACGACAGGTAACGAGGGCAAACGACAGGTAACAAGGACAAACGACAGGTAACAAGGGCAAACGACAGGTAACGAGGACAAACGACAGGTAACAAGGGCAAACGACAGGTAACAAGGACAAACGACAGGTAACAAGGACAAACGACAGGTAACAAGGGCAAACGACAGGTAACAAGGTGCAAACGACAGGTAACAAGGGCAAACGAGGGAACAAGGGCAAACGACAGGTAACAAGGGCAAACGACAGGTAACAAGGACAAACGACAGGTAACAAGGACAAACGACAGGTAACAAGGGCAAACGACAGGTAACAAGGGCAAACGACAGGTAACAAGGACAAACGACAGGTAACAAGTGCAAACGACAGGTAACAAGGTGCAAACGACAGGTAACAAGGACAAACGACAGGTAACAAGTGCAAACGACAGGTAACAAGGACAAACGACAGGTAACAAGGACAAACGACAGGTAACAAGGACAAACGACAGGTAACAAGTGCAAACGACAGGTAACAAGTGCAAACGACAGGTAACAAGGGCAAACGACAGGTAACAAGGACAAACGACAGGTAACAAGGACAAACGACAGGTAACAAGTGCAAACGACAGGTAACAAGGTGCAAACGACAGGTAACAAGGGCAAACGACAGGTAACAAGGGCAAACGACAGGTAACAAGTGCAAACGACAGGTAACAAGGACAAACGACAGGTAACAAGGTGCAAACGACAGGTAACAAGGGCAAACGACAGGTAACGAGGGCAAACGACAGGTAACAAGGACAAACGACAGGTAACAAGGGCAAACGACAGGTAACGAGGACAAACGACAGGTAACAAGGGCAAACGACAGGTAACAAGGACAAACGACAGGTAACAAGGACAAACGACAGGTAACAAGGGCAAACGACAGGTAACAAGGTGCAAACGACAGGTAACAAGGGCAAACGAGGGAACAAGGGCAAACGACAGGTAACAAGGGCAAACGACAGGTAACAAGGACAAACGACAGGTAACAAGGACAAACGACAGGTAACAAGGGCAAACGACAGGTAACAAGGACAAACGACAGGTAACAAGGGCAAACGACAGGTAACAAGGTGCAAACGACAGGTAACAAGGGCAAACGACAGGGAACAAGGGCAAACGACAGGTAACAAGGGCAAACGACAGGTAACAAGGTGCAAACGACAGGTAACAAGGGCAAACGACAGGGAACAAGGGCAAACGACAGGTAACAAGGGTAAACGACAGGTAACAAGTGCAAACGACAGGTAACAAGGACAAACGACAGGTAACAAGGGCAAACGACAGGTAACAAGGGCAAACGACAGGTAGCAAGTGCAAACGACAGGTAACAAGGGCAAACGACAGGTAACAAGGGCAAACGACAGGTAACAAGGTGCAAACGACAGGTAACGAGGACAAACGACAGGTAACAAGGGCAAACGACAGGTAAAAAGGTGCAAACGACAGGTAACAAGGGCAAACGACAGGTAACAAGGACAAACGACAGGTAACAAGGGCAAACGACAGGTAACAAGGGCAAACGACAGGTAGCAAGTGCAAACGACAGGTAACAAGGGCAAACGACAGGTAACAAGGGCAAACGACAGGTAACAAGGGCAAACGACAGGTAACAAGGTGCAAACGACGGGTAACAACGTGCAAACAACAGGTAACAAGTGCAAACGACAGGTAACAAGTGCAAACGACAGGTAACAAGTGCAAACGACAGGTAACAAGGACAAACGACAGGTAACAAGGACAAAAGACAGGTAACAAGTGCAAACGACAGGTAACAAGGACAAACGACAGGTAACAAGTGCAAACGACGGGTAACAAGGTGCAAACGACAGGTAACAAGGGCAAACGACAGGTAACAAGGTGCAAACGACAGGTAGCAAGGCCAAACAACAGGTAACAAGGGCAAACGACAGGTAACAAGGGCAAACGACAGGTAACAAGGTCAAACGACAGGTAACAAGGTGCAAACGACAGGTAACAAGGTGCAAACGACAGGTAACAAGGGCAAACGACAGGGAACAAGGGCAAACGACAGGTAACAAGGGTAAACGACAGGTAACAAGTGCAAACGACAGGTAACAAGGGCAAACGACAGGGAACAAGGGCAAACGACAGGTAACAAGGGTAAACGACAGGTAACAAGTGCAAACGACAGGTAACAAGGACAAACGACAGGTAACAAGGGCAAACGACAGGTAACAAGGGCAAACGACAGGTAACAAGGGCAAACGACAGGTAACAAGGTGCAAACGACAGGTAACAAGGGCAAATGACAGGTAACAAGGGCAAACGACAGGTAACAAGGTGCAAACGACAGGTAACAAGGACAAACGACAGGTAACAAGGGCAAACGACAGGTAACAAGGTGCAAACGACAGGTAACAAGGGCAAACGACAGGTAACAAGGACAAACGACAGGTAACAAGGGCAAACGACAGGTAACAAGGGCAAAAGACAGGTAGCAAGTGCAAACGACAGGTAACAAGGGCAAACGACAGGTAACAAGGGCAAACGACAGGTAACAAGGGCAAACGACAGGTAACAAGGGCAAACGACAGGTAACAAGTGCAAACGACAGGTAACAAGAGTAAACGACAGGTAACAAGGTGCAAACGACGGGTAACAAGGTGCAAACGACAGGTAACAAGTGCAAACGACAGGTAACAAGTGTAAACGACAGGTAACAAGTGCAAACGACAGGTAACAAGGACAAACGACAGGTAACAAGGACAAAAGACAGGTAACAAGTGCAAACGACAGGTAACAAGGACAAACGACAGGTAACAAATGCAAACGACGGGTAACAAGGTGCAAACGACAGGTAACAAGGGCAAACGACAGGTAACAAGGTGCAAACGACAGGTAACAAGGGCAAACGACAGGTAACGAGGGCAAACGACAGGTAACAAGGACAAACGACAGGTAACAAGGGCAAACGACAGGTAACGAGGACAAACGACAGGTAACAAGGGCAAACGACAGGTAACAAGGACAAACGACAGGTAACAAGGACAAACGACAGGTAACAAGGGCAAACGACAGGTAACAAGGTGCAAACGACAGGTAACAAGGGCAAACGAGGGAACAAGGGCAAACGACAGGTAACAAGGGCAAACGACAGGTAACAAGGACAAACGACAGGTAACAAGGACAAACGACAGGTAACAAGGGCAAACGACAGGTAACAAGGACAAACGACAGGTAACAAGGGCAAACGACAGGTAACAAGGTCAAACGACAGGTAACAAGGTGCAAACGACAGGTAACAAGTGCAAACGACAGGTAACAAGGGCAAACGACAGGTAACAAGGACAAACGACAGGTAACAAGGGCAAACGACAGGTAACAAGGCGCAAACGACAGGTAACATGGGCAAACGACAGGTAACAAGGGCAAACGACAGGTAACAAGGGCAAACGACAGGTAACAAGGGCAAACGACGGGTAACAAGGACAAACGACAGGTAACAAGTGCAAACGACGGGTAACAAGGACAAACGACGGGTAACAAGTGCAAACGACAGGTAACAAGGTGCAAACGACAGGTAACAAGGGCAAACGACAGGTAACAAGGACAAACGACAGGTAACAAGGGCAAACGACAGGTAACAAGGACAAACGACAGGTAACAAGGGCAAACGACAGGTAACAAGGACAAACGACAGGTAACAAGGACAAACGACAGGTAACAAGGGCAAACGACAGGTAACAAGGTGCAAACGACAGGTAACAAGGGCAAACGACAGGGAACAAGGGCAAACGACAGGTAACAAGGGTAAACGACAGGTAACAAGGACAAACGACAGGTAACAAGGGCAAACGACAGGTAACAAGGTGCAAACGACAGGTAACAAGGGCAAACGACAGGTAACAAGGGCAAACGACAGGTAACAAGGACAAACGACAGGTAACAAGGGCAAACGACAGGTAACAAGGACAAACGACAGGTAACAAGGACAAACGACAGGTAACAAGGGCAAACGACAGGTAACAAGGTGCAAACGACAGGTAACAAGGGCAAACGACAGGGAACAAGGGCAAACGACAGGTAACAAGGGTAAACGACAGGGAACAAGGGCAAACAACAGGTAACAAGGGTAAACGACAGGTAACAAGTGCAAACGACAGGTAACAAGGACAAACGACAGGTAACAAGGGCAAACGACAGGTAACAAGGGCAAACGACAGGTAACAAGGTGCAAACGACAGGTAACAAGGACAAACGACAGGTAACAAGGGCAAACGACAGGTAACAAGGTGCAAACGACAGGTAACAAGGACAAACGACAGGTAACAAGGGCAAACGACAGGTAACAAGGTGCAAACGACAGGTAACAAGGGCAAACGACAGGTAACAAGGGCAAACGACAGGTAACAAGTGCAAACGACAGGTAACAAGGACAAACGACAGGTAACAAGGTGCAAACAACAGGTAACAAGTGCAAACGACAGGTAACAAGTGCAAACGACAGGTAACAAGTGCAAACGACAGGTAACAAGGACAAACGACAGGTAACAAGGACAAAAGACAGGTAACAAGTGCAAACGACAGGTAACAAGGACAAACGACAGGTAACAAGTGCAAACGACGGGTAACAAGGTGCAAACGACAGGTAACAAGGGCAAACGACAGGTAACAAGGTGCAAACGACAGGTAGCAAGGCCAAACAACAGGTAACAAGGGCAAACGACAGGTAACAAGGGCAAACGACAGGTAACAAGGTCAAAAGACAGGTAACAAGGTGCAAACGACAGGTAACAAGGTGCAAACGACAGGTAACAAGGGCAAACGACAGGGAACAAGGGCAAACAACAGGTAACAAGGGTAAACGACAGGTAACAAGTGCAAACGACAGGTAACAAGGACAAACGACAGGTAACAAGGGCAAACGACAGGTAACAAGGGCAAACGACAGGTAACAAGGTGCAAACGACAGGTAACAAGGGCAAACGACAGGTAACAAGGGCAAACGACAGGTAACAAGGTGCAAACGACAGGTAACAAGGACAAACGACAGGTAACAAGGGCAAACGACAGGTAACAAGGTGCAAACGACAGGTAACAAGGGCAAACGACAGGTAACAAGGGCAAACGACAGGTAACAAGTGCAAACGACAGGTAACAAGGACAAACGACAGGTAACAAGGTGCAAACGACAGGTAACAAGGGCAAACGACAGGTAACGAGGGCAAACGACAGGTAACAAGGACAAACGACAGGTAACAAGGGCAAACGACAGGTAACGAGGGCAAACGACAGGTAACAAGGACAAACGACAGGTAACAAGGGCAAACGACAGGTAACGAGGACAAACGACAGGTAACAAGGGCAAACGACAGGTAACAAGGACAAACGACAGGTAACAAGGACAAACGACAGGTAACAAGGGCAAACGACAGGTAACAAGGTGCAAACGACAGGTAACAAGGGCAAACGAGGGAACAAGGGCAAACGACAGGTAACAAGGGCAAACGACAGGTAACAAGGACAAACGACAGGTAACAAGGACAAACGACAGGTAACAAGGGCAAACGACAGGTAACAAGGACAAACGACAGGTAACAAGGGCAAACGACAGGTAACAAGGTGCAAACGACAGGTAACAAGGGCAAACGACAGGGAACAAGGGCAAACGACAGGTAACAAGGGCAAACGACAGGTAACAAGGTGCAAACGACAGGTAAAAAGGGCAAACGACAGGGAACAAGGGCAAACGACAGGTAACAAGGGTAAACGACAGGTAACAAGTGCAAACGACAGGTAACAAGGACAAACGACAGGTAACAAGGGCAAACGACAGGTAACAAGGGCAAACGACAGGTAGCAAGTGCAAACGACAGGTAACAAGGGCAAACGACAGGTAACAAGGGCAAACGACAGGTAACAAGGTGCAAACGACAGGTAACAAGGACAAACGACAGGTAACAAGGGCAAACGACAGGTAACAAGGTGCAAACGACAGGTAACAAGGGCAAACGACAGGTAACAAGGACAAACGACAGGTAACAAGGGCAAACGACAGGTAACAAGGGCAAACGACAGGTAGCAAGTGCAAACGACAGGTAACAAGGGCAAACGACAGGTAACAAGGGCAAACGACAGGTAACAAGGGCAAACGACAGGTAACAAGGTGCAAACGACGGGTAACAACGTGCAAACAACAGGTAACAAGTGCAAACGACAGGTAACAAGTGCAAACGCCAGGTAACAAGTGCAAACGACAGGTAACAAGGACAAACGACAGGTAACAAGTGCAAACGACGGGTAACAAGGTGCAAACGACAGGTAACAAGGGCAAACGACAGGGAACAAGGGCAAACGACAGGTAACAAGGTGTAAACGACAGGTAACAAGTGCAAACGACAGGTAACAAGGACAAACGACAGGTAACAAGGACAAAAGACAGGTAACAAGTGCAAACGACAGGTAACAAGGACAAACGACAGGTAACAAGTGCAAACGACGGGTAACAAGGTGCAAACGACAGGTAACAAGGGCAAACGACAGGTAACAAGGTGCAAACGACAGGTAGCAAGGCCAAACAACAGGTAACAAGGGCAAACGACAGGTAACAAGGGCAAACGACAGGTAACAAGGTCAAACGACAGGTAACAAGGTGCAAACGACAGGTAACAAGGTGCAAACGACAGGTAACAAGGGCAAACGACAGGGAACAAGGGCAAACGACAGGTAACAAGGGTAAACGACAGGTAACAAGTGCAAACGACAGGTAACAAGGACAAACGACAGGTAACAAGGGCAAACGACAGGTAACAAGGGCAAACGACAGGTAACAAGGGCAAACGACAGGTAACAAGGTGCAAACGACAGGTAACAAGGGCAAATGACAGGTAACAAGGGCAAACGACAGGTAACAAGGTGCAAACGACAGGTAACAAGGACAAACGACAGGTAACAAGGGCAAACGACAGGTAACAAGGTGCAAACGACAGGTAACAAGGGCAAACGACAGGTAACAAGGACAAACGACAGGTAACAAGGGCAAACGACAGGTAACAAGGGCAAACGACAGGTAGCAAGTGCAAACGACAGGTAACAAGGGCAAACGACAGGTAACAAGGGCAAACGACAGGTAACAAGGGCAAACGACAGGTAGCAAGTGCAAACGACAGGTAACAAGGGCAAACGACAGGTAACAAGGGCAAACGACAGGTAACAAGGTGCAAACGACGGGTAACAAGGTGCAAACAACAGGTAACAAGTGCAAACGACAGGTAACAAGTGCAAACGACAGGTAACAAGGTGCAAACGACAGGTAACAAGGACAAACGACAGGTAACAAGGGCAAACGACAGGTAACAAGGTGCAAACGACAGGTAACAAGGACAAACGACAGGTAACAAGGGCAAACGACAGGTAACAAGGTGCAAACGACAGGTAACAAGGGCAAACGACAGGTAACAAGGACAAACGACAGGTAACAAGGGCAAACGACAGGTAACAAGGGCAAACGACAGGTAGCAAGTGCAAACGACAGGTAACAAGGGCAAACGACAGGTAACAAGGGCAAACGACAGGTAACAAGGGCAAACGACAGGTAGCAAGTGCAAACGACAGGTAACAAGGGCAAACGACAGGTAACAAGGGCAAACGACAGGTAACAAGGTGCAAACGACGGGTAACAAGGTGCAAACAACAGGTAACAAGTGCAAACGACAGGTAACAAGGGCAAACGACAGGTAACAAGGACAAACGACAGGTAACAAGGGCAAACGACAGGTAACAAGTGCAAACGACAGGTAACAAGGGCAAACGACAGGTAACAAGGGCAAACGAGGGAACAAGGGCAAACGACAGGTAACAAGGGCAAACGACAGGTAACAAGGACAAACGACAGGTAACAAGGACAAACGACAGGTAACAAGGGCAAACGACAGGTAACAAGGACAAACGACAGGTAACAAGGGCAAACGACAGGTAACAAGGTGCAAACGACAGGTAACAAGGGCAAACGACAGGGAACAAGGGCAAACGACAGGTAACAAGGGCAAACGACAGGTAACAAGGTGCAAACGACAGGTAACAAGGGCAAACGACAGGGAACAAGGGCAAACGACAGGTAACAAGGGTAAACGACAGGTAACAAGTGCAAACGACAGGTAACAAGGACAAACGACAGGTAACAAGGGCAAACGACAGGTAACAAGGGCAAACGACAGGTAGCAAGTGCAAACGACAGGTAACAAGGGCAAACGACAGGTAACAAGGGCAAACGACAGGTAACAAGGGTAAACGACAGGTAACAAGGGCAAACGACAGGTAACAAGGTGCAAACGACGGGTAACAACGTGCAAACAACAGGTAACAAGTGCAAACGACAGGTAACAAGTGCAAACGACAGGTAACAAGTGCAAACGACAGGTAACAAGGACAAACGACAGGTAACAAGGACAAAAGACAGGTAACAAGTGCAAACGACAGGTAACAAGGACAAACGACAGGTAACAAGTGCAAACGACGGGTAACAAGGTGCAAACGACAGGTAACAAGGGCAAACGACAGGTAACAAGGTGCAAACGACAGGTAGCAAGGCCAAACAACAGGTAACAAGGGCAAACGACAGGTAACAAGGGCAAACGACAGGTAACAAGGTCAAACGACAGGTAACAAGGTGCAAACGACAGGTAACAAGGTGCAAACGACAGGTAACAAGGGCAAACGACAGGGAACAAGGGCAAACGACAGGTAACAAGGGTAAACGACAGGTAACAAGTGCAAACGACAGGTAACAAGGACAAACGACAGGTAACAAGGGCAAACGACAGGTAACAAGGGCAAACGACAGGTAACAAGGGCAAACGACAGGTAACAAGGTGCAAACGACAGGTAACAAGGGCAAATGACAGGTAACAAGGGCAAACGACAGGTAACAAGGTGCAAACGACAGGTAACAAGGACAAACGACAGGTAACAAGGGCAAACGACAGGTAACAAGGTGCAAACGACAGGTAACAAGGGCAAACGACAGGTAACAAGTGCAAACGACAGGTAACAAGGACAAACGACAGGTAACAAGGACAAAAGACAGGTAACAAGTGCAAACGACAGGTAACAAGGACAAACGACAGGTAACAAGTGCAAACGACGGGTAACAAGGTGCAAACGACAGGTAACAAGGGCAAACGACAGGTAACAAGGTGCAAACGACAGGTAGCAAGGCCAAACAACAGGTAACAAGGGCAAACGACAGGTAACAAGGGCAAACGACAGGTAACAAGGTCAAACGACAGGTAACAAGGTGCAAACGACAGGTAACAAGGTGCAAACGACAGGTAACAAGGGCAAACGACAGGGAACAAGGGCAAACGACAGGTAACAAGGGTAAACGACAGGTAACAAGTGCAAACGACAGGTAACAAGGACAAACGACAGGTAACAAGGGCAAACGACAGGTAACAAGGGCAAACGACAGGTAACAAGGGCAAACGACAGGTAACAAGGTGCAAACGACAGGTAACAAGGGCAAATGACAGGTAACAAGGGCAAACGACAGGTAACAAGGTGCAAACGACAGGTAACAAGGACAAACGACAGGTAACAAGGGCAAACGACAGGTAACAAGGTGCAAACGACAGGTAACAAGGGCAAACGACAGGTAACAAGGACAAACGACAGGTAACAAGGGCAAACGACAGGTAACAAGGGCAAACGACAGGTAGCAAGTGCAAACGACAGGTAACAAGGGCAAACGACAGGTAACAAGGGCAAACGACAGGTAACAAGGGCAAACGACAGGTAACAAGGGCAAACGACAGGTAACAAGTGCAAACAACAGGTAACAAGAGTAAACGACAGGTAACAAGGTGCAAACGACGGGTAACAAGGTGCAAACGACAGGTAACAAGTGCAAACGACAGGTAACAAGTGTAAACGACAGGTAACAAGTGCAAACGACAGGTAACAAGGACAAACGACAGGTAACAAGGACAAAAGACAGGTAACAAGTGCAAACGACAGGTAACAAGGACAAACGACAGGTAACAAGTGCAAACGACGGGTAACAAGGTGCAAACGACAGGTAACAAGGGCAAACGACAGGTAACAAGGTGCAAACGACAGGTAACAAGGGCAAACGACAGGTAACGAGGGCAAACGACAGGTAACAAGGACAAACGACAGGTAACAAGGGCAAACGACAGGTAACGAGGACAAACGACAGGTAACAAGGGCAAACGACAGGTAACAAGGACAAACGACAGGTAACAAGGACAAACGACAGGTAACAAGGGCAAACGACAGGTAACAAGGTGCAAACGACAGGTAACAAGGGCAAACGAGGGAACAAGGGCAAACGACAGGTAACAAGGGCAAACGACAGGTAACAAGGACAAACGACAGGTAACAAGGACAAACGACAGGTAACAAGGGCAAACGACAGGTAACAAGGACAAACGACAGGTAACAAGGGCAAACGACAGGTAACAAGGTGCAAACGACAGGTAACAAGGGCAAACGACAGGGAACAAGGGCAAACGACAGGTAACAAGGGCAAACGACAGGTAACAAGGTGCAAACGACAGGTAACAAGGGCAAACGACAGGGAACAAGGGCAAACGACAGGTAACAAGGGTAAACGACAGGTAACAAGTGCAAACGACAGGTAACAAGGACAAACGACAGGTAACAAGGGCAAACGACAGGTAACAAGGGCAAACGACAGGTAGCAAGTGCAAACGACAGGTAACAAGGGCAAACGACAGGTAACAAGGGCAAACGACAGGTAACAAGGGTAAACGACAGGTAACAAGGGCAAACGACAGGTAACAAGGTGCAAACGACGGGTAACAACGTGCAAACAACAGGTAACAAGTGCAAACGACAGGTAACAAGTGCAAACGACAGGTAACAAGTGCAAACGACAGGTAACAAGGACAAACGACAGGTAACAAGGACAAAAGACAGGTAACAAGTGCAAACGACAGGTAACAAGGACAAACGACAGGTAACAAGTGCAAACGACGGGTAACAAGGTGCAAACGACAGGTAACAAGGGCAAACGACAGGGAACAAGGGCAAACGACAGGTAACAAGGGTAAACGACAGGTAACAAGTGCAAACGACAGGTAACAAGGACAAACGACAGGTAACAAGGGCAAACGACAGGTAACAAGGGCAAACGACAGGTAACAAGGGCAAACGACAGGTAACAAGGTGCAAACGACAGGTAACAAGGGCAAACGACAGGTAACAAGGGCAAACGACAGGTAACAAGGTGCAAACGACAGGTAACAAGGACAAACGACAGGTAACAAGGGCAAACGACAGGTAACAAGGTGCAAACGACAGGTAACAAGGGCAAACGACAGGTAACAAGGACAAACGACAGGTAACAAGGGCAAACGACAGGTAACAAGGGCAAACGACAGGTAGCAAGTGCAAACGACAGGTAACAAGGGCAAACGACAGGTAACAAGGGCAAACGACAGGTAACAAGGGCAAACGACAGGTAACAAGGGCAAACGACAGGTAACAAGTGCAAACGACAGGTAACAAGAGTAAACGACAGGTAACAAGGTGCAAACGACGGGTAACAAGGTGCAAACGACAGGTAACAAGTGCAAACGACAGGTAACAAGTGTAAACGACAGGTAACAAGTGCAAACGACAGGTAACAAGGACAAACGACAGGTAACAAGGACAAAAGACAGGTAACAAGTGCAAACGACGGGTAACAAGGTGCAAACGACAGGTAACAAGGGCAAACGACAGGTAACAAGGTGCAAACGACAGGTAGCAAGGCCAAACAACAGGTAACAAGGGCAAACGACAGGTAACAAGGGCAAACGACAGGTAACAAGGTCAAACGACAGGTAACAAGGTGCAAACGACAGGTAACAAGGTGCAAACGACAGGTAACAAGGGCAAACGACAGGGAACAAGGGCAAACGACAGGTAACAAGGGTAAACGACAGGTAACAAGTGCAAACGACAGGTAACAAGGACAAACGACAGGTAACAAGGGCAAACGACAGGTAACAAGGGCAAACGACAGGTAACAAGGGCAAACGACAGGTAACAAGGTGCAAACGACAGGTAACAAGGGCAAATGACAGGTAACAAGGGCAAACGACAGGTAACAAGGTGCAAACGACAGGTAACAAGGACAAACGACAGGTAACAAGGGCAAACGACAGGTAACAAGGTGCAAACGACAGGTAACAAGGGCAAACGACAGGTAACAAGGACAAACGACAGGTAACAAGGGCAAACGACAGGTAACAAGGGCAAACGACAGGTAGCAAGTGCAAACGACAGGTAACAAGGGCAAACGACAGGTAACAAGGGCAAACGACAGGTAACAAGGGCAAACGACAGGTAACAAGGGCAAACGACAGGTAACAAGTGCAAACGACAGGTAACAAGAGTAAACGACAGGTAACAAGGTGCAAACGACGGGTAACAAGGTGCAAACGACAGGTAACAAGTGCAAACGACAGGTAACAAGTGTAAACGACAGGTAACAAGTGCAAACGACAGGTAACAAGGACAAACGACAGGTAACAAGGACAAAAGACAGGTAACAAGTGCAAACGACAGGTAACAAGGACAAACGACAGGTAACAAGTGCAAACGACGGGTAACAAGGTGCAAACGACAGGTAACAAGGGCAAACGACAGGTAACAAGGTGCAAACGACAGGTAACAAGGGCAAACGACAGGTAACGAGGGCAAACGACAGGTAACAAGGACAAACGACAGGTAACAAGGGCAAACGACAGGTAACGAGGACAAACGACAGGTAACAAGGGCAAACGACAGGTAACAAGGACAAACGACAGGTAACAAGGACAAACGACAGGTAACAAGGGCAAACGACAGGTAACAAGGTGCAAACGACAGGTAACAAGGGCAAACGAGGGAACAAGGGCAAACGACAGGTAACAAGGGCAAACGACAGGTAACAAGGACAAACGACAGGTAACAAGGACAAACGACAGGTAACAAGGGCAAACGACAGGTAACAAGGACAAACGACAGGTAACAAGGGCAAACGACAGGTAACAAGGTGCAAACGACAGGTAACAAGGGCAAACGACAGGGAACAAGGGCAAACGACAGGTAACAAGGGCAAACGACAGGTAACAAGGTGCAAACGACAGGTAACAAGGGCAAACGACAGGGAACAAGGGCAAACGACAGGTAACAAGGGTAAACGACAGGTAACAAGTGCAAACGACAGGTAACAAGGACAAACGACAGGTAACAAGGGCAAACGACAGGTAACAAGGGCAAACGACAGGTAGCAAGTGCAAACGACAGGTAACAAGGGCAAACGACAGGTAACAAGGGCAAACGACAGGTAACAAGGGTAAACGACAGGTAACAAGGGCAAACGACAGGTAACAAGGTGCAAACGACGGGTAACAACGTGCAAACAACAGGTAACAAGTGCAAACGACAGGTAACAAGTGCAAACGACAGGTAACAAGTGCAAACGACAGGTAACAAGGACAAACGACAGGTAACAAGGACAAAAGACAGGTAACAAGTGCAAACGACAGGTAACAAGGACAAACGACAGGTAACAAGTGCAAACGACGGGTAACAAGGTGCAAACGACAGGTAACAAGGGCAAACGACAGGTAACAAGGTGCAAACGACAGGTAGCAAGGCCAAACAACAGGTAACAAGGGCAAACGACAGGTAACAAGGGCAAACGACAGGTAACAAGGTCAAACGACAGGTAACAAGGTGCAAACGACAGGTAACAAGGTGCAAACGACAGGTAACAAGGGCAAACGACAGGGAACAAGGGCAAACGACAGGTAACAAGGGTAAACGACAGGTAACAAGTGCAAACGAACGGTAACAAGGACAAACGACAGGTAACAAGGGCAAACGACAGGTAACAAGGGCAAACGACAGGTAACAAGGGCAAACGACAGGTAACAAGGTGCAAACGACAGGTAACAAGGGCAAATGACAGGTAACAAGGGCAAACGACAGGTAACAAGGTGCAAACGACAGGTAACAAGGTGCAAACGACAGGTAACAAGGGCAAACGACAGGGAACAAGGGCAAACGACAGATAACAAGGGTAAACGACAGGTAACAAGTGCAAACGACAGGTAACAAGGTGCAAACGACAGGTAACAAGGTGCAAACGACAGGTAACAAGGGCAAACGACAGGGAACAAGGGCAAACGACAGGTAACAAGGGTAAACGACAGGTAACAAGTGCAAACGACAGGTAACAAGGACAAACGACAGGTAACAAGGGCAAACGACAGGTAACAAGGGCAAACGACAGGTAACAAGGGCAAACGACAGGTAACAAGGTGCAAACGACAGGTAACAAGGGCAAATGACAGGTAACAAGGGCAAACGACAGGTAACAAGGTGCAAACGACAGGTAACAAGGACAAACGACAGGTAACAAGGGCAAACGACAGGTAACAAGGTGCAAACGACAGGTAACAAGGGCAAACGACAGGTAACAAGGACAAACGACAGGTAACAAGGGCAAACGACAGGTAACAAGGGCAAACGACAGGTAGCAAGTGCAAACGACAGGTAACAAGGGCAAACGACAGGTAACAAGGGCAAACGACAGGTAACAAGGGCAAACGACAGGTAACAAGGGCAAACGACAGGTAACAAGTGCAAACAACAGGTAACAAGAGTAAACGACAGGTAACAAGGTGCAAACGACGGGTAACAAGGTGCAAACGACAGGTAACAAGTGCAAACGACAGGTAACAAGTGTAAACGACAGGTAACAAGTGCAAACGACAGGTAACAAGGACAAACGACAGGTAACAAGGACAAAAGACAGGTAACAAGTGCAAACGACAGGTAACAAGGACAAACGACAGGTAACAAGTGCAAACGACGGGTAACAAGGTGCAAACGACAGGTAACAAGGGCAAACGACAGGTAACAAGGTGCAAACGACAGGTAACAAGGGCAAACGACAGGTAACGAGGGCAAACGACAGGTAACAAGGACAAACGACAGGTAACAAGGGCAAACGACAGGTAACGAGGACAAACGACAGGTAACAAGGGCAAACGACAGGTAACAAGGACAAACGACAGGTAACAAGGACAAACGACAGGTAACAAGGGCAAACGACAGGTAACAAGGTGCAAACGACAGGTAACAAGGGCAAACGAGGGAACAAGGGCAAACGACAGGTAACAAGGGCAAACGACAGGTAACAAGGACAAACGACAGGTAACAAGGACAAACGACAGGTAACAAGGGCAAACGACAGGTAACAAGGACAAACGACAGGTAACAAGGGCAAACGACAGGTAACAAGGTGCAAACGACAGGTAACAAGGGCAAACGACAGGGAACAAGGGCAAACGACAGGTAACAAGGGCAAACGACAGGTAACAAGGTGCAAACGACAGGTAACAAGGGCAAACGACAGGGAACAAGGGCAAACGACAGGTAACAAGGGTAAACGACAGGTAACAAGTGCAAACGACAGGTAACAAGGACAAACGACAGGTAACAAGGGCAAACGACAGGTAACAAGGGCAAACGACAGGTAGCAAGTGCAAACGACAGGTAACAAGGGCAAACGACAGGTAACAAGGGCAAACGACAGGTAACAAGGGTAAACGACAGGTAACAAGGGCAAACGACAGGTAACAAGGTGCAAACGACGGGTAACAACGTGCAAACAACAGGTAACAAGTGCAAACGACAGGTAACAAGTGCAAACGACAGGTAACAAGTGCAAACGACAGGTAACAAGGACAAACGACAGGTAACAAGGACAAAAGACAGGTAACAAGTGCAAACGACAGGTAACAAGGACAAACGACAGGTAACAAGTGCAAACGACGGGTAACAAGGTGCAAACGACAGGTAACAAGGGCAAACGACAGGGAACAAGGGCAAACGACAGGTAACAAGGGTAAACGACAGGTAACAAGTGCAAACGACAGGTAACAAGGACAAACGACAGGTAACAAGGGCAAACGACAGGTAACAAGGGCAAACGACAGGTAACAAGGGCAAACGACAGGTAACAAGGTGCAAACGACAGGTAACAAGGGCAAACGACAGGTAACAAGGGCAAACGACAGGTAACAAGGTGCAAACGACAGGTAACAAGGACAAACGACAGGTAACAAGGGCAAACGACAGGTAACAAGGTGCAAACGACAGGTAACAAGGGCAAACGACAGGTAACAAGGACAAACGACAGGTAACAAGGGCAAACGACAGGTAACAAGGGCAAACGACAGGTAGCAAGTGCAAACGACAGGTAACAAGGGCAAACGACAGGTAACAAGGGCAAACGACAGGTAACAAGGGCAAACGACAGGTAACAAGGGCAAACGACAGGTAACAAGTGCAAACGACAGGTAACAAGAGTAAACGACAGGTAACAAGGTGCAAACGACGGGTAACAAGGTGCAAACGACAGGTAACAAGTGCAAACGACAGGTAACAAGTGTAAACGACAGGTAACAAGTGCAAACGACAGGTAACAAGGACAAACGACAGGTAACAAGGACAAAAGACAGGTAACAAGTGCAAACGACGGGTAACAAGGTGCAAACGACAGGTAACAAGGGCAAACGACAGGTAACAAGGTGCAAACGACAGGTAGCAAGGCCAAACAACAGGTAACAAGGGCAAACGACAGGTAACAAGGGCAAACGACAGGTAACAAGGTCAAACGACAGGTAACAAGGTGCAAACGACAGGTAACAAGGTGCAAACGACAGGTAACAAGGGCAAACGACAGGGAACAAGGGCAAACGACAGGTAACAAGGGTAAACGACAGGTAACAAGTGCAAACGACAGGTAACAAGGACAAACGACAGGTAACAAGGGCAAACGACAGGTAACAAGGGCAAACGACAGGTAACAAGGGCAAACGACAGGTAACAAGGTGCAAACGACAGGTAACAAGGGCAAATGACAGGTAACAAGGGCAAACGACAGGTAACAAGGTGCAAACGACAGGTAACAAGGACAAACGACAGGTAACAAGGGCAAACGACAGGTAACAAGGTGCAAACGACAGGTAACAAGGGCAAACGACAGGTAACAAGGACAAACGACAGGTAACAAGGGCAAACGACAGGTAACAAGGGCAAACGACAGGTAGCAAGTGCAAACGACAGGTAACAAGGGCAAACGACAGGTAACAAGGGCAAACGACAGGTAACAAGGGCAAACGACAGGTAACAAGGGCAAACGACAGGTAACAAGTGCAAACGACAGGTAACAAGAGTAAACGACAGGTAACAAGGTGCAAACGACGGGTAACAAGGTGCAAACGACAGGTAACAAGTGCAAACGACAGGTAACAAGTGTAAACGACAGGTAACAAGTGCAAACGACAGGTAACAAGGACAAACGACAGGTAACAAGGACAAAAGACAGGTAACAAGTGCAAACGACAGGTAACAAGGACAAACGACAGGTAACAAGTGCAAACGACGGGTAACAAGGTGCAAACGACAGGTAACAAGGGCAAACGACAGGTAACAAGGTGCAAACGACAGGTAACAAGGGCAAACGACAGGTAACGAGGGCAAACGACAGGTAACAAGGACAAACGACAGGTAACAAGGGCAAACGACAGGTAACGAGGACAAACGACAGGTAACAAGGGCAAACGACAGGTAACAAGGACAAACGACAGGTAACAAGGACAAACGACAGGTAACAAGGGCAAACGACAGGTAACAAGGTGCAAACGACAGGTAACAAGGGCAAACGAGGGAACAAGGGCAAACGACAGGTAACAAGGGCAAACGACAGGTAACAAGGACAAACGACAGGTAACAAGGACAAACGACAGGTAACAAGGGCAAACGACAGGTAACAAGGACAAACGACAGGTAACAAGGGCAAACGACAGGTAACAAGGTGCAAACGACAGGTAACAAGGGCAAACGACAGGGAACAAGGGCAAACGACAGGTAACAAGGGCAAACGACAGGTAACAAGGTGCAAACGACAGGTAACAAGGGCAAACGACAGGGAACAAGGGCAAACGACAGGTAACAAGGGTAAACGACAGGTAACAAGTGCAAACGACAGGTAACAAGGACAAACGACAGGTAACAAGGGCAAACGACAGGTAACAAGGGCAAACGACAGGTAGCAAGTGCAAACGACAGGTAACAAGGGCAAACGACAGGTAACAAGGGCAAACGACAGGTAACAAGGGTAAACGACAGGTAACAAGGGCAAACGACAGGTAACAAGGTGCAAACGACGGGTAACAACGTGCAAACAACAGGTAACAAGTGCAAACGACAGGTAACAAGTGCAAACGACAGGTAACAAGTGCAAACGACAGGTAACAAGGACAAACGACAGGTAACAAGGACAAAAGACAGGTAACAAGTGCAAACGACAGGTAACAAGGACAAACGACAGGTAACAAGTGCAAACGACGGGTAACAAGGTGCAAACGACAGGTAACAAGGGCAAACGACAGGTAACAAGGTGCAAACGACAGGTAGCAAGGCCAAACAACAGGTAACAAGGGCAAACGACAGGTAACAAGGGCAAACGACAGGTAACAAGGTCAAACGACAGGTAACAAGGTGCAAACGACAGGTAACAAGGTGCAAACGACAGGTAACAAGGGCAAACGACAGGGAACAAGGGCAAACGACAGGTAACAAGGGTAAACGACAGGTAACAAGTGCAAACGAACGGTAACAAGGACAAACGACAGGTAACAAGGGCAAACGACAGGTAACAAGGGCAAACGACAGGTAACAAGGGCAAACGACAGGTAACAAGGTGCAAACGACAGGTAACAAGGGCAAATGACAGGTAACAAGGGCAAACGACAGGTAACAAGGTGCAAACGACAGGTAACAAGGTGCAAACGACAGGTAACAAGGGCAAACGACAGGGAACAAGGGCAAACGACAGATAACAAGGGTAAACGACAGGTAACAAGTGCAAACGACAGGTAACAAGGACAAACGACAGGTAACAAGGGCAAACGACAGGTAACAAGGGCAAACGACAGGTAACAAGGGCAAACGACAGGTAACAAGGTGCAAACGACAGGTAACAAGGGCAAACGACAGGTAACAAGGTGCAAACGACAGGTAACAAGGACAAACGACAGGTAACAAGGTGCAAACGACAGGTAACAAGTGCAAACGACAGGTAACAAGTGCAAACGACAGGTAACAAGGTGCAAACGACAGGTAACAAGGTGCAAAAGACAGGTAACAAGGTGCAAACGACAGGTAACAAGGGCAAACGACAGGTAACAAGGGCAAACGACAGGTAACAAGGGCAAACGACAGGTAACAAGTGCAAACGAAAGGTAACAAGTGCAAACGACAGGTAATAAGGTGCAAACGACAGGTAACAAGGGCAAACGACAGGTAACAAGGGCAAACGACAGGTAGCAAGTGCAAACGACAGGTAACAAGGGCAAACAACGGGTAACAAGGGCAAACGACAGGTAACAAGGGCAAACGACAGGTAACAAGGGCAAACGACAGGTAAAAAGGGCAAACGACAGGTAACAAGGTGCAAACGACAGGTAACAAGGGCAAACGACAGGTAACAAGGACAAACGACAGGTAACAAGGGCAAACGACAGGTAACAAGGTGCAAACGACAGGTAACAAGGGCAAACGACAGGTAACAAGTGCAAACGACAGGTAACAAGGACAAACGACAGGTAACGAGGGCAAACGACAGGTAACAAGGTGCAAACGACAGGTAACAAGGACAAACGACAGGTAACAAGGTGCAAACGACAGGTAACAAGGACAAACGACAGGTAACAAGGGCAAACGACAGGTAACAAGTGCAAACGAAAGGGTAACAAGGTGCAAACGACAGGTAACAAGGTGCAAACGACATGTAACAAGGGCAAACGACAGGTAACAAGTGCAAACGACAGGTAACAAGGGCAAACGACAGGTAACAAGTGCAAACGACAGGTAACAAGGTGCAAACGACAGGTAACAAGTTGCAAACGACAGGTAACAAGGGCAAACGACAGGTAACAAGTGCAAACGACAGGTAACAAGGGCAAACGACAGGTAACAAGGTGCAAACGACAGGTAACAAGTGCAAACGACAGGTAACAAGTGTAAACGACAGGTAACAAGTGCAAACGACAGGTAACAAGGGCAAACGACAGGTAACAAGGGCAAACGACAGGTAACAAGTGCAAACGACAGGTAACAAGGGCAAACGACAGGTAACAAGGGCAAACGACAGGTAACAAGGTGCAAACGACAGGTAACAAGGTGCAAACGACAGGTAACAAGTGCAAACGACAGGTAACAAGGTGCAAACGACAGGTAACAAGGACAAACGACAGGTAACAAGTGCAAACGACAGGTAACAAGTGCAAACGACAGGTAACAAGTGCAAACGACAGGTAACAAGTGCAAACGACAGGTAACAAGTGCAAACGACAGGTAACAAGTGCAAACGACAGGTAACAAGTGCAAACGACAGGTAACAAGGACAAACGACAGGTAACAAGTGCAAACGACAGGTAACAAGTGCAAACGACAGGTAACAAGGTTCAAACGACAGGTAACAAGGACAAACGACAGGTAACAAGTGCAAACGACAGGTAACAAGGTGCAAACGACAGGTAACAAGGGCAAACGACAGGTAACAAGTGCAAACGACAGGTAACAAGGACAAACGACAGGTAACAAGGTGCAAACGACAGGTAACAAGTGCAAACGACAGGTAACAAGGGCAAACGACAAGTAACAAGGACAAACGACAGGTAACAAGTGCAAACGACAGGTAACAAGGGCAAACGACAGGTAACAAGGGCAAACGACAGGTAACGAGGGCAAACGACAGGTAACAAGGACAAACGACAGGTAACAAGGGCAAACGACAGGTAACAAGGGCAAACGACAGGTAACGAGGGCAAACGACAGGTAACAAGTGCAAACGACAGGTAACAAGGGCAAACGACGGGTAACAAGGGCAAACGACAGGTAACAAGGGCAAACGACAGGTAACAAGGGCAAACGACAGGTAACAAGGTGCAAACGACAGGTAACAAGGGCAAACGACAGGTAACAAGGTGCAAACGACAGGTAACAAGGGCAAACGACAGGTAACAAGGACAAACGACAGGTAACAAGGGCAAACGACAGGTAACAAGGGCAAACGACAGGTAACAAGTGCAAACGACAGGTAACAAGTGCAAACGACAGGTAACAAGGACAAACGACAGGTAACAAGGGCAAACGACAGGTAACAAGGTGCAAACGACAGGTAACAAGGACAAACGACAGGTAAAAAGTGCAAACGACAGGTAACAAGTGCAAACGACAGGTAACAAGTGCAAACGACAGGTAACAAGGACAAACGACAGGTAACAAGTGCAAACGACAGGTAACAAGGTGCAAACGACAGGTAACAAGGGCAAACGACAGGTAACAAGTGCAAACGACAGGTAACAAGGGCAAACGACAGGTAACAAGGTGCAAACGACAGGTAACAAGGGCAAACGACAGGTAACAAGGACAAACGACAGGTAACAAGGGCAAACGACAGGTAACAAGGTGCAAACGACAGGTAACAAGGGCAAACGACAGGTAACAAGTGCAAACGACAGGTAACAAGGACAAACGACAGGTAACAAGGTGCAAACGACAGGTAACAAGGTGCAAACGACAGGTAACAAGTGCAAACGACAGGTAACAAGGTGCAAACGACAGGTAACAAGGGCAAACGACAGGTAACAAGGGCAAACGACAGGTAACAAGGACAAACGACAGGTAACAAGTGCAAACGACAGGTAACAAGTGCAAACGACAGGTAACAAGTGCAAACGACAGGTAACAAGTGCAAACGACAGGTAACAAGTGCAAACGACAGGTAACAAGTGCAAACGACAGGTAACAAGGACAAACGACAGGTAACAAGTGCAAACGACAGGTAACAAGGTGCAAACGACAGGTAACAAGGGCAAACGACAGGTAACAAGTGCAAACGACAGGTAACAAGGGCAAACGACAGGTAACAAGGTGCAAACGACAGGTAACAAGGGCAAACGACAGGTAACAAGGACAAACGACAGGTAACAAGGGCAAACGACAGGTAACAAGGTGCAAACGACAGGTAACAAGGGCAAACGACAGGTAACAAGTGCAAACGACAGGTAACAAGGACAAACGACAGGTAACAAGGTGCAAACGACAGGTAACAAGGTGCAAACGACAGGTAACAAGTGCAAACGACAGGTAACAAGGTGCAAACGACAGGTAACAAGGGCAAACGACAGGTAACAAGGGCAAACAACAGGTAACAAGGACAAACGACAGGTAACAAGTGCAAACGACAGGTAACAAGTGCAAACGACAGGTAACAAGTGCAAACGACAGGTAACAAGTGCAAACGACAGGTAACAAGTGCAAACGACAGGTAACAAGTGCAAACGACAGGTAACAAGGACAAACGACAGGTAACAAGTGCAAACGACAGGTAACAAGTGCAAACGACAGGTAACAAGGTGCAAACGACAGGTAACAAGGACAAACGACAGGTAAAAAGTGCAAACGACAGGTAACAAGTGCAAACGACAGGTAACAAGTGCAAACGACAGGTAACAAGGACAAACAACAGGTAACAAGTGCAAACGACAGGTAACAAGGTGCAAACGACAGGTAACAAGGGCAAACGACAGGTAACAAGTGCAAACGACAGGTAACAAGGGCAAACGACAGGTAACAAGGTGCAAACGACAGGTAACAAGGGCAAACGACAGGTAACAAGGACAAACGACAGGTAACAAGGGCAAACGACAGGTAACAAGGTGCAAACGACAGGTAACAAGGGCAAACGACAGGTAACAAGTGCAAACGACAGGTAACAAGGACAAACGACAGGTAACAAGGGCAAACGACAGGTAACAAGGTGCAAACGACAGGTAACAAGGACAAACGACAGGTAACAAGGTGCAAACGACAGGTAACAAGGACAAACGACAGGTAACAAGGGCAAACGACAGGTAACAAGTGCAAACGACAGGTAACAAGGTGCAAACGACAGGTAACAAGGTGCAAACGACAGGTAACAAGGGCAAACGACAGGTAACAAGTGCAAACGACAGGTAACAAGGGCAAACGACAGGTAACAAGGTGCAAACGACAGGTAACAAGGACAAACGACAGGTAACAAGGGCAAACGACAGGTAACAAGTGCAAACGACAGGTAACAAGGTGCAAACGACAGGTAACAAGGTGCAAACGACAGGTAACAAGTTGCAAACGACAGGTAACAAGGGCAAACGACAGGTAACAAGTGCAAACGACAGGTAACAAGGGCAAACGACAGGTAACAAGGTGCAAACGACAGGTAACAAGTGCAAACGACAGGTAACAAGTGCAAACGACAGGTAACAAGTGCAAACGACAGGTAACAAGGGCAAACGACAGGTAACAAGGGCAAACGACAGGTAACAAGTGCAAACGACAGGTAACAAGGGCAAACGGCAGGTAACAAGGGCAAACGACAGGTAACAAGGTGCAAACGACAGGTAACAAGTGCAAACGACAGGTAACAAGGTCAAACGACAGGTAACAAGGTGCAAACGACAGGTAACAAGGGCAAACGACAGGTAACAAGGGCAAACGACAGGTAACAAGGACAAACGACAGGTAACAAGTGCAAACGACAGGTAACAAGTGCAAACGACAGGTAACAAGTGCAAACGACAGGTAACAAGTGCAAACGACAGGTAACAAGGGCAAACGACAGGTAACAAGGGCAAACGACAGGTAACAAGTTGCAAACGACAGGTAACAAGTGCAAACGACAGGTAACAAGGTCAAACGACAGGTAACAAGGTGCAAACGACAGGTAACAAGGGCAAACGACAGGTAACAAGGGCAAACGACAGGTAACAAGGGCAAACGACAGGTAACAAGGACAAACGACAGGTAACAAGTGCAAACGACAGGTAACAAGGACAAACGACAGGTAACAAGTGCAAACGACAGGTAACAAGTGCAAACGACAGGTAACAAGTGCAAACGACAGGTAACAAGTGCAAACGACAGGTAACAAGTGCAAACGACAGGTAACAAGGTGCAAACGACAGGTAACAAGGGCAAACGACAGGTAACAAGGTGCAAACGACAGGTAACAAGTGCAAACGACAGGTAACAAGTGCAAACGACAGGTAACAAGGACAAACGACAGGTAACAAGTGCAAACGACAGATAAGAAGTGCAAACGAGAGGTAACAAGGTGCAAACGACAGGTAACAAGGACAAACGACAGGTAACAAGTGCAAACGACAGGTAACAAGTGCAAACGACAGGTAACAAGGACAAACGACAGGTAACAAGTGCAAACGACAGGTAACAAGTGCAAACGACAGGTAACAAGGACAAACGACAGGTAACAAGTGCAAACGACAGGTAACAAGGTACAAACGACAGGTAACAAGTGCAAACGACAGGTAACAAGTGCAAACGACAGGTAACAAGGACAAACGACAGGTAACAAGGTGCAAACGACAGGTAACAAGTGCAAACGACAGGTAACAAGGGCAAACGACAGGTAACAAGGACAAACGACAGGTAACAAGTGCAAACGACAGGTAACAAGGGCAAACGACAGGTAACAAGTGCAAACGAAAGGTAACAAGGTGCAAACGACAGGTAACAAGTTGCAAACGACAGGTAACAAGGGCAAACGACAGGTAACAAGTGCAAACGACAGGTAACAAGGGCAAACGACAGGTAACAAGGTGCAAACGACAGGTAACAAGTGCAAACGACAGGTAACAAGTGCAAACGACAGGTAACAAGTGCAAACGACAGGTAACAAGGGCAAACGACAGGTAACAAGGGCAAACGACAGGTAACAAGTGCAAACGACAGGTAACAAGGGCAAACGGCAGGTAACAAGGGCAAACGACAGGTAACAAGGTGCAAACGACAGGTAACAAGTGCAAACGACAGGTAACAAGGTCAAACGACAGGTAACAAGGTGCAAACGACAGGTAACAAGGGCAAACGACAGGTAACAAGGGCAAACGACAGGTAACAAGGACAAACGACAGGTAACAAGTGCAAACGACAGGTAACAAGTGCAAACGACAGGTAACAAGTGCAAACGACAGGTAACAAGTGCAAACGACAGGTAACAAGGGCAAACGACAGGTAACAAGGGCAAACGACAGGTAACAAGGTGCAAACGACAGGTAACAAGTGCAAACGACAGGTAACAAGGTCAAACGACAGGTAACAAGGTGCAAACGACAGGTAACAAGGGCAAACGACAGGTAACAAGGGCAAACGACAGGTAACAAGGACAAACGACAGGTAACAAGGACAAACGACAGGTAACAAGTGCAAACGACAGGTAACAAGTGCAAACGACAGGTAACAAGTGCAAACGACAGGTAACAAGTGCAAACGACAGGTAACAAGTGCAAACGACAGGTAACAAGGTGCAAACGACAGGTAACAAGGGCAAACGACAGGTAACAAGGTGCAAACGACAGGTAACAAGTGCAAACGACAGGTAACAAGTGCAAACGACAGGTAACAAGGACAAACGACAGGTAACAAGTGCAAACGACAGATAAGAAGTGCAAACGAGAGGTAACAAGGTGCAAACGACAGGTAACAAGGACAAACGACAGGTAACAAGTGCAAACGACAGGTAACAAGTGCAAACGACAGGTAACAAGGACAAACGACAGGTAACAAGTGCAAACGACAGGTAACAAGTGCAAACGACAGGTAACAAGGACAAACGACAGGTAACAAGTGCAAACGACAGGTAACAAGGTGCAAACGACAGGTAACAAGTGCAAACGACAGGTAACAAGTGCAAACGACAGGTAACAAGGACAAACGACAGGTAACAAGGTGCAAACGACAGGTAACAAGTGCAAACGACAGGTAACAAGGGCAAACGACAGGTAACAAGGACAAACGACAGGTAACAAGTGCAAACGACAGGTAACAAGGGCAAACGACAGGTAACAAGGGCAAACGACAGGTAACGAGGGCAAACGACAGGTAACAAGGACAAACGACAGGTAACAAGGGCAAACGACAGGTAACAAGGGCAAACGACAGGTAACGAGGGCAAACGACAGGTAACAAGTGCAAACGACAGGTAACAAGTGCAAACGACAGGTAACAAGTGCAAACGACAGGTGACAAGTGCAAACGACAGGTAACAAGGACAAAAGACAGGTAACAAGTGCAAACGACAGGTAACAAGGGCAAACGACAGGTAGCAAGTGCAAACGACAGGTAGCAAGTGCAAACGACAGGTAACAAGGGCAAACGACGGGTAACAAGGGCAAACGACAGGTAACAAGGGCAAACGACAGGTAACAAGGGCAAACGACAGGTAACAAGGTGCAAACGACAGGTAACAAGGGCAAACGACAGGTAACAAGGTGCAAACGACAGGTAACAAGGGCAAACGGCAGGTAACAAGGACAAACGACAGGTAACAAGGGCAAACGACAGGTAACAAGGTGCAAACGACAGGTAACAAGGGCAAACGACAGGTAACAAGTGCAAACGACAGGTAACAAGGACAAACGACAGGTAACAAGGGCAAACGACAGGTAACAAGGTGCAAACGACAGGTAACAAGGACAAACGACAGGTAACAAGGTGCAAACGACAGGTAACAAGGACAAACGACAGGTAACAAGGGCAAACGACAGGTAACAAGTGCAAACGACAGGTAACAAGGTGCAAACGACAGGTAACAAGGTGCAAACGACAGGTAACAAGGGCAAACGACAGGTAACAAGTGCAAACGACAGGTAACAAGGGCAAACGACAGGTAACAAGGTGCAAACGACAGGTAACAAGGACAAACGACAGGTAACAAGGGCAAACGACAGGTAACAAGTGCAAACGACAGGTAACAAGGTGCAAACGACAGGTAACAAGTTGCAAACGACAGGTAAAAAGGGCAAACGACAGGTAACAAGTGCAAACGACAGGTAACAAGGGCAAACGACAGGTAACAAGGTGCAAACGACAGGTAACAAGTGCAAACGACAGGTAACAAGTGCAAACGACAGGTAACAAGTGCAAACGACAGGTAACAAGGGCAAACGACAGGTAACAAGGGCAAACGACAGGTAACAAGTGCAAACGACAGGTAACAAGGGCAAACGACAGGTAACAAGGGCAAACGACAGGTAACAAGGTGCAAACGACAGGTAACAAGTGCAAACGACAGGTAACAAGGTCAAACGACAGGTAACAAGGTGCAAACGACAGGTAACAAGGGCAAACGACAGGTAACAAGTGCAAACGACAGGTAACAAGTGCAAACGACAGGTAACAAGTGCAAACGACAGGTAACAAGTGCAAACGACAGGTAACAAGGTGCAAACGACAGGTAACAAGGGCAAACGACAGGTAACAAGGTGCAAACGACAGGTAACAAGTGCAAACGACAGGTAACAAGTGCAAACGACAGGTAACAAGGACAAACGACAGGTAACAAGTGCAAACGACAGGTAACAAGTACAAACGACAGGTAACAAGGTGCAAACGACAGGTAACAAGGACAAACGACAGGTAACAAGGGCAAACGACAGGTAACAAGTGCAAACGACAGGTAACAAGTGCAAACGACAGGTAACAAGTGCAAACGACAGGTAACAAGGACAAACGACAGGTAACAAGTGCAAACGACAGGTAACAAGGTGCAAACGACAGGTAACAAGGGCAAACGACAGGTAACAAGTGCAAACGACAGGTAACAAGGTGCAAACGACAGGTAACAAGGACAAACGACAGGTAACAAGTGCAAACGACAGGTAACAAGGACAAACGACAGGTAACAAGGACAAACGACAGGTAACAAGTGCAAACGACAGGTAACAAGGGCAAACGACAGGTAACAAGGTGCAAACGACAGGTAACAAGGGCAAACGACAGGTAACAAGGTGCAAACGACAGGTAACAAGGGCAAACGGCAGGTAACAAGGACAAACGACAGGTAACAAGGGCAAACGACAGGTAACAAGGTGCAAACGACAGGTAACAAGGGCAAACGACAGGTAACAAGTGCAAACGACAGGTAACAAGGACAAACGACAGGTAACAAGGGCAAACGACAGGTAACAAGGTGCAAACGACAGGTAACAAGGACAAACGACAGGTAACAAGGTGCAAACGACAGGTAACAAGGACAAACGACAGGTAACAAGGGCAAACGACAGGTAACAAGTGCAAACGACAGGTAACAAGGTGCAAACGACAGGTAACAAGGTGCAAACGACAGGTAACAAGGGCAAACGACAGGTAACAAGTGCAAACGACAGGTAACAAGGGCAAACGACAGGTAACAAGGTGCAAACGACAGGTAACAAGGACAAACGACAGGTAACAAGGGCAAACGACAGGTAACAAGTGCAAACGACAGGTAACAAGGTGCAAACGACAGGTAACAAGTTGCAAACGACAGGTAAAAAGGGCAAACGACAGGTAACAAGTGCAAACGACAGGTAACAAGGGCAAACGACAGGTAACAAGGTGCAAACGACAGGTAACAAGTGCAAACGACAGGTAACAAGTGCAAACGACAGGTAACAAGTGCAAACGACAGGTAACAAGGGCAAACGACAGGTAACAAGGGCAAACGACAGGTAACAAGTGCAAACGACAGGTAACAAGGGCAAACGACAGGTAACAAGGGCAAACGACAGGTAACAAGGTGCAAACGACAGGTAACAAGTGCAAACGACAGGTAACAAGGTCAAACGACAGGTAACAAGGTGCAAACGACAGGTAACAAGGGCAAACGACAGGTAACAAGGGCAAACGACAGGTAACAAGGACAAACGACAGGTAACAAGTGCAAACGACAGGTAACAAGTGCAAACGACAGGTAACAAGTGCAAACGACAGGTAACAAGTGCAAACGACAGGTAACAAGTGCAAACGACAGGTAACAAGGTGCAAACGACAGGTAACAAGGGCAAACGACAGGTAACAAGGTGCAAACGACAGGTAACAAGTGCAAACGACAGGTAACAAGTGCAAACGACAGGTAACAAGGACAAACGACAGGTAACAAGTGCAAACGACAGGTAACAAGTACAAACGACAGGTAACAAGGTGCAAACGACAGGTAACAAGGACAAACGACAGGTAACAAGGGCAAACGACAGGTAACAAGTGCAAACGACAGGTAACAAGTGCAAACGACAGGTAACAAGTGCAAACGACAGGTAACAAGGACAAACGACAGGTAACAAGTGCAAACGACAGGTAACAAGGTGCAAACGACAGGTAACAAGGGCAAACGACAGGTAACAAGTGCAAACGACAGGTAACAAGGTGCAAACGACAGGTAACAAGGACAAACGACAGGTAACAAGTGCAAACGACAGGTAACAAGGACAAACGACAGGTAACAAGGACAAACGACAGGTAACAAGTGCAAACGACAGGTAACAAGTGCAAACGACAGGTAACAAGGGCAAAC